>NC_045490.1:15832353-16140071 GCF_009650955.1 Corvus moneduloides
GCCTACAAAATAAGAGTCAGGTATTTATCCCAGGCAATCCATTGGCAATGAAAACAAATTACAGTCTTCCTGAGGAGGCACAGGCAGAAAATGAGCTGCAATGATGAATCCTGATGAGTAAGAGTTCCCAAATTGAAATGCGTCACAAATTCACATCAGGTTATGTCTCTGAGCATTTGAGATGAGGAAATAGTTGAGAAACAACAGATCCCCTCTTGCAATTTTTGAAGTCTTCTTTTAAACCTCGTCTGGGATTTGGATAGAGTTGAGCATGAGAAAAGTATACAGCACATTTTCATTCCTTTGAGTTTATGTAGTACAGAGAGCTATAAAAGTAAACAACAGCAACAAAAAAATTAGCATTCTCTTTCATGTGTTCCTTGAAATTGAAATAGTTGAAGAAAAATCAGTGTAACAGCCACCCACTTACTGTGCCTCAATCACATTACCAGCATCCCCTTAAAGTGGTTTGTGATGGTACTTGTGCAGTGTACCCTGGATCAGAGCACACCTCAGAAAGTGGCCTGCAAAGGTTGCTGTAACCTTGAAGCCATGGAAGAACTTCATGAGTACAGAGTACAGAAGGTTCCTGTTACAGTGAATAGAAACTCCTTATCTGAACATCCTGAATTGTGAGGATGTCAGAAATCCAGACTAAGCCTCCCATAATGCTAATAATGGAGAAGAGAGAAATAAAAAGGTCTCATAAATATTTTATTTTCTCTTTTATAAAGCAGACACAGTCTCCTGCTTCCTCACCCAGACTGTCTTACAGGCTAAGCCCTATCAAATTGTGACTATTTGAAAAGATTTAAAAGCCACTTCCTCCTGCAGTCCCCCAATTCTGCCCTGTTGTCACTTCACCTGTGACCACACTGCAGGGTTACAGCAGAAGGAAACAAACCATAATGACCTTTGAATAAGAAATTGTATCCATCCAAGACATGGCCTTTTTTCCTATCCCAGCTTGTCAAAGTGTTGGCACAGTAGGCAGCAAAAAAAAGTTATGGGATCCAGCTAGAAAAGTCCTGGTAGTAAATCATCATCATGGCAAAGTGAGAGTGGGGAAGGGAGGGCTCTGCAGCCAGGTACGAGGTGTGTTAGAAGCAGTGGCAAAGAAATTGTCTGACATCGCTCCTGCATTGTCATTGCAAAGGATCACACAACTGCCTGCTGCCCTCATCACTGAGTCCTAAACAATCTGCTCAGACTGACAGAGGTAAGAGGACAGTTGTTTACTTATTGCATCTTCCTCGTTTCAAAAGCAAAATGGTCAGAAAAATGCAAATATTTTAAATGCTTGAAGAAGGCCATGATTCATTTTCCAGCTGATGTCTGGGCAAGTCCTTCTGAATTCTGCTGTGTGTAACTTCTGGAGTTCCACTCTAATTGGTTGAATATACTCATTTATTCTTCAGAGTAAACCCCAAATTCTCAAATTCATTAAATAAGACAAACAGAGAAGTAAGTACTTACCAAGTGCTTCCTTACAAGTATCATTACAAAAGCTATCAGAAAACCAGCCAGGAAGCATCGTAAGGAAAGGAAGAAATTGTGGCATAAAAATAAAATAACCACATTTTACGGAAACTTCTGAAGTTTTAGGAAGAAATTCTTCCCTGTGAGGTTGATGAGGCCCTGGCACAGGGTGCCCAGAGAAGCTGTGGCTGCCCCATCCCTGGAAGTGTCCAAGGCCAGGTTGGACGGGGCTTGGAGCAAGCTGGGACAGTGGGAGGTGTCCCTGCCCTTGGTAGGGGAGTGCTACGAGATGATCTTTAAGGGTCTCTTCCAACCCAAACCATTCTGTGATTCATTCTAAGTCCTCAGGAGGATGTTTATCTGGAAGGAAATCCAGTGGCCTAGATCTGACTGTGCTAGACACAACTCTGGAGATAATACTAGGTGAGGGAAATGCGAGATAAGACTTCAGCTCCTCAACAGCATTTTACTGGTATGTTCCTGCCAACAACCTTGCTCCACCTCAAAGTTGAAGGTCGATGGTGTTGCTCTCTTGCAGTTCATGCTCCAGTTTGGAAAAAATGTCCACACACTAGCAAAGTTTCAGTTGTCACAAAGTTTTGAGACAAAGCATTTTGTTTGCATATGGGTTTTTATGAAATGTGCCTTGCTTTTCATTGTTCTAATTGCCTGATTCAGAAATCTGTGATTTTAATGACCAAAGATTTTCTTCTTCCCCTCTTAGTCTTGGAAAAGACCAAAATCTCACTGCTTGTACAGGTATCCACACAACAATGTTGGAGTGAATAGTGTCACATGCAGTTCAGTGAACACCTAAACAATCTGTTCCAAAGTGCTTCCATTTACTGGTGACACCAGCAAAGCTTAGACAAATGAAGAGGAGCACTGGAATTGCTAATTGTTAATAATAATATATTATTATATATTATATCAATACTATGATTGTTTCCTTCTGAAAACAGTTTAATGGGATGTTCCAAGGCCTATTAACCAGGTTGCCCTTCACATCATGGACTGTTTTCACTGTCCTAAAATTTTAACTATCTGACAGGTGTACAGAGCTTTATTTAAAGTGACTTTATGTCACTTCCCAGCTGCTGTATCCTGTAGCCCCTGGGTTACCCATGACAGACTCATTAATCTGGCAGCTCTACAGAGACGAGGTGGGAATGCTCCAGTGACTCACAATCGAGCTTCACCTTAGACTGAAGTACATTGGTAGGTGGGAGTTTAAATTTTTTCTGCATCAACTGTAATATTTTACTTGCTCATTTTTAGGTTGCCCATTTGCAGTCAAGTAAAATCAAATTTAGGGAGCTTTTAAACCAAAATTTGATCTTATGTATTCAAAGACCTCTAGAGCTGCACTACGCAGAATATTAAAGATGCTTCTTTGCTGCCAATTCTGCTTCCCAGCAGCAAGGAAAGAGGGATTTAATCAAGTGAAAGTGCCTGGGCTAAGTGGTAAATCATGCAACACTGTTCAGGAGTGGGCAATGCCAGCCTGGTTAGGGACAGTAGACTCTACATCCAAAGCATTTAAAATATACTTTATTGCACCAGCAGTTGCCAGCAAATTCTTGCTAATGTGATCAAAGTGTTAATGAACAATGACATGAAAGTTGTTTCTGACAGCTTTTTCAAAAAGTGACCGAGGCCAGGCTGGCCAGTAACATTCAGCAGCTGATAGGCCTTTGTGTCAGAGAAATTGTTAAGAAAAAGGTGATAAAACAACTTTACATGAATCATTTTGGTGAAGTGTTTTAACCTTCTGATTTTGGAATGACTGCATACTTGTATTTGTGAATCTTTTCATGGCACTTTTATTTTTCCATGGTAGAGTATCAGAATCAAACCTGTAAGAGTTAAAAGATGGCCTTCTTGAGAGTAAACCCAATGAGTAGGTTATAAAACACTGAGTATCAGAGAGCTGATGAATTTTTGCTTCCCCAAAGGTTGATTTGCAAGAGGGGCTAGGATTTGTCATATGTACACAATGCACATTCCTCTGATGAGATATGATGATTAAAGTAAGTCAGAGTAGGATTTTACACTTCCAGATTCCTCTCTTTGTGATTCTTTATAAACATTTCTTACACATTTACACTGAAAGTTCTTGCTAGAGGAGAAAGCTATAAAAAAGCAGGCACTGAAGCAATATAACCTAAGTGTCATAAAAAGCTTGGGCAGTAAAATGTCATCATCTCTCCAGAAAATAAATGTTCTCATGACTTTCAGTGGAGCCCCATTTTTTCCTTTAAGTGCTAAGGTGGGGTCAGGATGAGCACAGAGCAGCAACACCAAAATGATCCTAAAGTCCAGTGATCAGTCGTTGGTATCAACCGAGGTACCAAAGACCACAAGTCACGATCAGATGATAAGGTATAAAAGTGACCTATGTATATTACTAAGGGATATGTACCAGACCAAAGTAATTATCTAAGCAGAGCCCTTTTATTCTGTGATCTTGGTGTCCCTACTTTCTTTCTTCCTTGGTTTTAGAGTCACACAAAGATTTTTACTCTTTGGTTGCTGAAATGACACTGTACTTTAACCGTTCAAGGCCAAGCTTTTGGTTGTATTCAAATCTTCACTGAGAAAAATTTTGTACTTCTGGTTGAAAAACATTCTTGTGCTCTCATGGATTTAGTTCAGAGATGGCTCCTTAGGATCCCTCTGGGTCTCTTTCTGAGAGTAACCTCTGCAGTTACTGTAACAAAAACCTGCAGATTAATTACAACCATGAACAAGGAGCCTGACCAGCAGTGAACACTTTATTTTGTAGCTGCTCGTTTTTCTTATTATCTCCATTGTAAGAGTATAAATTCAAAGTAAATATCTTTGAGGAATATTAATTCAAATGAAAATTACAGGAGGGGTTTTGTGAATAAGATATTGAGACAAGTGCACTCAGAAAAGGTGAATATTTACACAGGTAAAGAAGTTTTCAATTTCATAGGTTACTTGTTTAAGTTATCTCTTACAATTGTCAGCAACAAAAAACCTGCACTATTTTGCATAAATTGGCAATTAATGTCAGAACTTTTTTACCATTTCTATTTTACTTAATTTCAGTATATCTCATTTAACTTTGGAAGGAAATTTATAGTGATTTACATGTCCCAGACGTGTCAAAAGAGATATTAAGCAGTATTAAGCCTGAAGAAATAATCCCGCTTTATTTCGTTCCTTCTGAGGACTGTGCAGAGGAATAATGTGAATGGATTAGGAACTTGGTGTGATACCTGTCAAGTAATGTTATCTGTGAATGTGCATGAATTCTCCAAAGTTAAACTAACTGTTCTATATCAAATTCCTCAAATTCTTGAGGAAGGTAGGAACAAAAATAACCTGTTAAATCAGCTTGCAAAGCTCCACTTTCAGTGGGCCATCTTTATTTTCTTGGTTTGTACAGAGCCTAATCCAGTGCTTTGTAAACATGTTGTCTCTGTTGTTTCTGCACCTTCAGTGGGAGCCAAGCAGAAAAGGGGGAACTTTGGCCAGGTAATTTCAGTCCTTGCAGCCACATCAGAGTGCCTGGATCTGCAAATGTCCAGGGTGCACAGCTCCACAGGCACATCCACTCTTTTGGAATGTGCGGCCAGCAAAGCTGACTGACCCTGTCAGGGAGCTCCTTCCTGTTGCTGCTCAAGGTTGCAACTGAGTAAACTAATTTTGGGAAGCAAGTCTTGCCTGGCTGCAACAGACAGCAAATAGAGCACCCTTTTACTTAAATACTTTGCCACACTCCAGAAAGTATACCTGGGATGTCAAGGGAGAAAGTCTCACAATGTAAGCTTATAAAAGTCCAGGAAATTATCTTGTCTGCTGCTGAGGGGCAACTAAAGCATCTGCTGGGCTGGAATAGGATATTTAGATTGCAAGCACTTATAAAATATGCAATTCTGCACAGGATCCACACAGTCTGGATTTTAGACTATCTATGATGAGGGTAGAAGGTACATTGTGTAAGTATTAATATGCTCTGGATTTGAACCTGAAGAAAAAGCTTTTATGGAACCTTTTACTGATGTCAGCTGTGTAGTGCCTCCAGCAGAAAACACATTTTGTGAGTTTATTGGTGTCAGCACACAACTGACATAGGCACAGAAAGCAGACAGGCAGCTGGCACGGCAAACGTGCCTTACCTTGTACCTGGTGATGTCTGGAATCTGTTTCTCACCCTACTGGAGGCATCACAGGTCCATCATGTGCAGGGAAACAAGGAGGCCAGGGCACTGAAAGGGTGCCTGGATTTGTAAGGCAAGGACACTGTCAGCTGATACCAGCTCTTGACAGCCACATTCCACTTTGTGAAATTTATATATAGTGCTATTTCTTGCTCAGGCAGTTTGAAAATGTTAGGATTGACTTCCTTTATTTACCACTAAATCCAGCTCCTGTGTTATTTGTGGGAAGGGGAAGCACCTCCCATTTCTTTGTGCTGTGGTGTTGTTCCAGCATGTCTGCAGCATCAGCCTGATAACCAAATTACCCAGACCCTCTCCACGATTTATCTGGCTTCCAAATTTGTTGAAAAATGAACAAAATATAAAAGAGTTATGAAATATTTCTCTGGTTAAATGTCACTGTTAAAATATCAAAATGCACAGAAATGGGGATTATGTATAACTATAGACGTTTTGCTGCATTTAAATGTGCCTAATTTGTCATAAAACAATTTCTCTGTGGTTCCAAAGAAATCTAGTAATGTCATAAGAGATTTCACCCATTTAGAGTTTACAAGAGAAGTTATCAACTGTCAGACCTCTTCCTGGAACAGTCTTCAAATTCTTATTTTTGTCTTTTTGAGGAGTTTTGGGTTACTTTTTCTCATACAGTTTCATAGCACATTTTAGATTATTTTTATTAGATAAAAAATGAAAGCAATGATATATATGTAAAATTTATCTGAACAGGACAGACCTTGAAAAGAAACATAATTTTGGCATTAATTATTATTGAATTTCTTACCTATAAACCAAGTTTGGTGAGGCAACAGGGAGAAGGTCCTGATTCCCAATTTTGAAAACATAGAATCATAGAATTGTTTAGGAAAGAAAAACTTCTAAGGCCATCAAGTGAAACCATTCCCCCAGCACTGTCAAGGCCACCACTAAACCATGTCCCCAGTTGTCACATCTACATGTCTGTTAAATCCCTCCAGGGACAGTGACAGGTCTTAGTCTTTAGTGCTAAGTAGCTGCCACAAAATGATCACACCTAATAACTGATTCACTCCTGTCATAGCTATCTCAGAGCAGTCTTGCTCCCAGCTGAAAAGCTGTTAAATTCCAGCTGAAATAACTGATTTCACATGTTCTCCCTTCTGCTGAGAGAATCTGAACAAACTCCAGTATTTGAGTTTGCTTATTGGTTTCAGAACACAATGCAACTTTTCCGTGTGTGCACGTCCAGCATGGCAGCTCACCCAGATACACACCTGGTGGCTTTTGTGCAGACACAGACACAGCCAGGACATGCAAACGTCAGGTTTTGCACAAGATAAATGCACAAGCCTGAGCTGAAGACTGGAGAACTTCAGTAGGAGGAGGTCCAGCTGTCCCTGTCTCTCAGCTGTCACTGTAGTCAGCAGAAGGAAAAAGGCTTCCTTTTGAGTTGTTTGAATATGCCTGAATTCCCTCCCGTGGATGGCACTGGGAGGGATAATAACTCTGCCAGTACAGAGTGTGAGCAACTTCTCTGTGTGTTTGTATTCCTTTCCCCAGCTACAGCCTTCCCCCTGAGATCACAGGCTCCCTGAGTGGGAAGCTAACACAATGTGCTTTTAAGGCAGTGGCATTAATTATTTGACATCTATTAGATACTTGTCATTTTCACATTTGGGCTCAATCACCAGCCTTTTCAGGCAAGCATGTTGAAAAAGCTTTCCCCCTGCTTTGCCTAACACGCTCTGATTGTGGGAAGGAGGGCATCTAGCGGCTTCTCTCTTGTTGCTCTGCAGTTCCACCTTTCTATCTTTCAGAGACTGTAATACTGAGAGTGCATTAGGTGGAGTTTGTGGCACAGCTGTATTTATAGAGTATGAACAGTGTTGCAAAAGTGAAGTCTTTATTTATGAAATAAATAAAGAATTTGTAAAAAGCCGTAGTTACAGGGAATGCCCATTCAAACAGCCAAGACAGGAATTGGTTCAGGATGTTTTGTTGTGCCTCCTCCTGGCCATTTCACGAGTTAATCAAAAAGGAGTCTTCTGATAGAGTAACAAAAGTAATCAAGCCTGTAATTTCAAAATGATAACACCATTTCCCTGAGCAGAATGCTATTGTTTTGTTCAATTCTCATTTCTGTACCTCTAATGTTAATAGGGCATTTCATGTAGTAATGTATGCAAGCTGGCAAATGAAAAATAATACGGATAATTATAATAGAAGCAGCTAATACAAGCTGTAATATCTACATCATGTCTCTTACAGTTTATGGTATTAAATTCATTTAAATGAAGAAGGGATAATTCGCAGTGTAGCAAATTATAAACTTAACTTACTGGTATTAACACACTCCCTTATTTCTCTCTGCAGTATTTCAGGCACTCTGTTGTTACTGCTATGAAAATCTAGGAAGATAAAAGAGCTGTGGTGAAATATCTGTAAGCAATGTCATCTCAGTCAAAAGGGCTCAGTGTTTTCCAAAAGGCAAACTGGATTCTCTGATTTCTTAGGCACTGGAGACAATTTCAAAATTCCTTGCTTTATAAACTTGCTTTCCCTGGGTGGGTGAACAAAATCTTTTTAAACAGCATTTGGTGTGAAAGGATGTAGAGAAGTAGATATAAGTGTCCCTGAGAACTAGAAGCAGACACAGTTCTATGGCTCTAGACAGATGCACGTGAACAAGTGAAGGTTCACAATTGCTGTCAAGCCCTGTATCATTTCAATGGGCTTATTATGAGCTGCTAAAATATTTGATAGCATCAGAAATCAATTCTATTGTGAAATCCAGAAAGCATGAGGAATTTCTAAATGCTTCTTGAAAATCTTCCACTCAACTCATTAATGTATCTGAATTTCACTTTAAAAACCACTGCAAGACCAGTTGTGCTTCCAAATTTCAGTGGCTCTGAATTTGCATGCCAAGCTTTCACCAGTAGCTCTCCCTTTCCATGATATAGGGACTATGAAGAAAGCAAAAATATTTGTGAATCTCCCAAAGGTTCAGTAAAAATAGCATTTATGATTAATTGCCCAAATTATCCCACCAGAATATAATTGATATTTACTGTTCATCTTTTAAAAACCTCTGCACCTAGTTACCTCACTTCACTAAAAAATTGAGCAGCACAAATGTTATACATGAATGAGCCACAGGAAATATACCTTTATTTTTGCATAAAAGATATTTATACCAACTAAGCAGTTTCAGCACACAATTCCATCTGTATTAGCATTAGATGTGCATTTGTCATCAGTTATTGAATATTCCAATCTTTTACAGGCCATATAATTACCTTAAATACTACATTTAAGAACCACTTAAAAGCTTAAAAGCTATAGTTCAGAATCTATTACACATATTTTATATCCATATTACTACACATAAAAAACTTTCCAGATCACCAAGTGGAGACCTTCCAGACTATCTACAAAGCATAAGCTTATGCTATTTATAGTTTAAATCATTGCATTTCTGCTGTGAAAGGCTGCAGTGGTTTTCATTCTGTAGGTGCAACACTAGATGTTCTTAATCAAGTATTTTTAAAACATTCTCAGGAAATTGTTTTATGTGTTACATAATGAAACGTAACGTGACATTATGTGCTACATAATTTCTTGAAGTTTTCTGGCTGCAAACTCAAGCAAACAGGTTTCACCCATTATACTATGCCACAAATATATATTTTAACTCAGGGTTTACTTTTCCTATTTCACAAGCGTGTATTAAGGGAAGGCCATTTGCTTAGCACTCTTTTCCACCTGCCACTCTTTGCCTTAGCTACTTGGATTGTAACTTTTAAAGACAAAGTCTGGCTTTTGCTTTACTGTCTTTGTACCATGATTTGGTCAAACTTTTTTTTGGCCTTCGGCATTTACCTGTTTTCATCACTTAAAATGTGACATGTGCTCCAGAGCAGTATTTTTTCAGAAATTACTGTCATTTGTCATGGTTGCATGGTATTTTGTGTGTGTTGGTTTAGTTACTATTTGACTTTCCTTGCAATCTGGATTAAACATTTTTATACTCAGGCGATGGTAAAAAATCAGTTTCTCTTTTGTCAAAGCTTTTCATGTGAAAGTTTAATAACATGCATTGAAACTTTAAACTCTCCTATTAAACCCACTAGGGAATTTTTTATGAAATCTAAAGCCTTCAAAGTAACAGCAAATGGTAATATTTTCAATAAAAGCTTACAAGGCACTTGGGGATATGGTTTAAGGGTGATTATGGTGGTAGATGGTAGGATTAGGTGAACCTGAAGGTCTCTTTCAACCTTGGTGATTCTATGATTTCCTTATGTCTCATCTGTTGCTGCAGTGGTATAAATATGGCTTCCTTAAAAGACAGACTCTATTAATGTTTATAAGCTGCTCACTAAAATATTGTTTGATTTTGAAGTCAATACATTTTTTTCTACTTCCCACTAGAACAATTGCTTTAAAACTTCTTTGTAACCATAAGATACAATAAAAGATCCTGGCTTCTCTCTGACTACACAGGAAAATAATTTTGTATATCCTTTGCTTTCAAACTCTCCTGTCCAATGGTTATGTATTTAACTGTTCTATTTTGCCCAAAGTTACACTCAAGGTAATTTTACTTCAGGGGTGAGGAAGGCAGTTCTGTAGAGTGATCTGCCTGCTTTAGCTGCCTGCAATGCTTGCTGATTCACATCATAACCCTAATTCTGCATCCTGAAATATATTGTTAGTCTTCCTAATCTTTTCCCCTCCTTAGAGAACCGGTTTGGTCATAATTCTGTCTTTATCAGGGATTCATGAAAGTGTCTGAACAGCTTCACCTGCCATAACCGAATGTGTTGTCCGAAAGCCTCTGGGGCCAGAGGGGTTTTGTGTGTTAAAGCCCCTCACACAGCCAGAGCAGCCCGTGATTAAAGAGAGGTACAGCCAGCTTCAGCTCTGGGTGTCTTTGCACATAAACCTGTGGGTTTACCTCAGGCAAAGAGCAAACTGCAGCTCATAAACTGAAATGCTGATGTGAAATTGCTAGCAACACCTACGAGAACGCTCCTCATAGAGGTATAACTTAATAATTTAAACCTGTAATTTCAGTGTTTCAGTTTGAAATATTGCCTCATAAAGAAAATCCAGAAAGTGTTTCAGTTCCAAGTAAGTTTGAGTGTAGAAATTAAATCTCTCTTACTCTCTTTTTTCCTCCTTAAAAAAAATGCCATGTACAGTCAATCTCCTGCACTGTTGGTCACCTTGCTGGATAATATCTCACATTATTGAAGATTATTTTTAGAAAGGCCCTGCCTTTAAGAAACACTCTATTTGGTTTGTGCAATTAGTTCTGGCAATTCAGTTTATTGTACATATTTTGAATCTAATTTTTCTGGTCATTCCAATATCCTGGTTTTCCTTCTACTGTTAGTTTACAGAAGAATTTAAGTACAATGTGATAGATTATTTATAGGATGTGGAAAAAACATCCAAATATAGAAAGTAAACTGGCAGAAACAGGGGTTTATCAGTTGAAGCATTCTGCTTTACAGGTTAGTGAAGCAAATAACTGCTCCTTCTACTGACACACATTTTTTCAGGACCTTGCTAGGATACCATTTTGCTTTTTTGTATTTATATTTGTATAAACTTTTGTCGGTTCTTTTGTATATAGAAAATAGATAAAACCACCTTGCATGTGCATTTGTACACAGCTGTATTTTGTATTCTACCAGCAAAATCAGCAGCTTCAGCTGGACTTTTTCCTTAGAGGCCCACAGAAAGGGCACAGCCAAATTGTTTGTGCTGGGGTGCTGGCAAGAGGTTGTAAACTGAAAGACTGTAGTCTTTCAGTACAGGAATTAGTGCATGTGTGAAGGGCTTCCTGCTCTGCGTTTCTCATCTCCAGAAAGCCCCACAGTGTAAGCAGCATATCATGTTTTCTCTTTGAATCACAGTTTAATTGTGCCAGACCAGAAAATGCTGTTCTGAGTTGCAATTCAGCTTCCCCTGCAGTCACAAACCAATACATTTAGAATGCTTTATTTTAAAGAAGAAATACCATGAAAGCACATCCCAGGCACACCTTGTCCATCTGTTCTCTACTGCACGTCCAAGTAATTCCATTCTCCTCTGAGGTGCTGGTAATTTGTCCTCCACTGGTGCCAAACAGCAAGTTCAAAATACAGATGAGTGCTGAGCAGCAGGAAAAGTGGTTCCAGTAAATTAAAGTGCTGACAAACATTCCCCTGCTTGGTGTCCCTGGCTTTAAGTACTACAGCACACACTGGGGAAGAAATGAGCAGTTCCCAAGCCCAGGTCATCAGTTAGCAGCTTTTGTTGATTCCAACTCAAGTCAGGTATGTGCATCTGAGGGCAGTGTTCATTGCTAAATTAACACTGAGCACGGTCTAAATGGATAAATCTGTCTAGTAAAGTGCCTCTCTTGGCTTCCATGAATTTAGGTTCATTATTAAGCTTTGCTCAAATAGTATAAGTTACTATACTCCATATGAATTTAAACTGATGACAAAAAGGAACTACCTGTTTATAAATTAGTTGCTGCAACACACAATAAGCTCTCCACAGGCAGGGCCTCAAAGGACAACAGGAAATTTTTCACCATTCACCACCCCCTGTTGGCACCTCCGTCCTCTCTCCTCCATTTCTTCTTCAGCTCTTGCAGCATTTGCAGTTACTTTTTACCACCCACTCCTAAAATTGTGACTTCCCCAGGACTCTTGCAACCTGCTGACCTCTCACATCCTGGAAGAGGGACACACCTCGGGACTTTCCTTGCTGAGAGAAGCAGGAGGCAGCGAAGGCCTCGGGCTGCCCGTGTGGGGGATCTGCACATCCTCCTGCTGGGGGTGCTGCTGGCAGCGAGGGACCAGCTCATCCCGGCTGTGTTCACAGCGGTGTCCTCTCTCTGGGGCAAAGAGCTGTGTTCCTGCTGCCTGCAGTCCCCACCAGCGCTGCAAGTGTTCCAGGCCAGGCTGGACAGGGCTTGAAGCAGCCTGGTCCAGCAGAAGGTGTTTCCTGCCCATGGCAGGGGGTTGGGACCTCTTACCTCTATGGTGCCTGCCAACAAAAACCATTTTACAGCTCATGTTGGCGAAGTGTTGGAGGACTGTCTCCTGTGCAGGGACTTCACCCTGTGCAGGGCAGTGAGCCACAGGAGCCCAAGGGAGCTGTGCCCTCACCGAGAGCCTTTTTGGATGGCACTCGAAGGGGGACACACTGACTGTCTGCTCTAGAGCTGAGCACCCTCTTCCTCACGTCATTGCACCCCTTCTGAAACCACCCCAGGGTGAAATAACCCCTCTCACCTTTTTCCCCCCCCCTTTTTTAATGTTGAAACAGCTTTCCAGTGACTGTCACACACTTCAACTTGCCCGAAGGTGTCCTGACGTGTAAGGAGAGCCGAGCAGGAAGAATGGGGGAAGAACAAGCCCGGGGATCTGGTATTTAATCTCAGCTCTGTTACTGACAGCGCCAAAGGAGTGTTGGAAGGTCTCCTAAAGAACCTCAGATCATGGTGTGGCCTGGGCAGAGGGGTCGGGGTGGGGGGGAGAGGCACCACACCAGACAATCAACACGACATTTTGTGTGTGCTTTAGATTTCCCTTCCACAAATTGATGTCACAAAACAATTGCAATGCCTTCTTAGATCTCTCAGAAAGTTTTCAATTAAAAAAATACAGGGATATGTTTGAGGAATTCTTCATCACCATTACACATACACTTATTCTCTGTTAGTAATTCCACACTGAACTCCTGAAAAAATTCTGAAACCCTGTTGCTAAAAGAAAGTAAAATAAATAGAATCCAAGCTTTTGATTCTTCCTCAAGAAGAATTAAAACTGTTTGACCCCTTGGACACCACTTTCAAAAAACACTAATGAAAATAAGGTTTAGTTATTATATTTTTAAATGCTGTGATATATTTAATGTGAGATATATACATTTATATATTTTGTACATACTAATCTTTAAAAATTTGGGGGTCGTCTTTTTAGGATCCTTGTCCCTGACTGATGAACTCAACATAAAGCCACTGACTGAAGGGAAAAGAGACTCAGACAAAGAATCTGTGTTAAATGTATGTTAGATTTTTTGGTCATGCTTCTTAATGTGCTGAGGTTTTCTACGTAAAGAATATTATTTATGAATCATGCAGAGTTTTTCCAGATTTTATTTTCAGAATTTCTGAACAATAAGTAGAGAGCTTATAGCTAGCCCAGAAATTGTGCTATGTGCACTTCTCTTTGAAATTCTTCATAAGGAAAAGAAATTCCAAAAAAAGGAGTATAGTATACCTTTGAAAATTCAAATTATACTTCATTTCAAATGGTTTCTAGTCTTAATTTCCACTAGATTTTGACTAGTTTTTAATTAAATGTTAAAGGCAGGGAATATGATTTTTAAAGTAGGCAAAAAGACGTTGATTATAAAGTAATTACAAATGTTTCTGGGCATGTTTTGGCAGGTTCATTAACACTCAGCGCTAATAGTGACCAGGTGTGTGCTTCACGTTAATGTCACTGTAGCTCCATCTTGTGGCTGAATGATTATTCTCGATTAATTTCCGATTCTGTAGGAAAAGGTTGGTCGAAAACAAACATGAAAAATGACGAGGAGAGGAAATTGTAGGCATGATTAATTTCATTGCCATTGTTTAAATAAGAAAAAAGTGACAGAAGAAAACCCAACCCTGAGTGTTTAGTACTCACCTTCCGTGGTTGTCATTTAGAATGTCTAAGTGGATAATTATAAACTGGGGGAAGTTTTAGTTAAAATATTATTTAAGAAAATGAAAGAAAAGATTTCATGAGTATTATGATTATCTGGATCAATGAGTTTATGAATCATGTATATCCTGCCAGTCACGTTTTGTTCCTATTTCATACAGGTGATCAAACATTCTGATGGGCAGTTTAACCTTGAGGCTGCGATTAAAAGTGTTGACACAATGTCCACTGAGTTGAAGAAAATAAATGGTAATTCTGACTTCATCATCCAAGTTCCAAGCTCTTGAACAAGAAACTGTTTAAGACATTGTTCTAAAAGTGGGCAGCTGTGAATGGCCTGGTTCTCTATGTCAGGCAACTAGGTTTTAATGCAATGAAGCAATAGATTTGCTCTTGTGTTTTGAAAAATTAATGAAACAGAGTAGTTACAGAGCAATGGAATCGTGTTAGTTAACCATGGGAAACACCTGTTAGGTGATCAGTCATTCCTTTGTAGGAACACTGACAGTCTTCTAGAGCAAATATTACCAATATGCTAACACCAAACTGAATTAACCATCTCGAAGTAAGCGAAACAAGGCAACCCTTCAACTTTTTGAATGAGTTGCTAGATGACCACTAAAACAATGCTGTATGTAGATTATCATTCACTGCCATTCAGTAAGTACCATGGCGATGCACTGCCCTTTGTCTTTCAGTGGAAAGCCAGCTACTGCTTTGTGACCTTATTTTGAATTTCAACCATCCTGTGAAAGCCCAAGATTCCAGAGAAGCTGAAGAAGAGACTTGGAGTTTGACAGATTAAGTAACATCCACTTTCATGTATTGTCTTCTATTAATACTGCTGAAGCTGCTGCTTCTTCCTCTTCTTTCTTCTTCATCTTCATCTTCTTTCTTTTAATTAAGTTTGAACTGTACTATGATAGCATGGTTTCCTGTAGTTAGACTACTTTTATTTTTAAGCTAAACATGTGGAATGGAAAAAAAAGTAGGTTATTGTTTCTGAGAGGGGTTTTTCAACCCACATGTCCCAAATTAAGCCCACTAGGGCTGGAAAGACTGATGTAATTAATTTTAAAGGTCAGGAAACTGGGCATGAAGTTTTTCACATGGTTTTCTCCTTTTAAACAAAAACGTGTTGGAAAAGTAACAAAAGATTTGAAATATCTTCAAGTCATTGCTCTCTTATCTCAGTTGTGCTCCAGGAAACAGGATAAGAAACTGTCAGTGAAGGAGAAACTGCAACTTGTGTTTTCAGCTGCCTTCCTCATCTTAAAACTGTTGCTGAGGAGGGGGTCAAAGAGCAGATTACTTCTGGAAAACCAAATGTACTTTTCATTCCATAAGTGGAGTAGTAACGACTCTCTAATGCAACTAGTTACAAAAGCAGGGAGGAGTTGGTGGCTGAAATACTCTATCCTGAAATTTTCTTGGCCCAAAATTTGCACAGCCACTATTTTCGTGTAGTTCATTACAATTAATATTCAATCGTACTTTACTTGTTGACATGTTTGAATGTTGAGATGTATTTTTGTTCTTATGCCAAATATACTTACCTGAATAATCAAATGGAGATTTATTCTACTTAAAAAAAAATATGCAGTGTTAGAATTTGTTATGCTGGTTTATATTTTATTTCTCTTTCACTGGTGAGATGATTTAAAATTAATAAAACACAATTCCATAGGAGGTGTTTCTGCATTGTCAGATTTTTCAAGGTAGGGCAATGGAATAGAATTACAGCTCACAAGAGTCAGTGCTGATATGAGGGATGTTGTTCTTAATTTTAACATTTTTGGAAAAGATAGATTAGAACTGACTTTTCTTTCACCAGATTAGCAATGAGTTTTTTAAATATTGGGCAAGAAGCAGCTTTTATCAGATGAAGAATTTTTAAAATTTTATTTTTCATCTTTATTTTTGGACTCGTAGTTGCATGGAAATGAACTTTGCTAACTTTGAATTCCAGCTCTTAGCTAAACATCTTAGAAAGGAACATTTACAAAACATATAAGTAAAACTGTTTGTGAAATCTGATTATATTATCTGGGAAGCTTTACAGATTGCATGGAAGGTATTTTCTACCTTGAATTTTGGTTCCAGTGTTTTAACTGATACAGACAAAAATGGCTCTAAAGGAGAAAACGTGTAACCAACTCTGTCATAATTATCAAACCAAGGTCTTCTTAGAACACAAAGGAAATTGAAACCCAGGGGAATGAATTGGATAAATCAACTGCAACTTGTATTTTTGAACTGAGAATGTCCCCATTTTTCTTTTAAAAATACAGTAAAACAAAAAGCAGTAGTGCAAGAGGAACTAAGTTTGGCCTGACTGTGTGCTTTCTAAGAGATTTGGGAGGGTTCTGCCACTTCAGGATCACATGATAATAGTATTATTGATGTACTCCTTGTAAAAATGTAATTGCTTGGTTCAGTCAGAAAGACACAGCTGAACAGAGGTTTGTGTGGAGAGAATCTTCTTCCTGAGTGAGGTTAGAGAATTCGAGGAGATGCAGAGCTCCAGCTGTGGGCTGAGGCATGGAATCCTCAGTGGCCCGGCAGAGAGGATGTGCTGTCTGTGGGTGTGGTGTTTTCCTGGAAAAGTGTGAACAGTTTCACAGCTGAATAACCTAGACCCAGATCCTGACATGCACCTGCATTTCCAGGGCTGGAGGCTTTTGGTGCCCCTGAAACCTGCATGTCCTTCAGATCTGGGTTGGACTCAGTCTTTTCACAGAAGTGAACATAGTTAGATTTATTGGGGGAAAAATCAACTTTCATTGTCTTCTGCCTGCTCCTCAGCTTTGACAATGTTTGGGCCTACTCAGTATTGCTTCAAATAACAAAATTGCTGCTGCAATTCTGATCAAAAAAAAGAGCTCCTGTGAAAGCAGAGACTTGTACTAATATTTATTTATGGTTCATCAAATTTGGTGTGGAAATAATTTCAAGAGGATATACATATCTTGGAAGATAAAAAATTATCATGTGCTGTATGATTAATGGACAGTAATAAACACTTTGTAGGAAAATTATATTTACGGAGTACTGTATTTAAGGCATAATTTAAAAATAACATAGTCCTTTTTCTTTGAAATTATGAATTTTAATGACTTCATTATTTTAGTTTGCTGAAAAGGGAAATATCTTGAAGTTTACAAACTTCAGTAGGCTTCAGTACCATATGTGATCTTCTCTAAGGTTTCATTTAAATATGTCCTGCAGCATATTTTAACATGCACTGGTTTCTTGAACCTCTGTCTTTTCCATCAATCAGAAGAAGGGGTGTTCTTTGGAAGTGGTCAATGATATCTGCTACAGAAGAAAATTCCTGTGGGATGGAAAAAATGAGAAGGCTAAGGCCAAAATGTCAGAATTATTAGTAACCAGTAGAAACAAAAGGGTTTTTTAAAATTCTAAATATTTATCAGTATCATAAAAATACATAAGGTCCAGTAAATACCACCAGATCAACTGTTCTCATTCCTGCCATGACCTGTAGCTCAGTAACTCTGTTATTGCTGCTGCAATGTTGTATAATTAATTTATGTAGTCTTGGTCTGTTTAATACATGATGTTGTCAATCTGCTTGATGTGATGACTGTACTTGGGAGTTCAGAGTTGGCTGATCAGTTCAGGGGGTTCTGTCTCGATCAGAACTGCCAGGAGTGTGCTCACCAGTCTGTCTGGGGCCAGCAAACCCACACAGTCCTGCTGGCTGGGGCTGAGCCACCGGTCTGGGAGCAAAGCTGTAACTTGGCAGGTATGGATTAGCTCTCAGCTCTGCATTTCCCTTATCTGGTATCTCAGTGGTAAACAAGCATTCCCTAACCAGGTACATGGACTTCTAATGGCTGTGTTCTAAGGCCACCCCTTCATTCCCTGAGTGCAAACAGCACAGCCTGATTCTACTTCCAGCAATAACAACATTCTCCCATGAATAACTCTAAGACAATAAGCAGAATTCCAGGAGAAGAGTCACCTGACACTTAGGAATGAGGCAGGAGATCCCCTACAATGAAGAGAAGCAGTGTGAAAAACACATAGTACCTCTTTTCCTTTTAAGCTGGTTCCTAACAAATATAAGTGATCCTGCTCCTGGTACCGGATCTGGATGTTGTACACTTTATCTCTGTACAGCACCATCAGTACATATGGGTGAGTAACAGTTTTGCGTGAGCTGTCTCTCACCAGGAAAGTTCCATCCTGAAACATGAAAAAATGAAAGATGACAAATAGCAGACACTTCTGGGCTTGATCAATGTAACAACCTTACCTACAGCACTCATGCTTTTAACTGTTTTTTCTTTCTGAAATCTTTTTCCTTTCCCATAAGAGAAACTGCTCTATTAAAGCATTTAGGTCATTTGACAAATGGGTTGTCTTTCAGTTTGCTACTTAAAATTTTCCTCTCTGTTCCAAAAGCAGATTTTTAGGGAAGGTAGGAATGGTGTTAAATGAGGAAGAGATTCCATTAAATGAGGAAGTAAAATATCAAAGACCAAACCTCATATCACTTTAACCAGAAGAGAAGTTCATTTCTGCTAAGTGCCCATCAAAGTTCCTATGTGATGTATTTACAGACAGTTTAAAATAATGCCATTGTCTGTGTAATTTAGGTAAAGGCAGTGATACTGTATCACTCTCTCTGCTTTTCTTAATTTCAGATCTATTTTGACAAGTCTTCCACGGAAATCCCTTTCTTAAAGGCACTGAATGGGACCTCATAAGCTGGACTTTAGTACTGGAGTCCCTGGTGTGGTGCAGGTGCCATCTTCAGCTCATGGCATGTGCTGTGAGGCAGCAGAGAGCAACCGCAGCTCCCACAGCAATGGGATATAATTCTATTTATGATTTTAATTTATTTCCACATGCACAGACAAGCCTTGTTTGAACCTGTACTTCAATTTGCTGGTCTCTATGGCCTAGATGAGTGTGGGATGCCCAGCCCTTTGCAAGTACCTTGTTTATCCTGCGGAGCGCTGCCTCTGCCTCGGGCCGGCTGACGAAAGCCACGTACCACTCATCCTTCAGAGAGCCCTGGGGCTGGGGGACAGGACAAGGACAGAGTCAGCTGCCAGGAATGGCAACACACAAATAAGTAGAGAGAAATCTGTAGAGTAGTGTGAGGGATATTTGGGTCTATGTGCAGAACCTCTGAGGGTATGAGTTTCAGGGATCATACTGCTGTAAGTAATCCTGCTCCTGGAAAGTAGTGCTAAATTGTTTTAAATTATCTGCTCACTTCAACAAATTTGAAAATATTACAGATCGTGCTGTAATGCCCCTGCAAGTAAGATAAGAAAACAGATATTTCCAAATATTTTAAGATTTTAAGTGGCATGTTCTCTTTTGTCTACCTGGACGCTGGGCACAAAGGCATCCTTTGCCTTCGTTTGTCTGCTTGTTTTTTAACTATCATCTGAGACAATAATGCAGACTTCCTGTGAATATACTTTGTATGGTTGCCCAGTGTTATCACCACAAGTGATTTGCTCTAAACTTGTTTTATTTAAGGAAATCTGAAGGAAAAATGCACTTAAAAGAATGAGTCCTTTACTCATCAAAGTTTTGTGGAAGGAGAACTGAAAATCTAATGCTATCTGAAGGGAGTTGTGCAAAACAAGTAACCCAGCAACCAAGTATTTTTCTTATTTTGTTCTATTGGGGTTTATCCATTGCTGTTTTTCTTGGTGAGGACAAAATAAGGCACTACAGTTTGACACAGAAAAGGAAACTGAAAGCACTCAGTAGCGTCCTGACAGTGGCTACCGACTAGAAAAACAACTTTGAAAGACGTTCTTTCTCGAAACCAGAAAATCTGCTGTCGTTACAGTTATGGTTCATGTTTTGTACCTCATCTTCCTCTGTGTTTGTCTGGTGAACAGTCTGCCTGCTAGGAATTGGCAGTGGAGGTCTCATGTCAGCTGGGCCTCTTGAAGGAGATCTGCTGTTGCCGCCTTCAAAGATACAAAAGTAGAAAAACAATGTTAAAACCAGGAAAATAATTTCATCTGTGCATCCAGGGTGTAGGATCTTGATTTTACGAAGCATGAAGTATTTGTATCGTCCTGCTACTGAGACATTTGGAATTGATTTGAAATCAGATTTAGGCTTCTCTATGAGAACCAGGTTCTTTACATAATTTCATCCTTGGTGCACAGGGGCTTTAACTGAGCTCTTGCAGTTCAGATTTCCATAAGAACAGATGAACTTGAAATAAAGGTGACAATTTATCAGTTTCTGTACCACAGTTATTCACTTGAGAGCAACTTGGTTTCTTTAGAGACAGAAGTAATGTTATCTCTTTGCAATCCTTGCCTTCTCAGCAATTAGAAAGTAAAAAATGTCACTGTAGGACACTGACAGCTGTTACCATATGCAAAAAAATTACTTGTAAAGCAACTGATGTCTAAGTTTTCTTTATTTTTTTTTCCTACCAGATAAATATGGAGCATATTTCACATGAAAAGCATTTGCTAACCTTTTTTGGGAGTATTAGCATACCACAGTGATTTGCATACCTCAGCTCTCAGTACTGTACAGAAAAGGATGGTTATATGAAGTTTGGACACTGGTTTAACTAGGCAGGAAGACCAAACTTCAGGAGGAAAAGAAGCCCAAAATCTTTGATTCAGACTAAGGAAGGTACACAAGGTGCCTTTCAGGAGCTTGATAGTTTTCTGTTCACAGACCAAGCAGAAACATCCATAGGAAAAAAAACCAAACAAACTACTATATTGACTGCACTGAAACTACCCTTCAACTTTCAATCACTTAAAAAAGAGAAAAAATGCAAGAATGCAGGATACAAACCTGGATGGAAGCGTGGTGGTAGTGAGCCAGTTGTAGACAGGTTTCTACCACTGTTTAAAAAAAAATAGTCAGTATAAATACAACATTTCTCTACAACATTTCTGTGCTCTGATCACCTGATCTGGACTTTGTGCCTGTTTTACAGAATGTGAGAGCCCCTTGAGACCTGTGCAGGGTGAGGAGAGCCTTCTCTTTCCTTCTTTTTGTGTTTCTTTCCTTCTTTTCATGTAAGTGGATCCACCTTTAAGTTTACCTGGAGCTCAGTATCTGGGAATAAGGTAATCAGTCAAGGCCACCAAGACTCCTGTACCAGGATCAATGCAGAGAGAAGTACTTCAGCTTGTTGAGTTTTCACAGGGATGACTCTGTCCTTCCCCCAGAGCAGGCAGCACAGGGAGCAGCTCACTAGACATTGCTCCCTGTGGGGTTCCACTTACAGAGTTATTTTTCTTGCAGTTTCTGTAACATTGTTGATAAAAATGCAGTTTCACATTTATGTTGCAAGCTAGGAAGGGCCACTGGGGCATCTCCCAGGTGAGGAAAGGCTGAGGGAGCTGGGAAGCTGACGAGGCTCAGGAGGAATCTTATCAGAGCACATAAATACCTGAAGGGAGAGCCAGGCTCTTTTCACTGGTGCCCAGTGACAAGACCCGAAGCAGTGGGAACAAACTGAAACTCAGAGGTTCCCTCTGAACATCAGGAAACATTTTTTAATGTCAGGGCAACCAAGCACTGGAGTGGGTTGCTAAGAATGTTGTGGAATCTTTCTCTTCCCTTGTAGACATACAAATGCCATCTGGTCATGGTACCAGGCAGCCTGTTCAAGGTGACCTTGCTTGGGTAGGGGGTTGGACCAGAAGACATCCAGAGATCTCTGCCAACCTCAACCCACATCCAAAACTGCTCAAAATGGAGTCCCACTCTTCAATTTTTGTTACTGTTTTTGGTTTCTTCACCTAATTGAGAACAAATGGCCTGCACTCCTTTCCTTTACTGTTCATATTTCTCTTCTGCTTAAATGAGCTGTTGAAAAGGCTCTGAGATAAATATGCTAATTTTGTTTGCAGAACAAAAACACCCTATCATGATTTGATGTATGGGAGAGAATCAGTCAAACTGGGGGCCTCTGCTACAGCAAAATTTGGCAATGCTCTTTGAATACAAGCAGAAGTGCTCATCACAGGAATAGTTCAATTTGCATATGACCTTGCTATTGCTACTGCAATATTTGTTTTGCTTGGTTTCAGCAGTTCCAGAGAGTGATGGTAAATGTGAGGAATTCATCACAGAGCCATTAAAAGAATACAGAGATTAGGAAATGGGCATCAGATGTGGACTTAAGGAGACCACTCTAATTCATCAAAGTCTAAGTCTGTTGCACACTACATCAGAAATCAAAATTTAGTTAGGAGCTCTTCTGTTTAACAAATGAAGGCATAAAAATCAAATATTTTTAAGTTGAAGCTGCGAAAAAACTGCAGGAAGGTTCACAATTTTAAATAGGAATTATCAACCATCAGAGTAAAATTTAGTAAAAGGGAGGTGAAATTCTTTCAGATTCAACTCCAGACAACTGGGGTTGTGCTGTTTTTTAGTTTTGAAGTGTGAGGAGTTGCACCTCTAACACTCAAGCTCCTAGAGAATGGAGGACCCCTCTGTCCTACATCCTGCCTGGTTTTGTAGGAGATGATCCCTTCCCAAAAGGACTTGTCATTCTTGTGGATCCTGCAGGCAATGGGAGAGATGCCTCAAGAATGGAAGCCTTGTACCATGTAGGGTCTAAGATAGTTCCTTGCCATAAACCAGAGAGATTCGTGGTTTTTTCTTGGTTGCCTGATGTACACTCTCTGCTCCACTGATACAGAGCTTCAGTTCTAGGAAGGATTCTCCTGGATAGTGGCAACAGCACTAATGAGCATTTTGTAGAGGCAAGGGCACAGTCTGAGTAATGAACTACTCCACGCTGATGCCATGAAGATTTTTTGCCTTTTCTTTTATATCCCTGTTACACCTTTTTACAACTCCTGTATTCTCAGTGCTTTTTGCCTCCATTCTTGGACTTGTTTGTCAAGCTGAGAGACTCAACATTTTAGAAGCTTCGTAGCCGGGGATCAGTGTGCCCCAGAGCCCAAGGTCCTCTCCAGAACACATTCTGTAACCTGAGATAGAACCATCCAGGGGAAGGTTCCTTGGGGAGGGGGGCTCACTTGAGCCTTTCATTAGGGAATCTTTGATAGATCTGCTAATTAGTAACACCTCTAATGTGATACCCCATCTTTTGGGGTATATTCAGCGGGGTGCATCTTGATGCATATGACGTGGACGTGTGCATCTAAGGATCCTTAAAATAAATCCCAAGGTAAACTCCCTTTTCCCCTTCTAACCGTGTACAACTCTTGATTTTAAGACCAGGAAAAGGCATCACACGTGGTTACCTTGTGTGCCTGAGAACCCCAGAGCCACACTCAAGCTGGTATTTGCTGAACTGCCAAGAGATTGAAACTCAAAAGGAATGACCAGTCATGGTGAAACAAACCTTTCTGCAGCAGGAATACTGTTGGATCCTGGCTTAGGTGGAGGCTTGACAGATTTGGGTGGGAATGCGTTGGAGCTGTATGGGGGCAAGGACAGCTGTGGCACTGGTCTTTGGGGGGCAGCTGTGGAGAGGAAGAGGAGGAAACTTAAATCTTGTGTGAGACATTCTTAAATGAAGTAGAATGAAGAAATTCTGTCACCTCACTGCGGTTTAATTAGATAAACATAATGCAATAAACCGTCCTTGGCATGTTAGTTACAGATTGTAAACTCATATGGTCAGCTGAAAACTTAAAAGTAGGTATTAAAATTAAAAATAAACTGGAACAGACTTGAGCAACATTTACATCTTCTGACTTCTGTTTTGGATAAGCCACAACTGAGGTACCTTAACTGCAGCAGAGCTGAAGGTGGTACACGTTTTCTGTCACGTTGCTTCTAAATAGCAGGTTTGAGATCACCTTTTGGAACATCTTTCTGAGATTTCTACCAGCTTGAAATAAAACATTTTCTTTCTGCAGTGTCCTCAGTCCTGAACTAGCAGTAAGAGTGGAACAGGTTAACTGTGCTCTGCACAGCTAAAATAACCTTATTCTTTATGGAGGCTTAGGGGCAGTGATCATTCACAGAGTTGGCCAAATGTCCTGCTTCTGTTATGGAGTCACTTTACCAACTTAATTTTAGAAATCAGGATTCTGCAGTAATTTATAAACACTCTGGATACATGAAAGAAGTTCTGCTTCTGTTCATAAAAGTGAATAAGCTTGCACAGAGCCTGGTGCCAGCAGGGTTTACTGAGAACTGGGAGACACCAGGTTTCTGTTTCCAGCTATTTGATGCTGTGTGCAGAACACAAATCTCTCTAATGTAATGTATTTCAAAATAAGAAATCCTGCTGGCTGGTAACTGGCTGGCTGAAGGAAGCTATTAGCTATTGATTTCCTGGGGTTTGTGGCTTTGATATATAAATCTGCATGAAGCACTTTTATAAGAATTCTACAGCCTATCAAGGTAGCACTTGACTTTTGAAATGGCTCTAAGGCAACAACTCTGAAATAATTTCCTTTTTATCTTTTTTTTAGAAGTAAGACAAAAAGATTTTAAGTTTGAAAAATCACTGTAGAAATACTTACTGTCTTCTTCTTCCTGGGGAGCCAAAAAAAAAAAAAAAAGGAATTAGTAACATATTATAGCACAGTCCTTAGGAATGTTTTACAAAACAAAATTTGGACATTGGTGAATTTTGAGTGTAGTAATATCAACACTGTCACTTCCCTCTAAAATGTTATGCTGTTGTTTTGTCTTCATGCAGCACCAAATAATTTTTAAAGTTTTTTAATTAAAATGCAGCTATTATTTACAAACAAGATGTGTGGTGGATGACCCATAACACATCTTGACCTAAAATACTCAGAAACTCTCAGGAGACATAAACTTTCCTTATTCCTTCAAGTAAGTGTAGACTCTCAGAGTTATCTGAAAGTGAAACTTTTAGGTCAGCTTAAGCTGAAAAAATCCCCAGAAGCCCAAATCTTCTCTAAGCAAAACCACTTCTTCCATGTCACAGAACAAATTCTGGCCTTATTCTTCCTGATATCCAAGATAAAGTTCTCAGGGAATAAAATGAGCTTGACATAGAAGAACTCTTTAAAAACACTCCATGTGCTATGAAAGATCCATGAGTATTCCTTATAATTTATAAAAGAAACTTGTTTCCCTTTTCCAGAATTATTAGGTTATACTGGTACTTAATTTAACTGTAACCCCTATGCTTTTAAATATATACTTTGAGACTATACTTACTTCATTTTTCTTGTGTGGTGGCCAACTCTGCCTGAAATTAAAACAAAGCAGTCATCATAGGTGGAATACTACTCATTCACTTCCTGTGCATTAGGCCATATTTTCAACTAGAACATGAATTTATAGTAAGTTTTAAAGACCAAGGGATGCTGAAACACTTTTTTCCTCGTAAAAATATCTAAGATTCTAATTTTCAGCCATAATCTAAGCCATTATTCTAGTCCTTAGCCCGTCTTGATTTTATCAACAAGGAAAATGTCTGATGAATTGATTGTAAGATTAGAGCTTAGAACAAGTTTGTACAATGATGAAACATTAGTCTTCAAGTCTTGAACTCATTTATAATAGTTGGCAGCACTGCTGGAGCACATCATAAGAAAATCAGGCTTTGTTTCTCTGATAAACTATCCTGGCTGATTAGCAGATCTCAATTATTTCTTATCTTGTTTTAAGCTCAGTCAGTGCTCAGCCCCCAGCTTGTCTAAAAAATGCTGGAGAATGATCCAGTTCTGCTAGAAAATGCTGTTGGCTATTAAGAAGGAGTTTTGCAGGGTAATAAAATCAATGGGACGGAAGTATAGCTTTCTTTTTCTAACACCCTAAAACAATAGCAATAGCACTCAAGTAAGAATGTTCCCTAGAGCAAGAACTTGATCTGGTGGAAAAACCATGGATCATATATATCATTGGACAACTTGGAAGTGAGTCATGCCCCACGCAATGGCTCTTTCAGATATGACTGGAGAGAGGTTTTTCTGCATTCACACCTTTCTGCAGCTTAGAACACATTCTGTGCATATTCGCAAACCAAAACTTTGTTATCCACAGGCCCTGCTGTCATGCAGTACCACTAAATCAGACCATCCTGTGTTGCTTGCCCATGTTCTTGTTAATTTTAATTTCTCCTTTATTGAATTTCAATTAAATGAGCACTTACTTTCCAGGGCTTTGCTTCCTTAGAGGAGGTGGATTGCCTCTTTCATATCTGTCGCTTGGTGGGACAGGAGGTTTCGGCATCATTGCTAACTGTTCTCCCAGGGATCTAAACAGGAGCAGGAGATAAAATAAAGGCAAAAAGCTGCTTAATAACTGGGTAATACTGGCAATGAGAGGATCATTTGCAGAGGACAAACTCTTACCTTAGTTGTGAAACCAGAGGCTGTAAAACAACAAGGAATAGTTAAGAGGATGTGTAAGTATATCAAAATAGGCAAAAGCTATCAATAATCACAAAAAAAATAGTTACCTTTTCAGGAATGCCTGGCTTCTTCCCTGAAAACAGCAAAAGCTTACATTTAGAAAAAATGGAAGTAAATTAATTAAACTTCCTATGAAATAAATGACTTTTGAATATAACTGAAAGTTAATCTTGCAGGTTGATGCTCTCAGCCTCCTGAGACGTAAGCCAGAAAAATATTTTGGCTTTGCAAATGATGGCAAAATTGCAATATCTCATATTAAAGGGACATTTAAACATTTTCAACGTGGCATGTGTCACAATCATATTATCTAAGGTTCAGCTTTGAACTACTGTGTGCTTTTTTGCCATTATATAACAGATAAGAGTTTAGATAATAAAATTATATAGTCATATCTGTAGATGCTTTGTATATAATGTAGTTTTCAGGTCTGAAGGAAATGCCATTTTTTTCGGTGTCTTATTAGTTCTCAGCCTTCTTTTAAGTCTGTTGCAGCATTACATACAGCAGTGTATGCAGAGTTTCGTTACCTTTGTATGCAAAGGTGATTTCCTCCTTTAACCTACTAAATATTTCCTTGTTCAATCACTTAAGTGTACATCAAACCTTTATTGCACAGGGTGCTCATAATGTCTGTCTGTTCACCTGTCTGACCCAGGGTTGCTGTTTTCTAGATGAAATTTCTCTCCCACTTTATAAGTTCTGCTCAAGATCACCTTGATTGCATTTGGTTGTTTTTTTGCATTAATTATATACAAATGTTGATTTTCAGCAATTAAAGCAACCCCAGCGATATCAATGTAAGCAAACACTGACCTGATCCTGGGCTTTCTCTTTCATATGGGGGAGCAAGGCGATCCAGGGAGGGTTTTGTGCTTCTGTCTATAGAAGGAGCTGGGGCTAAACACAACAGCTGTGTGAGATAATTTGCTGGTATATGTCAATATATCTTTATTTTGTATACATTAGAACTGGTGTTACTTCTTAAAATAACAAGTGAGACTCCTGTATGAGTAGTAGAAGAGAGTGGAACTGAGGAAAAAGAGGAAGAAGTGAAGTGCTGCAGAGTCTGTGGGAAAAGCTTTGCAAAGGGAACACCAGCTGTACTCACGTTTCAAAAGCTTCATGTTTCTGTCTCTGTTCAAGTCGTTGTTGCTTGGTGGAGGAGGGAAAGCTGGCAGCTAAAACAAGTATTTAACAAGTGGTTAAAATGTGTCTTCACCCTTCTGTTGTAGTTGGAGTGTATTGACCCCACCACGCACATCTGCCAGTCTTTGTGTGGTACAGCACAAGGACCCAGTCTCTGCTCACTGCAGGAAGGACAGGAGCCATGGACCCTCCTGCAGCATGACCTACACTCATTGGTTTTTGCTGGATGCAGAATTGCCTCCATCTGTTGTGTCTCCCAGCACCCCAGTGGGATGGATCTTCAGGGAGGGGGTGTGTTGTCAAAGGAAAGAAACAGGAGCTTCAACAACGCTGTTGTATCTCTGTGACACTGCATCGGACCAAAAGTCCTCCTGTCACAGCCTAAACCTTTACTTGTGTATCCAAGGGTAGGTTTAGTGTACATCTACTCTGGCAAACACTGAACCTGTACTGCCAGCTGTCAACAGCACAAGAGCTTGAAGTATTCACAGCAGGGAAAAAAAAAGGAATCAAATTTTGGTCATCAGTGTTGTGATTATACAATCTCTTACGCTTTTATGTGGTCTTAATTCAATTGGACAACTGCTAGAAAATATAGCTCAGAAAAATGTAACTTTTTTTTCAAAACAGAGAGGCATCTCTTACAGTAAAATACATAATTTATGTGGGAGAGGCATTCACAAGTAGGTGTGTATTTCCAGTGTAAGAAACAGTGAAGTAATATGAAATAATTAAATATATTTCTCCTGTGAAATTTAATTTTTCCTTGAACATTGGCCACCCTGTAACCGAGTTCAAATCTATTTTGATGGCTGAAATTCTTCCTCTTCATAGACTAGGTGAATAAAAATGGCTTTACACTTGGACTTCTATACTGACATAGGAAATAGGTGAGATATTAAGAAAGGAACGTACAGTAGCACTTCTTCCCCCAAATGAGGCTGGTCCTGGGGCTGGGCCAGGTCGCTGGGGTGGTACTGGAGGCTGATGTGGAGGCTGATGTGGAGGCTGATGTGGTGATCTGGCTGTTGAAGGTCTGTCTAAAGAAAACAAAAATCTCAAACTAAACAACTATACAGAGTTTGATTATTTGACACTCGTTAGATCGTTATGACAAAGGGCCCTTGCAAGAACCTGGATACTAAAGTTAAGCATAAAGGAAGTTAATCATAAAGGCATTGCTGTAGGATATAATTAGCAGTTGCTTTAGGATCAGTGTGTTGTGTTGGGAGTTCCAGGCTGGTCTGTCCCTGTGGGGATGACTCCCCCCACCAGTCTGTTGGCCCACAGGATTTATTTTCATTCCCTGCAGCACGGTGTGTGACACACCAGCCAATCTGAATGGCAGCTTTGTGCTCCTGAATGGACTCTACAGCTCCAGGCTGCTGAGGAATCAGATGTAAAACAAAATGACAGGCAGGGAAGGCTGATCGTTCTTTTCCCAAGTTCCACTAGAGCTCTTTTGCCATTGTTGTGACAACTTGCTCTGTCCAAGGTTGCACTGTTAAAGCTACTGTAGCATGTACATGTGTGTAACCTCACAGAGTTTCAAATCAAAGGCCAAATAATGCCCACATCATACAAAACTATTCCAACAGAGCTTGTCCAAAGTAGAAGATATAACTTTGAAAGTCACAAACCCACCAAGTCTGTGTCACTAAGTCTTGTTCATGAACTACACTGTTAACTTCAAGGAAAAACCCTCTATATTCCATTACCTAAAATGTGGCTGATAATGTGGGAAAAGCTAATTTGTAAATTATTAATAGTGCTTAATTTTTAGTAATTACCTATATAATCTGTGGTGCTTGGAAGTGACTTGGCAGGAAATATGACATTGTGATGTGCTTCATCATTATTGGATGGAGGTGGCTCATAACCATCACTGTCATGTTCTGCTTCCTCAGGTTCCTCTGTTGGTGATTCATAGTCAGCCTCATCTTCCTTTTCCTGGTCTTCATCAGGGCTTTCATAGTCATCATCATCATCCTAGGAAATGAGCATAAAAAGTGGGTGCTGGAACAGAATATTAAACCCTTCAGAGCAGTTTCCTTGTGGCCTTTCACTGTGGTATTTTTCACTCTGGAAGAGACCAAGTTTTTACAACCAGTTGGAGGGAAAAAAAGTCTCTTGAAATAATATGGGGAAAGGAGGCAACATTCCACTAATGCATGGAGCACTCAAGAGCTTAAGAAAGGAACAAATATCATTAGATCACAGTAAGTGCAGTGGGAGGTCAAGATAAGGTGCAGGTTTACTGAAACGCATGAAGTGTTTTAGGGAATAGACTAGGAACCAGCAAACGATCCAGTGTTCCTAGGAACACGCTGGAGCAGCAGTTGATGCTTCTGATTGTCATTCTTGCTTTCTAACATGTCCTCTACAGCATGCAATCCAACTTTTAAAAATTATTCATGAAAACAGAGGTCTTTGATTCGGGTCTTGGTGTCCTCCTGACCCAAACCAGCCTTGGTAGGACTTGCAGGGCCTCATAAGGTCACAGTGTCAATATGGTCATTGCACATCTGTGCTATCTGCCAAGGCTTGAGAGAAAAAGAACACTCCACTTGTCACTGGTATCACAGCTGGAATTTCCAGAGTCCTCTGCACTGGCACAGAGCCCATGTGCTCTGTAGGTGGTTACTTTTATCTCTTGTGCTCCCAGAATAGCAGCGAATCTCCTGTGAACTTAGCAACAGTGTCTAGAAGTTTTTAGAAGTGTCTTCTAAAAATGCCTCTCCCTTTTATTTCTGTAGAAAAGCCATTAGCACTGGTCAGCCTCAGAGATCTTCATAAACCCAGGCTGTGCATCAGCAGCTGAGGTGTGTGTGCTTCACCTAATGACCTTTGTCAAGGCATTTTCTATGCCAGAAGGCAAAAGGAACTTCTGCAGTCTAAATAGCTTTAAAAAAATTACTGTTCAATAAATTAGCTCTAGAGAATAAAATGGCAAGAATTTGTCACTGAATAAACACAGCAAAGTTTCATCTACTAGACACATCTTTTAAGAGCTTGAAACAGCTCTTGCACAAAATTCAGCTGTGGTTCTGTGGGGACTTGGGCATAGGCTGGGAGCTTCTACTTGAGCCAGTGGATAAGGAAGGCCATTCTGAAGCTCTGCCTTGCATTTCTGGGGGACATCCCTTCCTCAGTGAGGAAATTTGTATGCAGCCACTCCAATCATTCCTGCTCCTGCTTTTCCTGCCCCAGCTCCCCCCAGCTGTGCTGCCCAAGGGACAGCAGACAGAACAGAAAAACCTGAGCCAGGGGGGTTTCTTAACCCAAATACTCACAAATGAAGACCAGCCACCATCATCCTGAGCGTACCCTGTGTAAAGAAGCACAACCACACATTTCTGAGCATGGACAGTCAAAGACATAATAAGTTGACAGAAAGAACCCAACAAATGCCAGGTGAGCTCTGAACTTCAGTCCTGTGCCACAGGAACGAGCTGTTCTTTCAGAGGCAGGCTGGCAGCCACGGAGGGCTCTGTCAATAACACCCTGATTCAAAGCTAAGACAGAGCTACCCTGCTATGACATGATCTGGGTGTTGGCACTTCGAGTTTGTCCCACTTCCACTTTTAAATATAATTTGAAACAAAGTGCTTTCAGAATGAGCCCAGACTTCTTATCTATTTGCTTAAGACTATTTTAGCTTTCATAAAAGAAGGATGGTTTTTTTTAATTTCAGCTTCCCTCTCTAATACAGTGCTGCTAGGAGGAAGGGCAGAGATGTTGAAACAGAAATATATAAGCACTGATACAATTTATTGGGTTAAATAAAGACATTTTGGGGATTCTCATGTAAAAGTCTCTGCTCTTGACTTCCTTCACCATCTTTGCTCTTTAAAAATACTTTTTCTTACTTATTGTCCTGCATCTACTCTTTTCTTTTTTGAAACTTCTTTATACTGCTATATTTTCATTTATTGTTTTGGTTTTTGGTTCCTAACCCTGGTCCCCTCAGTTGTCTCTGCTCTGCAAATACTAATTTAACATTTTAATACTTTTAAAAGCTTTTTGTTTTTAGAGACTGCCAGTATACACTTACCTGTGTTTTCTGTAGATTTTTGTGTTTGGGCCCTGCAACAAAGATAAAAAAAATAAATTTTTTCTATTAAATGTTTGATGCTTCTATTGCAAATAAAGGCAATAGCCAACTGTTACAGTAGAATGAAGCTTAAACAGATGAGAGAAATGTGTTTCTGCCCAAAATGCCAAAAACACATTAGTTGATATTTTGCATAGAGGATCCTAATAGAATCTAGACTCTTTCAAAAAGAATTGAAGTCAGAGAAGTCAAGTGGTTTGAAGCAAGGGGACTCAGTAGATACATTCACCAGTCCTGAAAACAGAAACTTCCTTTACTAATTCTGATCAAGATGTTCAAAGTCAAGTTCATAAATATCTGTAAGGTTAAAAAAATATTTTTATGGTTTTCAATTCTAGTTTTGGATTCTAGTTAATGGAAAGGTGTAAAATCATGTTATCAGATGATGCAAAACCACATTATGTGGACTGGACTTGGTTTCCATTGTGTAGGGACATAAATTGTTCTTTTCTCATACAATGTTCTTGCAATTTTTGCTCTTTTTCTACGGCAAATATTATATTCAATGACAAATCATTAAGAATTAAAAAGTGTAATGGTGTACAGATCTGTGGAATGCATTAATGATGATTTATTAATAATATATACCTAGGCTCTATAGGCTTCATAGCCTTCTTAAAGGCTATGTACTCAGGCAGAAAACTGCATGAAATGTGCAAATGTTACTTGGTTCTGGACATGGCAGAAGTGTCTGGGGTGTTCATGGGCTCAGGATTTGATATTCTTATCAGATGACATTAATGAAACAGAGCTTTATCTTATAGAATTTCCAGGCTGTACTTCTGATCCAGGCATTACTGATCAAGTGAAAACCAGTCCAGAAAAGATCTATCTGAAAGCTTTGAACAAGAAAGCTGAGTTGTCTTACTCACCATTTTGGAAGGAAAGAGAGCCTCCCTTCATTTTTGTTTATTTCTTGGCTTAATTTACTTACAATTCTGTTGAAAAGAAGAACAAAAATAGTTTAAAAAAAACCTTGTCACTTGTCAAAGCAGCGAAGGCATTTTCCTAGCTGTTATCCCCCCGTATTTGCTAAATTTAATCTGGTAACTCATTTTTATTATTATTTACTATGTGATAAAAGCACTGAATTTACCATCTTACTGCTAAGGAGGCAGTACATCCAATTCCATACTACAGCACATCCAATTCCAAACAAGACTTTTTTGACCTTGGTAAAACCCCATGTTGTTGGATCATGTTTAAAAATAAGCATTAAACCCAGCAAGTCTCAGAATCTTTGGTACTGTAGACATCACACGGCTTCAAATAATGGTCATGGCATTCGTATGATTTTGCATGGAAAAAGCAAATAATACTTCAGGAAACAGAGCTTATGGCTGCAAAAGCAGGGATTAAATGTTCCCTGAGTCTCTTTATTCTTTTCATGTTCCTTCCTCTGCAACCAATCCATATCTCATCCAGAATCCCTCCACCACAGAAGGGGGAAAGGCTGATCTAGTTCCATGTTTTAATACATTTTCAGGGCATAGCAGAAATACTCCTGGAATATAAAAAAGCTGTAATTTTATGCCTGGGGAGATCTTTCCAAGCTAGATGAGAGTCAGTACTGAGATCCACAGGGTTAATTCTACTGAGAGTCCAGAATTCTGCTCTGCTACTAATGAAGTTTGCCTCTATGAGATTATTTTTCTTTAAAGAAAGCTTAGGATGAGCCATGGTCTGATTCTGAATTGTCATTACTTCTCATTGAGAAAGTCCTGTGGCGAAGAAAATTGTTTACATATATCCACTTAAAAATATCCCATTTTACTTCCCTCTTGTATTATTTAGGTCTATCAGAGACAGTAATTGTGGAAATACAAGTATTATGAAAGAAACAGGAATTTAACATATCTGTTTGTCTCAGCTTCTAAATTCTGTAAAATCTTAACTTATTTGTTTGTTAATGTAGAATTCTTCCCCACACATCTTAGGCTGGGCCAGTCAAAGTTGATATCAATACTGTAAAATATTCGTTTATGGCCAGGCATAAATTTTGGTTTTGTTCTCCTTTCATGTCTTTTTCTGCTACTCAGCAATAACAATGCCCTAGTTTTTTCCAAATGACCTAATTAGTGCATCTTTCATGTCTAACTGCTCTTCTGAGGTGGGACTGGAGGAAGACAGGTTTTCAAGCAATCTAATATGAAAAACAAACCAAAATGAAGTTATTTCAGATCCGGGCAATAGTGCTGTCTGAAAAGGATGAAGATGAGTGGTGTGAAGTTAAGGATATGCACTCAAGGATCCAAGTATGAAAAGAGAAATACAGAGAAAGAATATTGTTTAGGTTTTCTTGTTTAAGGCAGTATTTTGCAATTTTCTGGTTTGAAGCCAATATAATCATGCTTGCCCCTTTCGAAATAAGTACATGCACAAGTGTTAACAATTTCAGAAGGATTACAGCTGTCCAAACCTGACATTGCTACCCAAGCAAGTTGGATAAAGCAAGAGAAATGCCAAGTTATAGGCATAGGAGTGCTCTTGCTCTTCTTTCCCATGGAACCCACCCCGTTCTGCACAAGACATTTTCCTTTGCTGCAGGGGATAAAGAAGTTGCTGTGTGAATAATAAATTCCATGTGAGACATCAGGAAATGTCCTGGGGTGAGCATTGCCCTGCACACATCAGTGCTTTGGTGGAGAAGTGGATTATGGAATTTGTGTGGCTTATTCCCTGTTGTAGGAGAGGCAGAGGATCTTCCAGAATGTCTTGCGTTTTTTTCAGCTAAAGAAAAGTTCACTGGTTTTGGAGCTAATAATTCTTAGAGTTCAGACTTCCATGGGGGTGAATGAGACCTGAGTGTTTGGAAGCTTTCTGGACTAAACCTGAGGTGGCTGCTATGAGGATTTACATGAACTGGTTTTTGAGGAAAAACTGACAGGAAAAAGTTGATCATCTTATCTTTCTGCCAGAAAAATCAATCATTTGATGATACAGTGTCTAATCTTTACTTCTAGTTTATTTGAAATGCTTAAAACCAATGGCTCAGAGGGTTTACTAGAAGAAAGAAAATTTTAGGAGGGTCACGCTTTACAAGCAACATTCTCAGGGAAGACTGGTGCACTGAGCAACTGAGCCTGTCACCATGTGAGGAAGGAAGTACCAAAACCACACTGCTCTCTGAGATGTGGGAGTGGATGATAGGAGAGGATAAGGCAACAGCACTTGCAGAAAATGTTACTCAGACTTCTCTTTCTCTTTCTACCTCCTCCACCAGTTGCTAAACTTAAAGCTGGCAGGAAGTTGAAATTTAAAAAAACCCACACAACCAGCCCCCAAAGCAGGACTCCAAAACTGGCTTTTGTTCACTTAACTGCAGATACTGTTGACACGGGTGGAATCCACTCTACATGTATTGGGATAAAGCGCTTAAGATGGGTAAGAGAGGTGGAATACAAATTCCTCTGGAGCCAGGAGGCTGCACAGTTGCATATTGAGCACTATGCAAAAGCACAGTTGGTGATCCAAGTCTTTGGTTTGGCCTTTGAGAAGACCCTGCTGGGCAGATGCAATGCTGTTTTATTGACTCCAAAACTGCCTGAATACCAGTTATGTTCCAATCCTTGCAACAACCTTTAGATCTCAGCTGAGAGCATGTGTGCACACACACTGACATCATCTGCCCAAAGCCTACCTTTTCAATAGAGAAAGTGCAGATTTCTCAATTTTTATGTTTGCACTTTTACTCTTCTGAAAGTAGAACGACTTTCAGACTGTGCAATGTTTGCAGGTTCTGGCTGTGTCACTGAGCTGGCAGATGCAATGAGTGCAATGATGAGCTTTCTGCTACTGGAAATTTCCACCAGTGCTATGGGATACACTTTGGAGTGCTGTGGGATATGCCCTAAGCTCTCTGAACAAGGCTGGAAATTCCAAATCTCAACTTTGCGAGGAACCTGCCACTGGAATAGCCACAAGGATCAACAGCCTCCTGAAAACTTGGAACCCTTTTCTCTCAAGATAGTAAACAGGAGTGACAGACTAATTTCAGTGTTTATGTCATGGTTCAGGTATCAACCAACCACCAGTGTCATCTTTAATGAAATCTTTGCTTTTTCTGTTTATCAATTCTGACCACAGTAAGTAAGGCAAACCCTGTTGAATGTGCTTAAATATTTTGCAAGACTCAAATTTGTTCTCCACAAGCATAAAACTTCATGACTTTCTTTGACTGCCAGTAGTGCTCATGAGCAATAGGAAAACTGTTTTAAGCTGTATATTGGCCTCTTGTTTCATTAGATTTATTATCAAAATGTTAGTAACACCCTCATGATTAGGTCTGAGTTTCATTTAGCACTTAGGACTGATGGTCAATGTCTGCTCTGTGTAAAACACACCAAATCCCTTCCCAGTTTCACCAGTGTATCTCTTTCAGGACACAGTGTGTTTGTGAGAATTCAGGTGTGTATCTAAACACAGTGGTATTAATATTAACTTTTTTAGCAAAGTTTTCCAAGAACTTCAGCCCTTTCAGTGGAGAGAGCTAAAGATTTTAAGAAGCATTTTAATTTTCAAAATAGTGCTTAAATCTTTTTTTTTTTTTTTTGGTTTTATAAAGAAGCCAAAAGTTTTATGAAGACATGCACCTGTAATAGGGCTAGTGGAGATTAATTTTTAAAATAATAATTCTGTTAGTAATACCAGAAGGTTGTGGAGTTTTATTATTAGATTCAGGAAATGACCTGTCATACCTTGTAATGACAAGCCTGACCTACTTCTGACTCTTGAAAAATCACAGAATCATCCCCAAATAATGACACAGTTAAATTAAAAGCCTGAGCTGTAGGTTTGCTCAGAGGAACATGTTTAGCAAACCCACACACCCAGCTCAGGAGGCCTGTACAGATGCAGGCTGTGCTTTGCAAACCTTGTGTAATTCCAGGTGCTGGGTGCACGTAGGTCAGAATATTCCTGCTAAAGTTACTGGGGAACAATTTCTCTTGTTTATGTATCTTTTATTCATGTCATCGCTGGCCAACGCTGTAACATCTGCTATCTCTATTAAGCCTTTTTGCAGAATATTCTCAGGTTTTAGCACTGCTATTGAGCATCAGGTAGTGCAACTACAATATGCTAATGTGTCTTCCAGCTTGTAGAAGAACTCTTCCTACCAGCTGAGGTTTGCATTATCATATAAAAGAAACGTGTGAATGTATTCCAGCAGAAGCCACCAGCCAGCACTTTGTATTTCAATGAGTGTGGAGCTTCTGAAGTAATAAAATTAATGTTTTAAAATATGGCACATTCTTCTGCCCATTAATTCTATCCAGGAGGGTTGTTTTGGGTTTTGGTGGATTTTTGGTTTATTGTTGTTGTTTGTGGATGGTTTTTTTTGCCTGGTTGTTTTTAGTGAGAACCAGTTCTCTTCCCTATTAAAGCTCTAAATTCTTGTTTTAAACAGTGGCATTACATGGAGGACCTTTCTGCATGTAAAATCACCATATTCCAGTGAATATTTTGCTTGTTTGTAAGTGTGGAAAAGTCCGAGAACAGAGGCCTTAGTTCCCAAGCTTTCACTCAGATTTAAATATCTATTTATTTATTCAGTTCCTCAAGCTGTGCACCAAGCTTCACTCTTCTTTTAAAGCTCTTGATTTCAAATTCTCTTCTCGTTGAGAAACCCAAAAGATCTCATTGCAAAAGGCTGTTCAGTTTCTGCTGGGGTGTAACAAGTGAGAAACCCAAAAGGCCTGGCTAAAAAAGGCTGTTTACTTTTTCCAGGGTGTCACAAGTTAAGAGGCTGTTTACTTTTTCCAGGGTGTCACAAGTTAAGTGGACTGTGAAAATCAAATTTTGAGATATCACTAGGTTTGGTGAGGAGGTAGGAGCAACTCCACATGGTTAGATTTCATTTTAATGATTCACCTATGGCATTAATATCTTTGAGTTCATTAGACCATCCACTGACTACTTTTGATTCACAATTTGAAAGGAAATCACCAAAAGGTCTCAAAATTAAAAATTCAGACAATGAGAACAAGAGGTAATTCTGCCAAAGGATTGCTAAAGTGGGACAAATTACCAGAGAATTACAAATTCTAATCTGGTCTATCAGTACCATTGTTAAATGTTTCTTTTAATTGACAATGAGTTCAGAAATTCTGAGACACCAGAGCATCTTCTTAAAATAATATCTGGACCTCCTTACAAACATATTGCACACCACCAACCCCTATTACCAGGGTATTTATTGTGTGACAATACAGATGTGATTCTAAGAAACAAGTCATGCCCAAGGCTTTCAAATTCAGTCCTTCATATCTGATCTGAACAAGGGTGTCCTGCTGGGCTCAGCTCTTCCCACCAGCTCACTCATGAGCACAAAACTTCAATATTCTTGTCTTCCCCAAAACACCTTACACAAGCTCTGATGCATCAGAAAAGGCAAAGCAAATTGTATCTTCTGCAGCAAAATCAAGATATGCGTGGAGGGAGGGAGTCTGGAATGAGCAACAAAGAAACAGCTGTGCTGGAACAGCTTGAATTCCCTTTTATTCCCCCTCCTTTGTTTGGAAGACCATGAAGAGCTCCATGTGTCTCATGGTTAGGAACCTTCTAACCTCCAGCTTAAACATGTAGCAGAGAACTCAGAGCAAAATAAAATCCTTCATTTTCCACCATTAGAAGAAGCCAATTTCTCTTACTCCGTATTGACTTAATGAGATTAATGCTCTTCATTGAGTAACTTCCATGAAAATATGGAAGCTATTCAGATGAAATGGAAACTTTTTCAAGGCCTAATCCACAGGACCTGAGGAAAGCTATTGAACACTGAATCACATGTTCCAGACTGATTTACCTTGAACGCCCACCTAAAGCAAAAGCACATGAAAATCATTTCAAATCCTCTGTTGTGGACATAACTGACTTTTTTTTCCTTTAAGTTAAAGTCAACAGTTAAGCAGTGAACAGTTAAGGCATACTTCAAAGGTAATACTTGCAAGAAAGTTTAACCTTTGTGTAGCTGCTATCAGTCAAAGAACTTATGCACGAGTTCTTTTGAACATCCCCCAGACAATCTTCTTGTATCGTATCATTTTGCTTGAGCAGTCATGCCAACACTCTTTTTATTTTGGAATATTCTTCTTTTTCTCTCAGTAAACGCTCCAATAAACAGGTCTCTAACCAAACACTCACAAATCATTTGCCTGATATTTCCTATGAGATTTCACTGCAAAACAGCTAAAATAATTTTTAATGTTAGAGTTGTTCGACTTTACTTACGGCACTCTGAGCTTTGGAAATTTCTGAATATCATTTTCAGACATGTTCTGGAAAGGAAACACATGGGATACATGACAAAATTGTCCATGGAACACCCTGTGATTTACCCAAGTAAGTCATACTTATATATTCAAAAACGTGGCATGAATTAATGTGGTATTTAAGCAACTTCAGAAGCCAGGTGTATTCAATTCCTTCATGTCTGCACAGTGAAACTAGACAAGACTGTGCATGATTGCAAAATTTCAGGGTAAAGCTGTAGATTTTAAAATAGAGGACCTTTGGCTGGAGTTTTGTTCCAAGAACCTTATCTGTAACATCACAATACACGTAAAATCCCATGTTCCAGTGGGCATGTTGCTAGAAAACTCCTTGGACTTAAAAGCAGCCTTGGCAGCCTAAAAAAATTTCTCTAGAAGCAGGGATGGGGGGAGGAGAGTGTTTGTTCCCCCCTCAACCATAACTCAGCAACTGGACTGAGATAACTCCTGACTGAGATGTGCTTTCCTGATGCTCCTGCAGAGTCATCCCTCCTCTTCCTCCAGCATGTGCAAATCCACAGCTAGGACAGACTCAGGCATTATGAAAACTTTGGATTTAGTTGCTTTAGTGTTTTGTTTAGTTAATCACAAGCTTCCTGAATTCTCTTTGGAACATGAACAATAGTCTGGTTCTTTCTGTCTTTTTTACTGGTAACAATAATAGGTTTCTAATCACACATTGGTTCACAACCAGTGTTCAATGTTCAGGACAGAACAAATCCAATCTGTACTTTTCCACGCTGTTTTGCCTCTGGGAGGAGTGAAACACAGGAAAAATGTACTGCTTTTGTGGAAATGTTCTGCAGTACTTCCTGAAGAATCATGGTTTTTTCTAAAGGCTTTTTAAGCTTCTCTCTGGAGTTCTGTTCTGGTGATAAACCTGACAAATATTAGAGGTATAATCTCTTTTATAAGGGCCACTTTTCTGTTTCAAATAGTAGAGAATTTTATTAGAATAAGTTGCATGGAACCCCTTTGGTTTTACTCCTACTACATCTCAACTGGGCTTTCCTTGTGGTAGCCAGTGGACACAGAAAGGTGACTTTGAAACTAGGATACTATTCTATCTCTATACTATTCTAATTACAGCAACACTTTTACAGCCAGGTTTATGATGTAGACCTGACAACAGCTGCAAACCCAGCAAAGACTCAGCCTGAGCAGCTGCTTCTGTGCAAATGTAATTTGGCAGTTTCCAGTCACTCACAAGATGGAAAAAGATGTTTCTTAGGAAAACTATTCATAAAGAGAAGCAATTTTTTTCCAGATTGCTTTGTAGTCTAAAATATTCTACTGGACGTCTCTTTCTGTGGTTCTGTTTAACAAGTGAACCTTTTCTCTTTTTTTGCATTATACAATTGACAAGTAGTCAAAAGCTTAAAAAGAGTCTGAGCAGAGGTGAGCAGCTGCTTGGCTTGCTCAGTAGAAAACATCCTTTGAATCTGCTGGGATGCCTCTGAAGAGCTGCTGCACTCTGAGCTAAGTAATTACAGAAACACTCTGGAAATAAAAGAAAATCACAAACATCACTTAGAAATCACACAGTTATTGCACTTCTTATTTGCACCTCACAAACTACCAGAGTTTCATCATGCTTCCAGAGCCAGAACTCCCACTCCAGCCACAGATCCTTAGTGCTTGAGCTGAGGAGGATCTTTGGGGGTTGGTACGATAAATCCCATGACACGTCTGAATAATGCTGACTCCACCCTCCAGTAGCAGGGAGGGGTCATATCCTGTTCCTACAAAAGGGGCTTGAAAATTTTGATGTTGTGTTTCAATGAAATGCCAAAAACCTGAATATTAGGACAAGTAAATGAAAAATATAAAACTTTAGAAGAGGTATGCAAAGATCTCCCCATTATGACTAATTAAACAGAAGATCAAAATTACTACTTCTGGAGAAAACAGAACTGTTAATATTTGAAAATAAAAGTAAAAAGCAGTAATACTAAAAGCTCTTATACATCTTCATGGATGTGCATTTAAGACCAGGAAACAGCAGCTTTGTCAGTGGAAATTATCAGCTTTTCTAAAATTAAACCAAGCCTGGAACAACGTTAATTTAAAGCCACTGGGACTTTGCTTACTAGTTTTGATGCTCTTAAATTTCATTGATTTTGTGTATTGCTACAGAAGAAATCTAATTTTATTTCTAGAGAAATGAAGGAGTTATTACAATGAAAGGCCAGTCATCCTGACCAGGGCTGTGTCTTTTTTAGTATGACAGGATAATTAATAAATGTGGGTTTTCTGTAGTTAATATTGGAAAACAAGAACTTCCTATAAAGGAAGAGATGAATTTAAGACAAGATTATTGTTTTAGAACTTCCCTGTCAGTTTAAAAAAATACTAAAAAATATTCATATTGAACAACATGCTTGGGCTCCCAGCATTCCATATTTAAAGCAAGCTGTCTGGCTGATTTTAGCAAAAGCATTTACCTCCCATATTTATACTTCAGTAACCACCTGGGAGGTGGCTCTTCATCTGCCACTGAAAAATAAGGAGGAGTCATCGCTTGATTGGAATTTTACAGGAAGGAATTTTACAACTCCACTTACCAAAAACCTTTGTCCATTTATGTTGTGCTTCCTCACGACTTTCTCACAGTCCTTATACTTTAGCTGTCAATGAGAAGATGATTATTGCACCCTTAACTATAAGAATCAAGTAAGATGCTTAAACATGTGGCTGGCTTTGAGTAGATGCTTTCAAGGTACCTTTTTGTATGCTACAGCCTGCCTAAATGGCCCATTTTGTCCCATAAACATGTATTTTTATGACAGACATTCTTCAGTGGACTTAAGGGCTTTCATCCATTTAGGAACACATAATTCCTCACATTTACAAACCACCTCACGGTTGCCTGGCCCAAAGAAATATTTGAAAAATGGATTGTTGTGGTACTGACTGGGACGAGCAGCTGCAGAAGTGGAGCAAAAACCTTGTTATCCAGGAATACTAAAGCTGACTGATCCCAGTCACAGGATTCATTGTTGTGATCAAAAAGCTTTCACTTCTGGATGGAAATCTCACTTGTTAATCCTGGAAATTACCGATAATATTTGTAAAGCTTTTCCACAATATTATGTTTTCCAGTAGCATTTAGGACAAGGACATGCTCTTCAGAAGTTGCTCATGTACAGGTTGACCATGAAGCAAGATATGACTTTTAAACATTTCCAGCAGGTGTCTGAAGTTTTTGATATTTTTTAAATTTTTATATTTTTGATCTGGCTAGAATGCATTTTTCTGTTTCAAGCTGGTGAGGTCCATATCAGAAGGAACCCAAAGAGCAGGCAGACAAAGTGACTTTTGAAGGCTGAGACAAAAGAATGATCCTTGTTCTGCCTGAAACTTTAGTTAGTGAAAGTTATGCAGACAAATGACCCTGTGCTGCTGGGATAGTTCCCCCGGAGACAGAGAACCTCTTATAGGGAGCATTACATCATTTCATAGTTGTATCCCATTTTTTCATTTTAAGGTGTAACATTGTAACTTGGTGTACGTGAGAACGGATCCTGGAAACAACTGAACAGCAGAGAGGATATTTTTAGGAGCCACCTTCAGTTATTCATATGAAGAAACTGTCCTAACTCTGGTAAATATGTTAGGATAGGTTAAAACTTTTGTGCAGACTGAGGACTTCAACCTGTTAAGTAATTTCTTTCATACAACAAGTGCTATCATGATGTTATCAGCACAAGTCTGTGTGCAGAGGGAAGCAACACATCACTGTGACTGAGACCTAATCTCATTCTTACAGTAATTGATGAAAAATACTGTTTAGCTATTAAAAATAAACCTTGGAATATCCCAAATATGAGCACTTTGCTTTTTCTAAAAAAAAAAACAAAAAAAAAAACCCATAGTGAAAGACTTTGGAAATTATTTGAAAATTTGGTTCTTCATTGGTTCATTCATTCTCTGAGTTCATCTGGGGACAAGATCTGGTCACTTGTGACAGATGCCCAGAGCTGGCTGCCTTGGGCTGACATTATTGTCTTACCCAGATTTTTTAGATGACTTAAACAGCTTTTGCCCTGATTTAGCTCCCCAAGGGTGGAATGCCACTATCTCTGTTCTGGAGAGTATCTTGATCACTAGAAGGGAGGCACTACAAATAAATGTGCACTCAGTTGTGGTAGAACTTACACTTAATCCTTTTATCACTGTTCAGAATATCATTATCAGATCTTCCAGAAAGCCGTTTTTCCCTTCCTAATTTCTTGGAAATGGTGGTCCAACTTCCCCCTGCACCGTTGTTGTAATGTTTTTCGTACTTGTCTGAAGTTACCTCTTGATAATGATCTCATCTGCTCAATCTCCAGTTTTTGGTTTCACTTTCCTCTGCCACTAACCCCTGCACCCTAAAATTAGGGGCTTGTAAGTAGTTGGAAGTTTCACTTCTCTGGAGATTTGGTAGACACAGACTCTGTGTTTGATCTGCTCATCTTTATCAAGTAGTTTTGCATTCTACTATCAAACTTGCCTCAACTCCCCAGATAAAACTCCCATAGAGTTATAGGAGCCATTGAATAAACTTCCCAATATTTCAAAATTAAGCCCAAGGTGATCCAAGTTTTACAAGTCTAGCCATGGATGTGATTAATGAATATATTCAGAGGCTCATTTGTGACACCGAGCAATTTGGAAAAAAATATCACTTCTGAAAATCATTGAAGATGAAACAGAAAACTTGTAATCTTCACACCTTAGTGCCCTCCGCAGCTGTCAATGTGTGCGACACCAACAAGTGTTACAGTAATGTGTTTATTTTCTCTAAAAAGCCATGAGTTTCTCTTATACCCAATTTAAAAATCCCTTTCAAGATTCATTTTCACTGACCAGTTTAGCTCAGCTTCTCATTCGACAGCGGTTTTGCTTTTAGTTCCGCAGCGAGCTTTGCCCATTATAAAATCCCTAAATTTAGCCCAACCAATGCTACAGCAGTTTGCTCCTCCATCAGACAAAGACAAAACACAGCCAAACTCACCGTCCTGAAATATTCTGCTAAGTCATCTGGCTCCCAGGTGAGCACGTCGGAGCGGTAGGGGACATTTCGCAGGTCCATGGTAGGTTTTCTCCCGAGGCAGTCAGGGAGTGTTCATAGCAGTGCTGTCGATGACACAGCCATGTATTCCCTCTGCGTGGCCACCTCCAAGGAATTCCCTGCCCAACAGCTTCTGTCAAGGAACTGTTCCTGTCAGCGTAGAACTATGTTGTGAGGACGTTCCAGAGAGGCACTGCTTCCTCTGGTACAAAATGGTCTCTTCTCAGAAAAGTTTCAGCTAGTCAGCCTTACCACTTCCTTTCTCTGAATATAAATAAGTAAACAAGGAAGCACAGCAGAGTGATGAAAATGCTCTGCCTGCTACATGTAAGTGAGCTCCTATGGACCCTATTTGCACACATAAATATTTATGTATTTATTCACACTATACAGCATAAAAATATTGTCATGTTATCTGCAGAGACCTGGGTTACTCTTCTGTGCAAGTCTAGCCCAGGTAAGTACCCCCAAAGAAGAAAACATTTGCTTAAAAAAACTTCTTCAATTTACCTCAGTCCCTGCAATATCTTTCTTTGTACAATAAAAGGTTATTGTCAGAGCTGTACATAATGAGGAACTAATGAATTACTGATGGAATTACAGTCAGCATTCCTTCAAATAAGGAATCACTCAGTGAAACTAAAAAATGTACAAGTTTAGATGAAAAATTATTACATTGCCATTGTATCAATGCTTCATTTTTCAGCTACTTCTTTCTTATGAGGATTTTTGTATCTGAAAAAGAATCCACAAAACCATAACATTACCACAGGGACATGATAGACTTTCACTTGTCCTGCACAACTACTTCAAGCACCTTCCCATCAGTAGGTCACTTTGGTGAGATTACAATGTGTATTTTTTAAAAACAGCCAGCATGTCCATTCTCCCTTTTCTTGTTGTGGAGCTTCCTCCCAGAGCTGTGTTGGTAAGAACTCTCAGGCTCACTCTTCCATTGGACTGCATGAAGGTGGTAATTTCTGAGCTTCCTGCACTAGTAAGAATAGGAGCATAGTTCTGAAGTACTGGAAAGGAAAGTTCTTGTTCTTTCTACGGAGAAATTAAATGCATCCCTCTTGTGTCCAGTCACTGACAACCTCCTAACGTCGTGTCTGCAATCTGTGGGCGTGTTGCATACGAGTGCATGTGTTTGAGATCAGACCTACAAGTCTTCACAGCAAGAGCTTTCCTTTTGAAATTCAGAGTCTGATTTAGAGTAGCTTACTTTTTTCTGGAGAAATTCTGGTAAATGATGGCAGCATGGTATTTAAAACTCTCTGAAATTAAACTGCTGTCACAGCTGTTCTAAGCAGTGTTGCATTTATCAAATACATGCTACAGCTGTGTTTTCTGGGTTCTTACTTGAAATCACCTGTGTGAATCATCTGAGTCATGTCCTGACAGTATCACGGAAATATCATCACCTCTAGGTCTGGGGATGAAATAGGACTGAATGAACTGGTGACAAAGAATCCCCAAAGGAAAAGTTGCTTTGCTGGTGCTCTGTCAGCAGTGGTAAAGGGGAGGTTACATAACTACACCTCAGACACCCCATCACACCCCCTGCATTTCACAGGGAAACAAGCAGCGAGACAGGAAGAAGCCTGTGCTAAATTTCTAATTGCTCCTTCTAATACGTGTTTCATTACCTTCTAATCTGGTTTCTATCCCAAACCCAGTGTAGCAGATCTAATTGCAATTGTGTTACTCCTTATTTGTACTAATATAAAACTAATTAGTCTGGTCAAAATTTATGCTGGTGATGTTATAGGAGAATTACAGTATCATTTATTCTGCTGCTGAGAAAGGAGGAGAGCAGTTACCTTTAAAGCCAATCTCCCGCTCTCGAGAGCAGCTAACTCAGAATTTCTAGCACATGTATCTATTATTATTTGCTTGCATCCTGTCTGGGGCATTGAGTACCTCATAGCTACGTGCAGATTTCATGCACTTCTTGCACAACTCAGCTGCACACCAACTTGAGCTCTGTCTTTCTCTACAACTTCTTTCACAACGCGATAAACACATCGGATGCGGTGCCCCAGTGAGGCTTGCTGAGGAAACACCACTTCATATTCTCCACATTTGAATTTTCACATATACTCCTAGAGCAGTAGGCAACCTCATGAGGTGGATTTTAAGCTCTTAGATTTTCAAAAGCTGAGAAACATTGACTTTACTGCTATTACCAGGTGCACATCTTTTCATTGAGACTTTTCTTCCTCTTTTTAAAAAACTAGGTGTTTCATGGGTATTTTATAGCCTGCAGTGACACAACCTTCACACACAAAAAGTGTCTCTTCAGTAACAGCTGCCAATGGTAAGTTCTTTCTGATGCAGTGATGCTCCGGTCACTGATGTTTGAAATTGTGAGACTCAAACCATTTTAGGCAACACGTGGGAAATTCACACTGCTGACATTCTGCTGCCTTCAAAGAGCAGCAGCATTTCCCATTTTCTCTCACCTCTCTCTGGTGGTCTTCTGTCCCTGTTTTAAGTGGAGTCAAGGGCTTACTTTGAACCACTTTCGAAGGGTTTATTTTTCTAGAATAACTCAAGTTACGTATCCATATCCCTAGAGCCAAACCAAAAAAAAGTTCAAACCTTTTAAGAATTAGTCTTCACGTTCATCTCAGTCCCAAAGCAAAGTGGATCTTTATGATACGGTTTTCTTTTGTCCTGCCCAATTTTGTTTTTAAAAGAGTGGGGGAGATTCTTCCTTTTACCCTGGAAATACTTGCCCTAGACAGCCTATAGTTCCCCTTTTTAACATGTTTTGGGTGTGTGGTGGCCAAACCTCTGATCGTAAGAACAGCCTCGGTGCCGAGGGGGTTCAGATATTTTCTGAATTTTCAGATACTTTCTGAATTTTCAGGTATTTTCATCACCCACCATGAGAGGATGACCACAACAAACTGACCTTTGCTTAGCAATGAACTGGGTTCAGAGGCAGATAAGGGAGATAAGGGAAGCAGACCCTGACAGGTGGGATAATGCTTTTTACCACGTCAATGTCCTCCCTTGCTCAGGTGTAAAACCCCCCCTGGGGAAAGTGTCAGGATATCCACATTCACATCTAGGCCAATTTGAAAAAGCAATTTCTAGAATGGAACTTTGAGACTTCCTCCCCAACCCATGGCAGAATCACAGCCCCACACTGGTGACTGCTGGGTGCAGGAGCAGGGATGGATGGACACTGAATACGACATTTTAATGGGAATAGCAGCTGAGGTAAATGCTAACCAACCTCCCTGCCTCTGGAATGTATGGCTTGAATAAAACTGTGCCTGAGATACTGGCTTCAAATCCAATTTCACACAAAACAAACAAACAAACAAGTATTCTTTATATGAACTCAACCCTCAGCAAAGATTTTCCTGGATGGAAAAGAAAATATGCCTACTTGAAGAAGCATCTTTTTCATTGCTGGTGAATTGTGTTACTCTGAGCAGGTGTCAAGAAGGAGTTTAGGCAGTTCCAAAAGGCCTGAAATCCTAAAATACAGCAACTGTAGAGTGCAGCTGGACTCTATTCAGAAACCAAAGAGAATCAAATATCTACTAAAGCACTGTAAAAAATAAGGCAAGTACTTAAAGATATTCTAGCAAGAGCAGTTTGCTCAGGTACATGTTTTATTCCACTCTGTTTGGGTCGTAAGTGGCATAATGTGTCTGGTTTGTCCAGAGATGCTGCAAACAAAGGCAGAGGAGAACACTTAGGAGACCTCAGCAGAGCTCTCTGCTGAGGAAAGATTAAAAAACACGTTTGCTAAGTCTGAGAAAGGGAAGTTGGAGAAGGGGAACAAAAAAAGGAGATAAACTTCGTGACTTTGGGTGATAGCAGTCAGTTATGAAGTGTGAAGGGCTCTGCTAACAAGAAGAGCTCTTGCAAGCTTGAGAAGGAGGAATTGGGGATTGTAGAACTCTCCTCCAGTATTTGGGCTGCTCAGTGCAGTTCAGCAGTTCAGTAGCTGCCAAACAGGGTCAGCTGTGCTGTGACACAGAAGGGGCCAAAAGGACAACTGGAAAGGATGTTCTGGTTTGGATATGACCCTTCTGTACCAATAGTGTCTTCCAGGTACAGAACTCTACCAGTGAACACAGCAGTTTTGTAACTGAGTTCACCAGTTTGACAGAGACATTGGAGCTTAGTTAAAAACACACCCTTTAGTCTGGGCTAACTGCTCAAACCCTTTACTCCTGTGCTGTCAAAAAGCACAGATTCCCTCCCCCAGCTCCAGGCCAGCCTGCTGCCAAGGGAGAGCTGCCAAGACCTTGGCTCTGCAAGGCTCCAGTTACCCCCAAGGCTCTTTTCCACCAGCCTCTTTTCCACCAGCCCTTTTGCCATAACAGCTCCTGCTCTGGCTCCCAGCTGATCCCTGCCCCTCCTGTCCCCTCTGCACCACTCCAGGATTGGGCTGTGCTGGGGAACCTGCCAGCTCTACTGGAACCCAGAGCCTGTGGGAGCTGCTATCCTTGGATGGAGCTGAAGCCTGAGGTATTCCCATTCAGTGCTTCCATAACAGGCTTTCCATTTGCTGTGCCTTCTTTTGGGTTTTGGTATGGGGGTTATTTGGTATGGGTTTATTAAAAAACAACCAAAACCCCAAAATTGTTCTGTCTTAAGTTACAATTTAAGATGTAACCAAAAGTGTGTATTCTATCACCATCTTTATAAGCTGCTAAAAACAGGTGGGCCAGGGTAGTTTATTTCTTCCATGGCACATCCCTGATAACTCCCTCCAAGGATATCTTCTGCTAATGAGCCACCAAGCCTCACTGCCTGACTCATTAAATGACATCATCCCATTGTGAGATGCTCCGCCCAGGGGGAGGAACCGAGCATTCCTACCTGGATATAAACTGAGGTTTGGAACACCACAGGCAGCCCTGACCTACTGGGTTCCCAGAGGACAAGAGCTACATAACCACCACTGGCCCTTCAGAGGAAGACCAGCCTCTTCTACAGGATCACCTCTTCAACAAAACCACATCTATCACTTCAACAGGACTGCAGCCACCACTTAATCACACTGCTACCACCACCCTGCCCAACAGGGTGCCAAGTTGTATCCTGACTCTGGCAGTGTTTCTGTATCGCTGCCTTTATCTTAATTTTCCTATCAAATTGTAATTCTGATTTGGGATCTCCCACTGGTTTGCTTTCAAACTAGTACATGCTCTCTTTCAGCAACAATGCCGGTACAAAAATTATGATTTTTGTTTCATTAAAGTTTTTTAAACAGCAGTATTTCAAGTCTATCCAGCTATTCTGACAGCTAAAGATATGGTAATTATTTTAACCAATTTTGCTATTTTAATCCAATGACTATTGACACCCATAAGCAGCTCCTTGGCTCTGACATTGTTTCTAAGTGATCTCCTTTTATTCAGACAGGCAGTTGTTTCCTTACCTAAGCAAAGCTACTTTGTAGCTTCAACTCTAGAGAACTTGCAGAGTTTATACTGTAAACTGGTTGGCAACCTGGGATTTTGGTCATTGTTGCAGTTGCAACATTCCTGTCCATACACATACTCAGAACTGGATTCTGATCCTAATGATTTCCAAGTCTCTAAATATTTCAACAGCTTGCTGACCAGTAAGAAAAGCACTTGTGATTTTGCAATGCTGTGAAAAATAAAAAAGCTTCTACAGTTTTTCCACTGACTCATTTCAGACCTTCTCAGGAAAAGATTTTGTCAATCCTGAAAGTTTTCAAGAGTGAATTTCACAGACCAGAAAATACACAGGTGACTGGGAGAAAAAATTCTGCTGCTAGCCAACATGGTCTTAGGTATAGTTTTGGTTTTAATGTTAGTTTTGTTTTCAATATTTATGTTCCTCTCTATGACTGGTTTAGTTTCCAAGGAGCTGAATTCTTGAACATCCCATGCTTTTCAACTTTTTACTGTTCTGTTCAAAATATAGTATATTCCTAAGAGGCATTTTTTTCTCATAAACAAGCATTTTGCATATATTTTTAATGGTACACATGTATTGTACTATGAGTGGACTTAAGACAATTCTTTTTATCCCCTGGCTCGTTACGAAGGAGGGTCAGCACAGGTCAAAAGTCACTGTCCATTGGAGCAGTCCTGATCTGTCAGGTCTCTCCTCTGAGATGTGGATTAAAGTAACAGCAGAGTAGGATCTCACCTCGACCATACCTTCCCATTCACGTAACAGAATACCTGCAACCATTACTGTCTTCCAAACAAATGTCAGAGGATTAAAATGGATAAAAATATATTAATGTTTTTCTCTTTTTATCTCCATCCAATGAATAAAATTTGAGATTGTGTAGGAGAGAAGATTCAGTCTCATTTTGCCATCTAGTGGCAACACTTTGGCTTGCTGAGATGCATTTTGGAAAAGCAAGTTGACGTTAGCCAGACGCAGGTATGAGTTGCTAATTCTTTGGAATAATCAGTTATTTTTCTACTCAAAATATTTAAAAGCCTATTTCCATTTTATAGCAGCACTGCACAAATAGGCACATTGCTAAAATGAGTTTCCATTTGCAGGTACTTGTGAGAGCAGAGCCTATTTCAGTAGTCCAGTGTGTTTCTTTGTGTCTTTATGAATCTGGATCACAAGTGATTTTTTTTCCTTGTGGGTATGAATCATTAACTTCCCTTTCTACTTGCTCTTGGATTTTTACCAAGACAGTGATATAGCCAAGCAGTTTATCTTTAGAAATATAAAGGACAGTTCAAGGCAGACTGGCTGGACAAGCTATTTCTTCCTTCCTAAAGAGAAAAAACAAAAATTTTAAACTTTTTTTAAATTACTATAATTTTGTATTCAATTTACATTTCTTTGGTATGATTTTTGTGTGTGTATCTGTACTTCAAGATTTATAGTATTAATTTTTTTTCCTCTTCCCACAGTTCTGTGAGATACTGGTGATTATCTGGACCTGCAAGATCCTATGGTGCTGCTTTGGGGCCGTATGGAATAAGTGAGTACAGCCTGGCAAGAGATGATGTTGTGGAGGGGCTGGAATTGTTCTTTGAGGTCCAGAACAGCGGGGCTGCATTCCTATACACAGCAGGAGTAGCCAGGTGTAGCGGGTTGGGTTTGTAACCGGGCAGAAACACCAGTTTAGTGGTTTGGTCCAAAATACTCATTGCTACTTACCCTCTGTGAGATAAGAATTAGGAGAAATGCAAAGCAGGCACTAAACTTGAAAGAATATAAAGAAATTTATTAACAGACCTAAAAGAAGAGGAAAAAAAAAAAAAAAATCATACCACACCTTCAGAACTCTTCTCCTCCCCCCACCTTTCTCCCTTCTCCCACTGACAATGTAAAAAGACAACCCTTGAGATGTTCAGTCTGTTTACCACTTCCATAATAACCTTGTTCAGTCCATTTAGGAAGAGGAGTCTCTTGCCCATGCTATGAACACATTATCACAACGAGCCAGCCGCCCAGGTTGGTTCTCTGCTCGCATGTGAGTCCCTTCCCCCGACTTGCAGCTTTTCCCACAGCTGCTTTTGAGGGTCCACTCTTGAATTACTGGGGTACAATTTTAAGGTTGAGCCGTTCAGAAACAAAAGTTCTCTTCACCCATTTCTGGGAGCATTTCATCTCTAAGAACAGAGGCCCTCCTCCTTCCCTGGAAGCAAAGGGTCTTCCTCATCTTCATCTCTAGGGCTATCTCTGGGAGCATCTCTAGGAACTGAGATTTTCTCCTTTTCTGTTTGGAGCAAAAGTCCTCATCTGGTTCATCTCTAGGAACTGAGGTTTCTCCTTTCCCATTTGGAGCAAAAGTCCTCATCGCTTCCATCTCTCCCTGTCCAAACTTCTCATGAAATTACAGCTGCGTCAGCATTTGCCTGTCTCAGCGCAGGTGCTTTTGCTCACAAGTTGAACGCTCCACCCTCCATGCCTTCATGAAATTACAACAGGTACTCTGATACATCATAGCTTTACAACAGAATTTCAGCTTTAAGCATCTCCTCTTTCTCTTCCCTCAGGTTTTCAGCTCTTCACAGCACTAAAAGGGTTAATCTCACCTCGGCCTTGCAGCTGGAATTTCTCTTATCGCTGTTGCTCACATGATCTTTGCTGGACAGCGGTGCAGCTTTCGGCTGAATCTTGGCTGCACTGGAGAAGGGGAGCTGGGCCGCTCTGGCTGCCCACAGCAGGGCTGTGGGGGGGTTCCGCGGGTGGAACAGGGCCCATCGGCTCCAGGATGGCCGTGGCCCAGCCTGGCCCGAGCAGGGCCTGGGCCGGGCCCGCTGGCCCCTGCACGGGGCCCACAGCCACCTGTCTCAGCACTGGAAACGAGACAGAGCTGTGGGGGGGGGGCTTTGTCTATTCTTAAGTGTGGATCACAGAGGCGGTCACAACTTTAAGTGGTTTAAAAAATTGTCCATATTCAAACTGGCCACTGATAGGTTCTGTCAAGTCACAGAGGAAGCTGTAAGCACCCCTTTGCAAGAACATCACTTTGGGACTATGCTTGCCAACCCATGACACCGGGGTTCTTGTTAATAGATCCCTTGGAGAGCATTAGAGGTGAATTGGCACTGAATGAGCGGTGTTTGTAAATAAATATTTGTAGGGTCTATTTTGGAACCTTTTAGAAGCAATGGAAAGCAGATGTGTAACCATTCTGGTTGTTATCTATAGCAATGCAACAATATAAAAGCATGGGAATTACAGGTAAGAAAATGTGTAAGAAAGAAAGCAGAAGGAAGGATAAGAGTAGAAAGATCTCACCACCTGTGGATCCAGTAACTGGACTTGATTGAAGAGACTTGATTGTTGCAATTTTGATGTCTGGTGGTCTGAGCGATGGTCACGATCCATCAGGGGTGGGGGAAAGCCAAAGAAACACAAGGTTCAGTGGGTTAATACACAGTCAGGTTTAGCTGGAACACACAGGTACCTTCCTGGGGAGGGGAATTTTACACTGTCTGAAGGGTCTTTGATGTTTTATGACCCCTTCTAAGTCATGACCCTGCCTCTCACTCAAGCAAAGTTGAGCCAGTTATGCCCCATCAGAAGGGATCAAAACCTTCAGCCCCAAGTGGGAGAATGTCCTGTGTGAACGTCACCCTTCCTTGAGGGCAGGGGGAGGACACTGGCATGAAAACAAGCACCATGGTCTGTCTGGCCTTCTCCCTGATCTGGTTCAAACCCCAGAGCCTCTGGTGGTGGGTGTACACCCCCTCTGTCTCATGCAGATCAGGTTTTGCCACCACACCCCCAAAAACTCTTGTCCTTGCCCTGGACCCAGAGCCAGCAAAGCCCCTGCTGCCTCCACAAATGGGCGATTGTTGAGCCATTAACCATTAACATCTCAGTCTTTCACAGAGGTGCACTTCATAATGCAGTAGAGATTTAGGCCAGTGCACTCTCCTGTGCATCAGACATCGTTTGAAGGATTTCTTCATAGTAGATGTTTCTGACCCCCCCAAAAATTCATCTTTGTTAGTAGGTATTGGAAAAAGCAGCACAAAGCCTTCCAGCTGTGCAGGTATGAATAGGTTCAAACCCTGCCTATCTTTTCAGGACGTTGTTATCTGAGGTCTTATTGCACTTGTCAGGAAAATTAATCCACAAACACCAGAGCTTTATGTCCTAAAAGGAGACAGAGCAGTCCTGTTACTTTATTCGAATAAAGGTAGAGGCCATGGGCATTTCTCATGGGGTCTCTCAAGCTGCTGGAGGATGCAGCCTCCTTTTTATCCTCATTTCCTGGAAGCATTTCCCTCTCTCTTTCCCCATTGGCTGAGGCACTTAAAAGGTACAGACTCCCTGAATCATTTAATACAGGCCCCCTTCTAATGTGTAGCCCCCTGCCTTTTTCTTCTTCCTTGTGTCTCTGTTCTTTTTCTTTAAGCCCAGGGATTTAGTACAGCCTTGAGTCAGTAACAGCCTGTGTCAATTAGTGGAATTCCTGTGGAACTTATGGTTCCTCCTGTCAGGAAAATGCACAAATGCCAGAGGTTTATGTCCAAAAAGGAGACAGAGGAGCTTTATTTGAATAAAGGGAGAGAGACCACTGGGACACACGCCCACGGGGTTTTCTCTCTCGAGGTTTTGGAGGGCACAGCCTCTCTTTTATCCTAACTCCCAACTGCACACTGCCCTCTTCCTTTCCCCCTTGGCTGAGGTACTGGGAAGGTACAGCCTATGCAGTAAATACAGAGAACAAAGTAGTCAATGACAGTTCACATTAGCCCATTAATCCTTGTAGATGCTATTGCTAGCCAAGGGCTCCCATCCTTTTCCTCCTGCTGAAAAGTCCCAGTCTCCAGGGCTTCAGAGGCCTTGACTCAAGTATGATGGGTCCCTCCATGTGCAGCTGTCCTGGCTGCTGTCTCTGCAGTCCGGGCTGGTTGTTATGAACAGCAAAGTCTGTGCTAACTGGGCTTCCTGTCAGAGATTGCACTGGACACAGAATCCTGGCCACATACTGGTCCCAGTACAAATCTTCACCTCCCTGCCACGTTGAAAATCAACAGGGTAAGAATCCCAAACAATTCAAAGGGGAATAATTGAATATCTCCTCGGGGTTCAGCTCTTATTCTTGCCAGAGCTAATGGCAGAAGCCATACCCATGGCATCTTAGTTTCTGTCACCAGCTTCAAAGGGTGTTTCTTTATTCCTCCATTCATCCTTTCTACTTGACCTGAATTCTCAGGGTGCCAGGGGGTAGGGAGGTCCCACTGAATTCTCAAAGCAGCCATAATCCCTTGAAGGATCCCCCTGTAAAACTGGCTTCCCCGTCACAATCCCATATTCAGAAATCATTTATTAAATTATCAAATTGTTGCTGAAGCAACTAGAAACTCCTCTGGCCACCCTGCCAGCAGGCATACCACTACCGGAGGATAGCTAAGCTCTCACCCAGGGCATCTCAGCAAAATACACCCTGCATCCTTGGAAAGGATGGACAGCCCAAGGTCATTCCCCTGCCTTGCAGTCTCCTTTGTAGTCTGGCTATTAACTTTAGCCAGACAGCCCTCAATAGCTCGTTTTGCTAAACAAAAAGATTTAAGGCAGTACATCTCGAGAAGGTCTTTGCCAATCCTCGAGAGGCACAATGACTCCCCCCATGGAATTGTTTTAACACGTGCAGGCTCAAAGCTCCTGGCATCCGCTCTTTACTGTCCTTTGTAACTAAAGTGTCCCCTCTTTATTCTGCCCCCCCACCTTTAATTATCTCCAACTCCTCTGGTGGGAAGGACAGCACCACCACTTCCCCCCTCCCCTGGCAACAGCTGGGTCACAGGCGGCAGAGGGAGGATCCTGGAGACTTGTGGCAGAAGTGCTGATTTCTGAACCACTCCATTGGCCAGTTGATTACCTATTGTTTCTCCTGAGTACCCTGCCTGATGTCCCCTAACATGTATTATTTCTACCTCTTTTGATAAATTCATCACCTCCAATAGGTGAGTAATTGAGGTCTCATGAGCAAACGTTTTCTCCCGCAAGTTAACAAACCTCTCTCCTCCCAGCTTTCCAAACTCACCCCACATGCATACTTTGAATCTGTAAATATTCACTACCTTTTCTTGATACAGTTTGCAGGCTTTTATTAAGGCATGCAATTCTGTGGTTTGTGCTGACCATGTGCATGGTAGCTTCTCCCCTTCTTGCAATTCCCTTCCCTTTACTGTAGTACATCTGATAACTCGTTTTCCTCCCATTATTCTTGAAGATCCATTATAAACACCTCTTCCTCATTTGGCAGAAGGGTCTTGTAAATCTTCCCCAGCTCTAGTCTGGAGATCTGTTACCTGGACACAGTCACGAGCCTCCTTTAAGGCTCCTTTCTCGGGGCCAGTTAAACAGGAGGCTGGGTTAAACTCCCCATCCCCATTTCTCAATTCTAAATCCCCCTGGTTCCATTTCACACTGTAACAGCCTAGTGCAGGTCATCCAGCTAGAACTTGGTGCCAGACTTTAACAGTCCTGCCATCAGTTACCATCAAAGCCGTGGCTGCACAACTCTGCAGACAAAAGAGCCTCAGTTCCCGTTAGAGCAAACAGTGGGGCCATCCCCCCTCTTCGCGAACATTTTAGCACTAGAATTCCTCTGGCACAGGCCTGTACCAGAGGACCACGCTGCTTATTACAATTCTGGCTACCTTCAGCATTCTCTGCTCAGCAAATTCCTTCACCATTCCTAAGTTTGGGCATGGGATCACCAGAAAAGCAGTATTTCTAAAGGGTATTTCCACATTCATGAATGATTCACACTGGAGAAATCAGTCTTTGGAACCAGTTCACATACAATTCCAATTCCTTTTCCGGGCCTGGGAGAGAGAAAGCTGGGGCATTATTCAACCTTTCTTTTAATTTTCTTAAGTTCTGCTTTCTTTCTGGTGTCTATACAATAACATTGGGACTATCCTGGGTTAAAAAGCCATACAACGACCTGGCCAGAACAGAAAAGTCCTCAACCCAGGTCCTGCGATACCCTATTAATCCCAAAAATTGCCTTTTTAGTCCTAGGTAACAGTTCAATCTAAAATTCCCTGCAGCCTCTCTGAGTCAATACACAGCAACCCTTCAGTCAAAATATGTCCCAAATATTTAACCTTTCTCTCCATCACCTGTGCCTTCCCTTCAGACACTCCAAGCCTCGCTTCCAGCCAGAAAACCAAACAATTTCACAGTGGCTTCCCTTACCACCTCCTCCCATTCTCCAGACAGGAGCAAGTCCTTCACATATTGAAATAACCCAATTCCTGGGGATGGAGTAAATTCGCTTGTCTTGCCCAAATAATCCCTTCTCCCTCTTGTTCCCACTCAAAGGCAAAATACTGTTTACTATCCTCTGTGAAAGGGCATCCCCAGAAAGCATCCTTTAAATCAAGTACTGAATAGTAGCAGTGTGAGGAGGGAATCCGGTTCAAGATGGTAAAAGGGCCTGGTACCGTGGAGTGCCTGGATTTAACAGTTTCACCTACAATTCTCAGGTCCTGCACCATAACTGGCAGGATAGGAGTGTTATGGGGGGACAAACACCGTTCCAAAAGACCTGCCTTTAGCTCGGCAACAGGCTGCAACCCCCTTTTCCCCTCCTTTGAAATAGGGTATTGCTTTTAGACAGCAGTTGTCCAGATCACCTCAGAGTAATGTGGAGAGGCTCCATATCCAGTTTTCCATATTCCCCTGGGACTGCCCACACCTCTGGGTTCACTCCAGCATTCACAACAGTGTTAGCCTCCCCATTACTCCCCACAACACCCATTTGCATTTCCAACTACAGCTATCAAACTCTCCTCCCAGCAAACCACAATCACAACTGGGAATAATCAGAAACTCATGCTTTTCAAACTCATCTCACACATTCAGCAAACTCTCACCGGCATCCCCGTATACACACACGCTCACCAATCATCTTTCCCACTTATGAAAAGAACATTTGACAGAGACAGAGAAGTTCCCGTGTCTACTAGGAAACACACTTCTCAGTTGAGCCCCGGTAAAATGGCAGATTCTTTCCCAGCCGCTGTTTCGGTCGGCTCTCCCCTGCCGAGGAGGGAATGCCTCTGCCACGTCCTTGCGACTGCTCCCGTCTCTTCTAGCCCGGGTCCCTTGGGCCCTGCGCTTCAGCCCTCCGGCTCTGTAAGAACTCTGCCATCGCCTTTGCCTTCGCCTTTTCCTCATCCCTTCCTCCGTACACTTTCTAACCACTTCATCCAGAGGCTTATTCTGCCTTTCCTCGAGCTCATTTTCCCACAGCTCAAAATCACTCGTTTCTCCAGTGACACAAACAAAACCCCTTCGTGTGTCAGGCCAGGCTTTGGTGACACGTTGTCTCTTACACCGCACACCAAAGCCGCTCCCTCCAGCCGCAGAGTCCAGACAGCCCCACAGCACACCCATCTGGGCCCCCGGGCCGCTCTCGCAGCACCACAAGCTCTGTAAAGCACCAGGTGCCGGCGGGAGAGCCCAGCCGATGGTTCTACAGGGGCGGGCAGGCGGCCGGGTCGTTCTGCGACCTCATGGGGGCCGGGGGGCCACTGCAGCCCCGCTGGCACCGCCCGGCGCTGAGCCCCGGCTGCCCCACAGCCTCAGCTCGGCCCCGCACCTCCCCCAAAAGCCCCAGCCCCTGCTGCCGATCCCGCACTCTCGCACCCAGCCTCGGCACTCCTCACTGTAGAGGAACCCCCTTACAAACCCAAATCCTCCACCCTGTTTCCATAGTGACCCGGGGAGGGGGGTGGGGGTGTAGGAACAACGCCTCCCTGTTTTCCCTCTCCTGGAATCCGGGAATACAAAAGACCTGCAGCCGGCCTGTATTAGACTGCAGATTTTAAAAATAAGGCAGAGAACTTCCCAGTCTTATCACATAGCCTCCCCTGCTATTTGCCTCAATCATATTTCTACACACTCCCCTTCAACCAATCCTTTCCCAAACCAACACCATATTGCCCGCTCTGGCCGTGGGCTGCCGAGACCCTTTCTCGGTGCCTCTTATTGGCCCCTCTGGGCGTCCATGTCCTTAACTATCTCTGGGAGAATGTGTAAACCGTCTTAACATTCTCCTAAAGGACCCTTAGGAGGTATTTTGGGATCGCCATCCCTATAGTCGAGACCCTTTTCGACTTTCCTTTGCTGCCCACCCTGGGCGTCCATGTCCAGTGGTCCTTTCCTACAGACTCTTCATGGACCCCCCTAGTCTGCCTCTCGTCTGTCTCCTGAGCAGTCTCGGGTGCCCAATCAATCTCCTGGTGCCAGCCAGCGCCGAAGGGAGCTGGTCACCTAAAAACTGGGTGAGGCACGCCTCCAGCTCCTCTTACCATGTGCTGGACCCAAATGGTGGAAGGATCCCGGACCGAGCCCCTAATTGTCCGGAAAATCCACAAATGCCAGGGGTTTATGCCCAAAAAGGAGACAGAGGAGTCCTTCAACTTTATTTGAATAACGGGAGAGAGGCCACTGGGACACACGCCCGCGAGGTTTTCTCTCTCGAGGTTTTGGAGGGCACAGCCTCCCTTTTATCCTAACTCCGGCCGCACGTTGCCCTCTTCCTTTCCCCATCGGCTGAGGTACTGGGAAGGTGCAGCCTTCCCGAACCGCCTACCACATATCCCCCCTTGAACCTACTGTTTTACCCCAAAGTTCAGAAGTTCAGGCTGGTGCAGACCCTTGCCTGTTTCAGGAGACAAACTGTCTGGGCCCAGTAACGAACCTGCTGCCCAAAGTTAGTAGAGACATTAAGACCCATTTCAAACACATTAACACACATCAAATTGTAGAGATAATAGCACACATCTTTCCTCTCACTCCCATTGCTTATTTCACCACTCAGTATCTAGCTTTATCTACCAGTCTGTTTGTAAAGACACCTCCTTCTCATTTCTTTCACACTGATGATAAGACTAGACGCTCTTGAAGGTCTCTTCCAACCTTGACAATTCTGTTGGGAGTTTGGTGGTGCTGTTGTAGCTCTTGCAGCAACTACTTCCCTTCTCTACCCCTGCCGTGCCTCGCCTCGCATACAAGTGGTCAAGTACAAGAAGGAGAGGGAGGCAAGACACCGCATGGCAAAGCAAAGCAAGGTGAGGCCCCGAAGGCGCGGGCGGGTGCTGCCGCGGGGTACGTCCGGGGTGGAGCGGCGCGGGGGGCGGTGCTGGATCTTTTTCTCCCCCGGCCCAGACGGCGGGAACGACGAGAACGGCGGGGGCATCACGAAGAGCAGGAGTGTCGGCGATGGACGAGAAGGTGGGCGCTATCGGGGCGGACCGGCCGTGAGGGCGGCGGGAGAGCCCGGTGCGGGCACGGCTCACCTCGGGGAAGCCCTTCCTGCGAGGACCCGAGCCCCGGTGCGGGCACGGCTCACCTCGGGGAAGCCCTTCCCGAGGGGACCGGAGCCCCCGAGCCCCGGTGCGGCCAGGGCTCACCTCGGGGAAGCCCTTCCCGAGGGGACCGGAGCCCCCGAGCCCCGGTACGGGCAGGGCTCACGTCGGGGAAGCCCTTCCCGAGGGGACCGCAGCCCCCGAGCCCCGGTGCGGGCAGGACTCACGTCGGGGAAGCCCTTTCCCGGGGGACCGGAGCCCCGAGCCCCGGTGCGGGCAGGGCTCACGTCGGGGAAGCCCTTCCCGAGGGGACCGCAGCCCCCGAGCCCCGGTGCGGGCAGGGCTCACCTCGGGGAAGCCCTTCCCGAGGGGACCGCAGCCCCCGAGCCCCGGTGCGGGCAGGGCTCACGTCGGGCGCCCTTTCCCGCGGGTGCCAGAGCCCCGGGCCCCGGCTGGGAGCGCAGACAGGGCTGGGCAGCGCCGGTCCCAGCGCGGAGCCGCCGCACCCCGCGCCGTTCCCCGCGATGAGCCGAGGTCAGCCGGTGCCGGAGGTGCGCGAGTCCCCCGTTAGCATCGGGGGCTGAGCGAGGGGAGCTGGGTCCTGCCTCTCCACACAGCCCAGGCACCCCCGGGCCGGTTCCCCGGGCTGGGACCCATCCCGGGAGCCACAGGGCCGGGCCACGAGGCTCTGAGGAAGGAATGGGGATGGTCTTTTATCCCGCTTTCAGCACGTATTTCCCCAGTGGGAGTTCTCACCCTCATTCGGAGGTGGTTTTTGGTCTTCAGCAAAGATGAAACCCCTCGAAAATAGAGGTGCCACCACCTGGTGGCATTCACTATTAGCTGGTGATTTTGTACCTCAATCCTTTCGCACTGAGGTATCTGATAAGGGCCATTGGCTAGTTCCTAATGCTGATAAGAAAGATCGTAATGGATCTTTAAATTGGTATAAATCACTTGTTAATGAGTTTATTTATTTTTTTTTTTGCTAAGACTCCAGCATCTGTGTAACTTAATGCTCCCAGTTCTGTCCCCAGGATACCAGTCACTCTCTCTCCCTGATGGTTTTGGAGGGGTCAGAGTCTGTCCATGCAACCCTGCCGACCACTGTGCATAGGGATTAGACAGAAATGGCAGGTTTAATTGCAGAGATATTAACCTGCATTGATAATTCCACTCGTTTGAGGGACCATGAAGGATTAAATAGCACTTGTTTTGGCTGGTATATTTGATGGCATGCCATCCAAATTTAGAAATTTGTGGAGGTAAGATTTCACCAATCTTGTCAGGAGCCTGGGAGGTAGTGGAATGCACTGTGAGGTTTAAATTAGTTTTTGCTGTGCTAGTATGTATTACCCACTTACAGTTGCGGATACATTGTATCTCCACTAAAACTTCCCTTTCATATTTTGTGTCAATATTGGAAGCTGAGTAAATAAATTTCCCCCTTGTTGGTTGAAAGTTGTGCTTCACATATTAAAGTTATATTAACCCTCTGCCAAATTCATGTTGTTAGGCTAAGCTCCTGAATTTGTACAATTATGGCTTGTTCATTAGCAATGGTCATTCAGACTTAAGCATGGTTACAGCCATTGCCACGGTGACTATTACAGATGGAAAAAGTGAAGATTTCCATCCAGTGGGTCAGGCTTGGTGATTTATATGCCCAGTCTGGTTCATTCTGGTGCTGATTCATTCTGTGAGAATAAGCAGTCCTTCAGTGGATAACTCGATCTTCAGTGGAGATGTGCTGGCATCATTTCCTGAAAAAGTCAAAGCATACAAGTCTCAGCAGGGTTTGCCTGGACAGGTTCTTATCCCATTAAAGAAAGAAAAAAGCCACCGTGCACTAATTCTGTGGTTTGTACCACTGCTGTCGGTAGTTCCCCAAGCACCCCGAGGTTTAGTTAGTCACAGGCACAGTTCCAGTTCGTGTTGCTTTTACCGTAACAGGTTGTCGGGATTGTAAAGCACCTCATTCAGGGTTTGCAAAGAATGCTTGAGCAGGCCACAGCTATTGTTTAGTTGGTGAAGTACCCTGAGTCCCACTCAGTCATGTGGCAACAGGCCATTAGCCCGTTCTGTGCTTCCATTTGACTGGGGCTAACATGGGGTGTGGAAAACCTATTGAATTCCACCTTTTTGGCCCATTGTACTTGCTTATATGGAAAATGTGAGCTTGTTTTGATGCCTTAGGTTTTAACTTTTATATTTTTTCAAATCCTGCACTGCCTAGTGTGTAACTCTGAAGTTTCGTGCAGCCTGTTAACAACTGTTCTCTCGTGCTGGTTAGACATAACAAACCCTCTCTGGGTTTGCTCTTCAAGGACACCAGGCCCCAAAATGTGTAAACTAAAGCCTCGGGGGGGGGGGGGGGGGGGGCAAACTTGGAGTAATTACATCATTAACTGAGGTTATAATTGGCGAATTAACCCTGATATGCAAGTGGACCAAACTTATAAAAGTGTGAAGAACCTGTGACCCAGCGTCCATCTTAGATGTAGCTTTTTGACTGCCCAGGGTGTACCTTTGAAGGCCCTTCAAGTAAATACCTACTTTTATTCTCTTATTCTTGTCTAGTCTCTGTGTTTTAGGTGGCCACACCAAGGCATTGTTTTCACTGCTCAGACTAGAGATAAAAGTCCCTTTTCCCATTCAGAACATCTCCATTCTGTCTCCTGAAATGCATCCTGCTATAACAGGAATCTGGGGGTGTGCTGCTCCTGTTGGAAATGATACAACTTCTAAATTTTTTTTTGCTAATTTTAGTGAGGGTTTTTTTTCACCTTTGCCCAGGGGGAGGGGAATTGCAATTTTTGGAATTCTTAAAAATAATGTTTGATTATAGAACTCTTTCCACCTCTGTTTTCTGGGTGGACAACCTGTAAATCATAGTTCCTGGGAATGGTCAATTAGTATTGACCATTGAATGACTACATTACACGTAGTATTCTTGGTATCGCCACAAAAATCACTCCATCCCACATCTCACCCATATTAGTGAGATGTGGAATGAGGTGATTTTCGTGGCGGTACCAGCCATGCATTAGTGTTGCACAGGTGGGGATTTCACTGTGTTGTAAAATGTCAGCAACGCTCCTGGCCAATTGTGCATCAGAGGTCGTGTCTTTTCTAATTTTATCCCATTTTGTAACAAGGCAGAATTTGGCCAATCTTCAGGAGATGCAGTTAATTTTCTAATCTGCATGATGTCAGGAGGATTTGGAGCCCGCATAAGCATTAACTCAACTTTTTCCTCCAAATTTGTTTTTCTTTCTGTTCCTCCTGTAACTGTCTCTGCAGCTGTTCTGTTTTCAAGAACTGATGCCTTCAAGTGGCTACCTGAAAACAGAAGCTGGACAAGATTAAGAGAATAAAAGTAGGTATTTATTGAGTGCCTTCAATAGGAACACCTTGGGCAGTCAGAAGCTCCCAAGGGGCTCCACCCAAGATGGATGCTGGGTCACGGGTTTTTCACACTTTTATAAGTTTGGTCCATTTGCATATCAGGGTTAATTCTCCAGTGATAATTCCAGGTAATTATGCCATTACCCCAAGTTTGCTCCCCCTGTCCAGAGGCTCAGTTTACCTATTTCAGGGCCTGGGACAACAAGGTGTCCTTGAGTTCAGGCCCAGAGAGGGTTTGTTATGTCTAACCAAAACGTGAGAACAGTAGCTGACAAGCTATATGAAGTTTCAGAGTTAAATACTAGGCAATACAGGATCTGAAAAATATAAAAGCTTAAATCCTAAGGCATCATTCCCCCCCCTTAGAGGCTTGACAAGGCCTCTACCTTGTTGAGACTCTATTCAAAATATTTACTAGTAATATGTGTCTAACAGCAGTATATATAAATGAGAATTATAATTACAACTGCTCTGAACAGTTTTTAAATCTAGGGCCAGTTTGGTAACCATGAAGTCAGTGTCAAATCAAAACTCAATGTATTTACTTTGAATGCTATCTAATGTAAGATCTGAGTTAGTTCTCAAATTGTAGACAAATTTTTGCTGATCTTTCCACTTTGATCTACATATCAGTTGTTAGCTTTGTATCCAGATGAATATCTTTGGATACACTTTGGACCAGAATCATATGCAAATTTTGGTTTCAAACCTGGGTCAGGGTTGCCAACTGTGTAGATAACAAGCACAAGGAAAGAATCATTTAAACTACATCATCTTCATTTGTATCAGTCTCTGTTTTCTCAGTTGTTTTGGGAGCAGAAGCCTTCTTAACTCTGGAGTAGTGAATCCAGGATCCTTTGCCAGTGACTTTGACAGCAGTGATGGTGGTCAGCAGAATCTGGAATGGTCCTCTCCACTCGGCCTGTAGAGGGTCACTGTCCCGCCACTTAACCATAGACCCAATCTCCAGGCTGGAAGGGATGTGCCGGGGTGTCCAGTCCTATGGGTCTGGATAACACAATGTAATTCTGGAGCTTCTGCAAAGTGGAACCTAAAGCCATTAGAGATCTCTGCAAATCAAGTTTCCCCCTCGTGTATTTCACCTGGAACATGTGGAATTTGATATGGCCTGCCATACAATATTTCATAGGGACCGATGTTGTCCCTCCGCCTCAGTTGTATGCGGATCCTCAGTAAGGCTATAGGCAAGGCCTTAACCCACGTCATGGATGTCTCTTGACAAATTTTGCTAATTTGTGGTTTAGGGTTCCATTCATACGTTCAACTTTACCATTTGCTTGGGGTCTTTAAGGTGTATGCAGATCCCAAGCAATTCCCAAAATCCGACTAACTTCCTGAATCACTGTTGCAACAAAGTGTGGTCCCTTGTCTGATGACATCCCCAAAGGAACCCCAAACCTCAGTATTATTTGATTAAGCAAAACTTTCACCACCTCCTTGGCTGTGTTAGGGGTAAGCTTCAGGCCATCTGCTGAAGGTGTCAGCTAATACCAATATGTACCTGTATCCCTCTTCGCGTGGTAACTCAGCAAAATCCATTTGCCAGTAATCTCCAGGAGGATCCCCTGCCTTTGTTACTCCTAACACAACTCTTTTCCTCGTATCAGGATTGTTTTTACAGCAGATTTCACATTTGCTTACTACTGATTGTACAATATCAGCCATTCCTTTTCCTATTAGTACCTTTTTTAGATGTTTCAGAAGATTTTCAACCCTGAAATGTGTGCTTTCATGTTCTCTTTGAGCTAGCTCTCGAAGGATTAGAGGTGGGACTACAACCTGGTTCGCTGGTGTAACAGCCATCCATTCTCTGTGATCTCAACCTTAAGAAACTTAATGAACTTGTAGTCTGCCTGATCATATTTTGGGATGAGCCCTGACAAATTAATCTCTTTCTGTGGAATTACTGGAATACCTTTTTCTGTAACTCCTCTTGCTGTTTCATTAGCAAAGCAATTTCCCAGTTCTGGAGTGGTTTTCCCTTTCTAGTGACCCCTACAATGCATGATGGCTACTTCTGTGGGTTTTCTGATGCTCTCCAAGAGGGCAAGGATTTGTTCAGCATGTTTGATTTGATTACATGGAGCGTTCAACAGTCCTCTCCTTCCAGATGGCTCCATGGGCATGGACAACACTAAATGCATATTTAGAGTCAGTCCATATATTTACCTTCTTTCCTTGGCTCAGATCCAAGGCTCCTGTCAGCACAATCAGTTCAGCTTTCTGTGATGACACATCTGCTGGCAGGGCCTTCGCCTCAATCACCTTGTCCTGGGTTGTTACTGCATAACCTGTCATTTGTTTACCATTTCTCATGAAGCTGCTCACGTCTGTAAACAGCTCCCAGTCTGGATTTTCTAGGGGCACATCCTTCAGGTCTGGTGTGCTGGAATAGACCTCCATGACTGTCTGCAAACAATCATGCTTAGGCACATCGTCAGTTAAGGTAGAGGACAGAAACATGGCAGGGTTAACAACAGAAGTTGTTTTCAGGGTAACATCATCCTGTTCTAACAGCAGTGACTGATATCTAAGCATCCGATTGCTGGACAGCCAATGTCCTCCTTTCTGTTCCAGTACTGCTGCTATGGCATGTGGTGCATACACTACAATGTGTTGTCCAAGGGTGAGTTTCCAGGCCTCTTGAATCAAGATGACAGTAGCCACCATGGCCTTCAAACACCGAGGCTACCCGTGGCTAACATTGTCCAGCTGTTCGGAAAAGTCAGCCACAGCCCTCCGTTGGCTTCTGAGGCGCTGTGTTAATACGCCCAATGCCACATTGAGTCTCTCGTGTGAAATGTTCAAAAGGCTTAGTTAAGTCTGGTAAACCCAGTGCTGGAGCTGACATTAGAGTGTGTTTCAGCTGTTTAAATGCAGCTCTCATGCTCTCAGTCCATGTAATGATTTCCTTTTCTGCTGCTTTTAATGCTCCATACAGGGGCCTTACCAGTAACCTGTAGTTCAGTATCTGAAGTTGGCACCACCCGACCATTCCCAGGAAAGCTTTCATCTCTCTCACGGTGTGAGGCTCTGGAAGTCAGCAGATGGCTTCTTTCCATTCTTTGCTGAGCTGGCAGTGTCCACGAAAGATTTAAAGTCCCAAAGAACTACTGCTTCTTTGGCAATCTGTGCCTTATCTTTGGAAACTCTGTACCCACTTGGTCCCAAAAAGTTTCACAAGCTTACAGTGAATTGGATGCAGTTGATGCCTTAAGGGGCCTCCTAGACACAGAGACTGGACAGGAGTAAAAGAATAAAATAGGTATTTATTTGAAAGGCCTTCAAAGGTACACCCTGAGAGCCACAGGCTATTGCCAAAAATGGACCCCAAGATGGACGACAGGTCACGAGTTCTTCACACTTTTATATGTTTGGTTCATTTGCATGGCAGGGTTAATTCTCCAGTTAAAGCTTCAGTTCAATGATGTAATTTCCCCTCCGCTGGCCCCCCCTTAGAAGCTCTTTGGATTATACTTTTTGGGTCTAGGACAGTCTGGGTGACCTTGGAGAGCAGGCCAGGAGAGGCTTTGTTATGTCTACCTAGCACAAGTGAGCAGAAATTAGCAAGCTACAAGAAACCTCAGAGTTACACTCTAAGCAGTACAGGATCAGGAAAATATAAATCTAAAACCTAGGCACCACAGTCATCTCGTGTTTTAGCTGCAATCAAGATGTCATCAACATATTGAAGAATAACCCCTCCTGGCTCTTGTCTCCTCCAATCCTCCAATTCCTTTGCTAGTTGGTTTCCAAATATTGTTGGGCTATTCTCGAAACCCTGGGATAGGGCTGTCCAAATAAGCTGACTTTTTCTCCCTGTTTTGGGATTCTCCCACTCAAAAGCAAAGAGCTCCTGGCTGGTTTTATGTACAGGAATGCAGAAAAAGGCATCCTTCAGGTCTACAAGAGTAAACCACCCTTAATTCATTGTTATGAGTTAGATGTGAAGGGGTTTAGATAAGTCCCTGCCTTTTGCCCAGGCCTCTGGCAGCAGGCAGTAGCTTTATAGGGATGGCCAGCACCCCAAAACCCGCTTTCATTCACAGGTTCTTTAATAATGGCTGATTCAGTCTTTTATAGAATGAATTATTTATTTAATAGACACAAAACTAACAGACATAAGACTTAAACTATCATTACACAGGAAAAAAAGACAAAAGAAGCTATTACTGTCTAAATATACAGTGCACAATAAGGTACCTTTTTTTTTAATATGGCTAGTGAAGAAATAGTATTGATTAGGATTCAATGTATTTTACTACCAATTGTTGAAGGGACACACATGGAAATCCTTTTCCTCAGTTTCTGGAAAAGTAACCCCAAAGTTGCATCCAAGCTTTGGGGAGAAATTGTCTCGCATGTTCCCAGGGAGTGTGTAAGAGACTTCTGCCTCTGTGATAACCTGTAGTAATTTTATAGTGTAAAACAGGCCTTTTGGTCACCTGTGTTTGTTTTCTTTTATCTCTTCCCACATCTGTTAAGCTGGCACACCTTTTGGTGCCAGGAGATGATACTTGCTGGGCCTTGCCTGCCTGGGTTATCTCTCCTATCTGCACTGGCTACCTGTGGTGGGGAGAGGGGTGATATGCCCTGCCACATTTGTCTGTCAGTGTGATCAAAAGGCATTTGCTACTACTGGGTGTATGTCCTCTGTAATTTTGTTAATTGCTCTTAAATCTTGCACTAATCAATAACTCTTACCATCAGCTTTCTTCAGTGAAAGGGTGGGTGTGTTATACCTGGACTCACATTGCACTAATAACCCACGTTGGAGGCATTTTTCAATTACAGATGTCAATCCCCTATGTCTTTCTAATTTCAAAGGGTATTGCTTTTGCCTTACCAGTGTGGCTCCTGGTTTGAGTGCAATACTCACTGGTTCTGCTTGTTTGGATCTTCGCGGGACATCAGTGGCTCATGCTATTGGATTGATGGCATTTTCAACTTCAGTGGGGATTTCACCACATCTATTCTGTATAAAAAGTGTGGCAACTTGGACAAATTTAATTCAGGAATTATAAATTGTACGCCCTTTCCCTTTTTAAATTTAATTTCTGCTTCCCATTTCTCCAATAAATCCCTCCCCAGCAATGGTTACGGGGAGTTAGGCATATAAAGGGAATTGATGAGTTACCCAGTGCTTCCCCAGTTTGAATTTTAAAGGTTGGAAGAAGGGCCGTGTTTCTGTCACCCTAACCAATACTATTTCTGTCACCCCAGCGACATGACCAGTATCTTGACTCAATTTCCCTTCTAAAGTATTTAACACATAATACGCTGCTCCGGTATCTACCACAAATTCAATGTCGTCTTTCCCAAGCTCAGCTATAACCAAAGGCTCTGCTGGGGGAGAGGCCTTCGGTCCCCATCACTCTGAGTTTTGTCCCTTAATGAGTTGGGCAACTGGGGATTTCTTCTTCAACACCGGACAGTTGTTTTTCCAATGTCCCTTTTTCTTACAAAAGGCACACTGATCTTTGTCCAGAGGGGAAGTTCTGTTGGTGATTTCTCCTGACTAACCCTCTTGCTAGGATGGTGTCTAACTTTGTCACCAAGGTCTCTGTCCCGATATACCTTTCAGGCTGCCTCTAACTATTTACTCATGTCCTGAATCCCGTCTAACTTTTGCAGCTTTCTTCTTACATCATTTGCAGCTTGACCTATAAACAGGAGAGTTAGATGTGCTTTCCCTTCAGTCGAATCAGGATCTAGGTTTGTATATTTAATTGCAGCTTCTCCTAGCCTATTTAAAAAATCAGTGGGAGACTCATCTTGATTTTGCTTTACTTTGTAAAGCTTTGGCCAGTTTAGAGCTTTAGTGACACCATGTCTTAACCCATACACTATGAGATTCTGGTATTGTTTTAGTCTTGCCATTTGTTCTGGTAAATTAGGGTCCCACCCTGGATCAGTCAATGGGAAAACCTCAGCAACTGTGCCCTGGATGGATCTGCTTGCGATATGTGACTCTACAGAAGTTAAAATAGCTTTATTAACCATCTCCCTCTCGGTGTGATCAACCAATGTGTCCATCACAGATTTCAAATCACTCCAGTCAATGTTCTGTGTGGCAACTGCTGTTGCTACCAAATTGGCTACTTTATCTGGGTTTTCTTTCTATTTTCCGACGGTAGTCTTCCACTGTTCTAACTCTATAAGAGAGTACGGGACTTTTATATATACAGGCCCTTGGTTACCAACTGCCTGTCTCAGAGGGGCCTGTAAAACTGGGTCTTCCCTTTTAGATCTGGTCCGCTTTGCTACAGGACTTTGTTCTCTTATGGCTCTTCTCGCTATCCTTCCCCTCTTTCCTCTGATCAGAACAGCTGTTCTCTCATCCTCCTCTCCGGAGGAGCTACCCGAGCGGATACTGCTGTCCGTCTCCGTTGGACAGGATTTACTCCACCTGGGAATTTCAGCTGGGCTCACTCTGATGATGCCATCCCCTGAGCCGGTCTCCAGGCGAATGGTGATGCCATGGAAACTCAAGCGCCCATGTTACCTCTGGAGGAGGCAGAGGCACCGCCCCTTGATGGGAGGTCCCCTGTCCGCCCTCTCGGTGGGAGGCTCTGTCCCCACCCTCTCCATGGGAAGCTTTGCCCTCCGGCTCCACCTCCAGGGCCGGTGCTGTGGGCTGCACAGGCTGGTTGTCCCCTCCTCTCGCTCCCTCCGACCCAGGAGGAAGCGGCGGAGCGGGGCGGGGGGCGGAGCAGAAAAGGGAAGTGCGTCCAGACCAAAGTGTACGGGCCCGCCCTGCCAGGGCCATCCCCGGCTGCCAGAGCCACCCCCGCTCTTCTTTTATCGATGGGGGCTTTGGCAAGGCTGGGTCCCCCCTCTCCCGCCTCCTTGAAGCCTCCTCCTCCTCCACTGAAGCCGAGTGTCATCCCCCTCCCCCTGCAACCCCCGGTGGTGGCGGGAGTGAGGGAGGAGCTGGAATGGTAGGTGGCCCCGGTCTCAGAGTCAGCCACTAGATCTGCTTCCAGCTCTTCCCTGCCCCTCACACATGGTGGACTGAGTGCAGGCTCTTTCTTTTAATCTTTTTTCCACTTCTTTCTTAAAAGCATCACATGCTGTTCTTTCTTAGGTCCCTATAGCTTTTCATTACATGATAAAAGCATAAAAAGCCTCACACATGCAAACTCTCTGAAATACTGGTCCTAGCATAGGTGAGATACCAGATTTGATATTAATTCTTCATCTAAACTGCCAAACTTGGGCCATGCCTCATTGTTATTTAATTCAAAAGTGGACCAAATTATTTCAGACAGGCTGATCAATTCAGGTTTTGAGAGCAATGGGTTTTTCCTGGTTAACTTTAACCAGTTTTTCAGTATCAAGCCCAAGGGGGAGTCTCAGGATATTTGAGTTCTATCTTCACATGAGGAGATACATCCCATGTCTGCACTTACAGGAAAAACTGCAGGAATAAAGCAAAGCAACCTAACCAGACACTAATAAGCTGAAAGAGAAGGAACACACAGGGCTCAAACTCACAGCCCCTAGATCCGCAGTGCCAGCAGTTTAACCCACGGCACTACTGTCAGCTTCAGGCCAGACCTTGTCACTGCAGTGCTAAAGCTCCTTTTCGGAAAGCACCCTTCCCTGCTTCTCATGAGCAAACAGTGAACAGGGGGAAAACAACAAAACAAACTGAACCCTCCCTCAGACCCTCAGAGATTCTTCCACACACCAAACAAAACTATGAGAGATCTCTTAACACCAAACCCAGGTACTAACAACACCATAGCAGTTTTACTCACTCACCCCTGTGCCTCTGTGTTGAATTTGGAGGATTCTTGGGTTCTGACACCATCTGGACTGTGGCTACAGCAGCCCCCCCCCCCCTCGCAGTGCCAGGGGGTGGAGGGGGGTAGTTGGATGTTTTCTCAGTCCAGAGGATTTTCCAGAAGCCTCCTTGTCCTTTCATGGGGTGCCAGAACTGATGCCTTCAAGTGGCTACCTGAAAACAGGCTAGACAAGATTAAGAGAATAAAAGTAGGTATTTATTGAGTGCCTTCAATAGGAACACCTTGGGCAGTCAGAAGCTCCCAAGGGGCTCCACCCAAGATGGATGCTGGGTCACGGGTTTTTCACACTTTTATAAGTTTGGTCCATTTGCATATCAGGGTTAATTCTCCAGTGATAATTTCAGGCAATGATGTCATTACCCCAAGTTTGCTCCCCCTGTCCAGAGGCTCAGTTTACCTATTTCAGGGCCTGGGACAACAAGGTGTCCTTGAGTTCAGGCCCAGAGAGGGTTTGTTATGTCTAACCAAAATGTGAGAACAGTAGCTGACAGGCTATATGAAGTTTCAGAGTTACATACTAGGCAGTACAGGATCTGAAAAATATAAAAGCTAAAACCTAAGGCATCAGGACAATAATAACTCAGCTGCATTCCTGCTTTCCAGCTCAGTTGTCAGTTCTTGTTTCTCTTTAATATTATCTTTTCTGTACTGGCAGGCAACCTTCCACTAAGCCAGGTTGCTCCAAGCCCCATCCAGCCTGGCCTTGAACATTTGCAGGCAGCCACAGCTTCTCTGGCAACATCTGCCAGTGCCTCACCATCTTCACAGGGATGACTTTCTTCCCAATAGTCAATGTAACCCACTGTCTTTCACTTTAAAGCTGTCATGATACAATGGGTCATCTTGGCTTTGTGCTCCAGCCCCCTCTTGCAGCACCAGCTTTCCAGTTCAGTTGTCAGCTGCTGCCTGCATTTTGGCTTTCCAAGCCCTTGCAGGGCTGTAGGGAACTGCTGGTGACTTTGGGCTCTAACAAAGTTGCTGGACTTAGTCATGTGGAGCAGGCTTGGACAATCCTTGGGATGGCAGTATTGGGAGGCTCCTCAGGTCTCAGAGAGCAGAGGGGTTCATTTGCTTCACTACTGGCTGGCTGGCAGTGGATCTTGTAGTTCCCTCATGGGGTTGGGATGCTCCCAGTTGGGAGCTGAAAGCTCTTTGCTCAGACAATCACCACTATCATCTCCTTCTTCAGATGTGGACCAACGGAATCAACGAGGCCAGTAAGATGGCCCTGCTTGCCTGGGAGAAGGAGACTGGCATTGAGCTGGTGCAAATCAACGGGCAGAGGCGCTACGGAGGGCCTCCCCCAGGTATGTCAGGAGAGCAGCTCAGCTGTGGGGCCCTGGGAGCACGGCAGGGCTCACCACGGGCACCGTGTCCCCTGCAGGCTGGGTGGGCGGCCCACCACCAGCCGGCACCGAGGTGTACATCGCGAGGCTGCCGCAGGACATCTACGAGAACACCCTGATCCCGCTGTTCGAGAGCGTGGGGAAGCTCTACGAGTTCCGCCTCATGATGACCTTCAGCGGGCTCAACCGGGGCTTCGCCTACGCCAGGTACACCTCCCTGCAGGATGCCAGCAACGCCATCGCCACCTTCCACCGCTTCCAGATGCGCAAGGGCTGCGCCATTGTGGTGTGCCGGAGCACGCAGAAGTGTGAGCTCATTGTCAACGGCCTGGACATCTCGGTGAGCCAGCAGGAGCTGCAGGCCATGCTGCAGATGGTCACTGAGGGGATCCTCAGTGTCACCCTGCACGCCAGCCCCTGCCAGAGACCCGCCAAGCTCGCTGTGCTGAAGTACAGGTCGCACGAGGCTGCTGCCCTGGCCAAAAAAGCCCTGACGGAAGGTGAGTGGTGCTGAGGGATGCTGCTTGGGCTGGTCTTCCTGGTGTTTCCTACCTCCAGGCTTGGCGGCAAGGTGACTTCAGCCTTGCTCTCTCCGTGTTCTCATGGAATGTCAGCTGCCCATGGTACAGTTGATTTCCAGCAGTCCTAGTGGTGGTGGGATGAAAGAGCTGCTGGAGGTCTGCCTGCTCAGAGCAGGAGCATCACCAGTACCAGTTCAGGGCATCCAGAACATTGACCAAGTTATTAAACCTCCCAGTGGATCTGCCCAACCCCTCAGTATCCCTTAAACCCTCCCAGTGGAGCTGCTCAATCCCGCTGAGCCCCATCCCACGATTGTAATGTCCTGATGGGACACACTTCCCAGACGTCCAGCTGGGACCTCCAAAGTCCTGGTTTGTAGCCATTTCTGCCCCAGCTGAGAAGCATTTGGTTTTGATATCTGTTCACCTTGCCCCTCAAGTCAAGCTGCCCCTAAAATCCTGGAGATCACTGCAACAGATGCTGAGGGATGGCATGGGATGGCATGGGATGGTGGGCAGGTGAGCATCTCCTGTCTCCTAGGGAACCTGAGGCTCAGGGGAGCAGGGATGAGGGTGGACTGGCTGGACCCCCAAATGAAGCAGAAGCTGCAGCTCTGGGAGGAGGAGCCATCGTCCAACGGAGTGCACGGAGACAAGAGCCTGGCAGTGCCCAGGCTGGCAGCCCTGCCTCCATTGCTGGAGTGCCCGAACATCCTGAGCTGGAGGCATCGCCTGAGGACACCCCTGTTCACCACCAAGTGTGTCCAGGTGAACGCCGACGGGTGGCAGCGGTTCTGGTACCAGGTGGTGATCCCAGGATACCACATGCCCATCAGTGGGTTCACGTGGGTCTTGCAGGACAAGCAGGGCCAGAGCGAGCATGAGAAGGTCAAGATGGCAGCAGCCCTGCACATTCTCCAGGTGTTAGGTGAGTCCTTGGTCAGTCCTTGCATGGCATCTGTGCCAACCTCCTGCCTCTCCCAAAGTCTTGAAGTGTCTCCTGGGAGTGTGGAGCTGTGGCACTTCTGGGGTGGGGTGCAGGGAGGGAGCCAGGCTGGCAGGCAGGGCTGAAACACTCACCTCTGAGCTGCAGGTGGGATTCCTGGTTGGAAGCACAGGATGCAAGAGGAGGGGGTTTTGGGGTGAGGGCAGAGCCTGATTCTTCCCTCTCCACTGCAGGTTGCCAGCTGACGTAGGCAGCCGCTCTGCTGAAGCCATGATAGAGCCTGAGCCCTGCTGGGGTCCCAGCCCTGTTCCAGCTTTCCTTTGAGCTGTTTGCAATGGTTTGAGAGCTGGCTCTGGAGGATAAGGGCCACTGTTCTGGTCGACGGCAGCTGCCCTGTCCCCGGTCAGCCCTTGAGTTGGTTCTGGTTTTGAGTTGTTGGTTTTCCTGCCCAGTTTGGCTTCTTTTAAGCTGGCTTGTGTTGCATGGGAGGAGCAGATCCTGGAGAAGCAGCAGCTCTTGGAGGGGCTGCCAGCACCAGATGCCAGTGTGATGGAGGGAATTCCTCCACCGGCATTCCTGGTTTCTGAGGAACAGCCTCAGATGAGGACAAGGCCACACACAGGGAGCATCCCAGTGGCCACAGATGTTCTGTGGGCTGGTGGAGCTACTGTGTGGGGAGAGGAGTGCCCTGTAACCTGGTTGTGTAGTGAGGAAGCAGCTGTGGGGTTCCCAGCTGTCTATGAATGATTCCTCAGGAGTGGGAGGTGTGGCCACATGTTGTTCTTTTGGGATTAAAACTAAAGAATTCTGGAATGCATCAGCTGTGTCATGTCATCTTTTCCTCCTGCATCCTCAGCTCCCTGCCTGTCCAGCGCATCTCGGTGCTCTCCCCCCACACCAGGAAAGGCAGGGGAAGGGACAGGTGGGATTTGGAGCCTTCACAACCTGGTGGGCCCATTGTGTGGGAAGCAGCACTCCCTGGTACCTCGATCTTTGTTGTCTTCTACTCACTGAGCTCTTTCTGACCAGCTTTTGATACCCCTCAGGCTCCTCCAAGTGCCTCCTGATACCCACCCTCCCCCGTGTCTTTGGGTGGACCTCGGGGAGGTTGCACCTCGTTGGAGGTTAGGGTTTTTCCCTTTGATTTTCCCTCTCTTAAGGAATTTCCCCCCATTTTTGTTGCTAAGGAACAATAACAACCGGGTGCTTATGAGAGACAAAAGAAGTTGCCAAGCTCAGGAGAGGAGGGAAGGCACCTGGCTGCACTTCTTATCTGAGGGTTTCTCTCGGAGGGGCAGAGATACTATGAGAATTGGGCTGGAAAAAGGAGCTGGGGCAGCTGCTGGTGCCTCTTGCTCTCTCGGCTTCAGAGAACCGTCAGAGCTGCTGCCTGGGGGGGACAGAACTCGCTGCCACCACCGGAGCCCAGCCCGGTCCTGCTTCTCCGTTGCTTGTGAGAGCAGCCACTGAACTGGGACCTTATTATCACCCTACCTCACCAAACAAAAGACCCTTCACCATCTGCTGGGGTGCCTCAGGGGAAACCCTGGGATCCCCGAGCCCCCTCCAAGGGAGTTTCTGTCTCGGAGGTGTTCAAGAGCCAGGTGGCCACTGCCCAAGCCCCCGGCCGGCACCGGGTGTCTGGTTCTGTTTGTTGTTACTGCCATAGTTACTCTTTGTTAGCCTTGTTATCCATGTACAAACTAGTAAAGAACTGTTATTCCTTTTCTCATCTCTTTGCCTGAAACCCCCTTAAGTTCAAAATTATAATTTGGAGAGAAGGGGGTCGTATTTTCCGTTCCAAGGGAGGCTCCTGCCTTCCTCAGCAGACACGTGTCTTTCAAACTGAGACACACCTTTATGCTCTCCAGGGACTCCAGGTGTCCGTCAGTTTCATAGATGGCCCACCCCCAGCTCCAGTAATGCCTCTGGCTATGTCCCGTCCCATCTCAGCAAGTGCAACATGAGCCCCTGGGCCAGCAGCACCTGGGGGCTGCAGTTGGTGGTCCAAGGGGTCCCAGGCAGTGCCAGGAATCAGCTGGGGAACGCGAGCTGCAGCCAAGATCAGAAATCCTGTCAGAACTGCACCAGATCCTTCCCATTCCCCAGCAAATCGACGGGGTCCCCAGGGGCCTTGGCCGCAGTGTCCAGCCATATCTGACGCTGTTCCAGGCCCTGCACCCGCTGCCCACTCTGCTCATCCCCAGGGAGGAACCCAGCCCGGGAGGGATCCCAGTCCCTCTCCCCCTCCCCACTCATGGCACATTGTGATGCACATCTAGATGCACCAAGTCCCTCTGGCAGCACCCAAGTCCCATCCTTCTTCTTTTTGGAAATCCCCAGGATCCTCCAAGAGCCTTTTGGTGCACTTTTAAAGTTCTTTTTTGCACTCTCTGGAAGTCTGTCTGTCCCTCCTGGGGTACACCAGAAGTCCTTGCCTCATGAGGATGAGCCAGACCATCAGCACAAGGCGCTGGGAAGTGAAAGGCACTGGGTTTATTTCTAACAGATCTGAAGTCTTAATTAATTAACAAAGGGTAATTGACCTGCTGGGACAGCAGGGCAGGAAAGCGATGAACCTGTCTGCCCTGGCCAGGCACTCCAGGACCCCACATCACCCCCTCACCCCTCCTGAGAAATGCCCTGCTTCACCCCCCATCCCAGGACCCCCAAATACACCAGCAAACCCCAGCATCAGCCCCTCCCCTCCCACAGCTGCATCCCCTACCAGAGACCCTCAGCCATGTCCTCCCCCGTATCTCAGAGCCCTCTCATTCACCAGGGATGTTCAGTCATGACCCCTCCCCCCATAACCCCTCCACCTGGGGCCCTCAGCCACATCCCCCCATCCCTGCATTGCCCATACTACAGACTCCCAGTGGTAACCCCCCAGTCACTGACCAGAGATCCCCAGCCACATCCCCCCATCTCAGAGCCACCCCCCATCCATCACGGTCCCCAGTCAGGGACCCCCCCAACCACTCCCAGCCTCTGTCACCCCAGCCGCGTCCCCCCCACCCCGAAGGGCCTCCCCCGCTGCTCCCCCTTCCAGGTCCCTCCGATGTCAGGAACACCCCCTCCGGCAGGACCCTCAGCCTCACCCTCTCCATCCTGTCCCCCCATCCCGAGGCCACCTCCGGGCTCCTCTCACTCCGACCCCCCATAACCGCTGCCCCGTACGAGATTCCCCACCTGCTCCGACACGCGCTGCCCCTTTAAGACTGCGCCTGCAGCCCAGCTTGAGTGGCAGCCCTAGGAGCCAATCAGAACGCCAGCGTCCTGCCCACCGACAGCGGTACCATTACGGTGTGGCCACGCCCCGTAGGCGGGCACTCCCACGGGCTGCGACTCTGATTGGCCGCGCCCCGCGAGACGCAGGCGCAGAGCCCCGCCCCCGCAAGGGGCGGGCGGCAGCGCTGAGGGGGCGGCGCCCCCGGCCCCGCGCGGCCGCTCAGTCGCTGTCGCTGTCGCTGCTGTCACCGCCCTTCCCCGCCGCCGCCGCCTCCGGCTCGGCCTCCTCCCGCAGGTCGGCGAAGAAATCCTCCCCGCTGCCCAGCGCCTTGCTGCTGAGGGCGCGCAGCGGCCCGCCCTTCTTCTTCTTCCGGCGGTAATCATCGACCACCATGGACCCGAGCGCCGACACGTCCCAGAACTTCACCTTCTGGTCGTGGCCGCTGCTGGCCAGTAGCTTCCCGTCCTCAGCCACGGCCAGCTGCTCGATGGGCTCGCCCAGGTGCTGCCCCACGCAGCCCAGCACGCGGTTCGGCAGCACGTTCACCGCCCTGGGCACCGCACGGGAGCACTGAGGGCCCTGCAGTGCCCGGGGACACCGTCTGCCCTCCCGTCCTGCCTCCTGAGCAAGGCTGATCTGTCCCACACCCCTCTTAACTCCCCTCCTTCCCCATCCCACACCTCCCCCTCCCATCCCAAGCCCTCCCCATCCTGTACCACACCTCCTCATTCCTCTCCATCCCATCCCAGCCCCCACAATCCCGGTCTCATCCATTCCACATCCCACCCCATCTCCATCCCATGCCACCCTCCACAACCCTATCCCACCACCTCCCTATCCAATCTCACCCCCCACAATCCCTCCTGATCCCACGCCCTTCCATCCCTCTCCATTCCCCCTCACCCCATCCCACACCTCCGCACCCCCTGACCTGATGACTCCGTCCAGGGACCCCACACACACGATGCTGTCTGTGATGGGCACCATGCAGTCAATGGTCTCTGCCCTCAGCGCAAATCGGTCACTGGCGGCCCCAAAGCCATCCCAGTTGAAGAGGTAGATGGTGCCTTCGCTGGAGCCACATGCCACCTTCCTCCCCCTCTAGGCACAAAGGAGGGCAGTGAGGCGGAGGCAGAACAAAACACTCGGAGCGAGGACAGGGCCGTGGGATCCTGCTCCGTGTCGGGGTGCAGTGCCAACCTTCATCAGCACGACAGATGTCAGGTCCCCGTTCTGCGGCTCCGAGAGCAGTTCAAAGCGCCGTCTCTTCACGTTGAAGACACCCAGGGTGCCATCACCACTGTGGGAGGTGGAAGGGACACGTTGTGAGCACAGGACACGGCACAGGGCACCTTCCCCAGCCATGAGCGGACACGGGGAGCCCGACCCCGAGACCATGAAACCCCTCTGGTACCAGGCTGTCAGCAGGATCTTCCCGTTGCCATCCACAGTCATGGCACTGATGTATTCCTCCTGCTGCCGTGCCTCCAGGATGGCACTGCCCCTGCGCAGGTCCCACACCTTCACTGCCCCGCCATCGTCGCCCGTGGCAAAGACGTGGTTGTCGATGGGCAGCACGCAGTTGAGGGCTGAGCTGCAAAAACCCCGGCCCCACACCCCCACGGTCACGGCTCCCAGAGCAACCCTCTGGGCTCTCCCTGCCTGGCCCAGGGCTGTGTGGCCCTGCCGCGGGAGGGAAGGGGACAATGTCCCAGCCGTTCTGCCCGGAATGACCTCCTGTGTGGACTTACTCGTGGGCCTTGGGGAAGCGCGTTTCCAGCCGTCCCTCCTCCGCTGTCAGGATGTGGATGGACTTGTCCTTGGACACAGTGAAAAGCTCTGGAGAGCCGCGTTAGTGCCCCCGCCCAGCGTCCCCCATGTCACCCCACGTCCCCCGCACTCACTCTGCCCGTCCTGGGAGAACGCCACGTCCCGGCACGACTTGAGGTGATGCCCCGAGGACCAAAGCTGCCGGTTCTCTCCCTCAGTGCAGGAGTACGAGTACCTGCCAACACAGAGAGCGCTCGCCGGGACCCGCGGGCGGCCGGGGAACTCCCCCGCCTGTGCCCAGCGGATCCCAGAGCCAGGACCCCCTCCCCAGCCCCCGGCCCCACTCACAGGTACACGTCGCCGTCCACGTCTCCCGCGGCCAGCAGCGGCCGCGCCGGGTGCAGCGCGATGGCGTTGGCCGTGGCCTCCAGACAGATGTCCTCGGGGGTGTCCCGCACTCGCGGCTCCCGCGCCGCCGGCTCCGGCGAGTCCTGGGGCTCCTGGGAAGAGCGGGGCCGTGGGACCGGGGCCGGCGGCTCCAGGGTCCCGCAGCCCCACGCGTGCTCACCTCCTCCATGGCGGCTGCCATGGCGCGCTGCTGGTTTGCATGGCCACGCCTTCCCTGGCATACCCCCGCCCCTTTGCTCGCACGGGGCCGCCCCAGCGGGACCGCCCCGCGGCGCTGCGGGCTGGCACCGGCTCGGGGGTCGCGCCCCGCCGGCGGGGTCCAGCCCGAGGCCGCCCGGGGCCCCGTTTCACCAGGTCGTTCCCCATCCGCCTCATGTTTTCCTGTTCTTTAGCGCTTCACCATTGGGGGCTCCACAGGCTCCTTAATTCGCACCGCGGGCTCCTTAATTCGCACCCCGTCACCTCGTCTCTCTGATCCCAGGGGAGGGGGTGGCCAGGGGGCACTTCGGCCCCCTGCAGGGTCTGGGGCCTTCAGGGCCCCCCTAGAGACCCCAGCCCAGCCAGGAACCACCGGCAGCGCCCCCGCTCCGAGGGGCGATCCCAGCTCCCTGCTGTCCCTGCACTGCGGCAACAAGTTTTGCCTGATGCTGGCCCCATCACAGACCCAGAGCAGCCTTCTGCCAGCACTTGGAGTAGCTTGCATATCCTCTGCTTCAGTTCAAACCACTTGCTGTACCCGAGCTGAGGGTCCCATTTCTTCCTCCTGCCCCGAGGCACAGAATGTTCAGCTGGGATTATTGTCCCCAAATAGACTTGTTAATTTTATCCAGGGCTGCTGCTGCCCCCAGCCCAAAAGGCTCCCACAATAAATGCACTGAGCCACAGTTTGCCCTGTCAGCACCAGGAGTGCTAGCATCCCTGCTTCTCCGAAGGACGCCAGAATGTGCACAGGCACCTACCTCCTCTCTGCACACACAAACATGCTCACACACAAATTTGATGTGATTTTATTACGGCTACAACATTTACACAGCACAGGCTCTGCAGCAAAGAGCAGAGGGAGGAAAGAGCTCCCCAGCCCTGAGCAGACAGTGGACGGTGTGTGGGGCAAGGAGAGCACACCAGCACGCTCCAGGAGGGCAGCTCCCAGCAGGCCAGGCTTCCAGGAGAGGGAGGAAGAAACACAGGAGGCATCAGTACTTGGGACGTTTCACCTCAACCCTGGAAGAGAGAGAGAGGGGCAGGAGAGTGGTGAGAATGCAGGGCAGGCAGGTCAACCACCCTCCCATCCAGGGCTCAGCACTGAGATCCCCATTTCCACACCACAGAAGGTATGGGAATCCCAACAGGGGAGCCACAAGCAGAGACAACTGTACTAACCCATCAGCCTCCAACTTCTTCCTCTTCTCGATGATCTGCAGAGAAAGCACAAAGTCCTGTTACCCAGAGGGGCTGGAGGGTGCCAGATACACCCGGGGAGAGCTGTAGCCAGGCCAGAGTGAGCTGAGGGAGCTACAGCTGGAGAAGCTTGGCCTGTTCCCTCTTTGCTCCTTTCTGGCCACCACAGACCGTTGGTTCTCACCTTCCCCAGCCCATCCCATACTGCTCACTCTGCCAGGACAACCCCCAGCTCTGCCAGTTGGCAAATGAAGCCACTAAACATGTCCTGTCCTCTCCCATCCCCTTTGGATGGTTCCAAACTAATGGTTTGGGGCATGTTCAGCTGCTGCACAGCCCAGAGCAAAAAGCCCCCGACTGGGGCTGTTCCAAATGCAGCTCCAGATTCCTCTGCAATACTGAAGCCCCAAATACTTAGCCAAGGCTCTTGCAAGGAGCAAATCCAGTTGGTAAAGAGCCAGCCCTCCTGCCCACACACACTGGCAGCACATGGCTGGACTGAAGAGCCATGACTGGGACAGCGAGGGCAGGACTGGGTGGGAGCTGTCCTGGGCCATGCTGGCAGCTCCCGGCTCAGCAGCCCCAGCCCAGCTCGGGCCCTCACCGCGCTGATTTTCTTCCACTGCCGGTCCAGCTCCGCCTTGTCGTTCGTCTCCTTGAAGCGGCGCGTTTTGCGTCCCTCAGACATCTTGATGCCGTACTGGAAGGCTGCCCTGGAGAAGGAGCAAGACATGGCTCAGCACTCCCAGGGGAGCCACAGCCTGCCAGAGGAAGGGACACATCTCCCCAGCCATGAGCACATGCTCGAGAGTTGGCCTGAGCCCCTGAAGGCAGCTCAGGAGGCTGGAGTCCTCAAGAGCAACACTAGGAGCAAAAACAAACCACCAGGCCCAGGACCCACAGCTCCTCCTCAGGTCCTCATAAGGGAGCCCCCAGCTTGCTTTAAGCTGCCCCAGCACCCAGGTTTGGCCAGCGGGGCCATCCCACCCAGAACCCTTGCTTGGCCCTTCCTGAGGGCTGCACTCACTTGGGCAGAGCCTCCTTGTTGTTCATGTACTCGCTGTACTCCTCCTGTGTGTCGAAATCCCAGCGGCCCAGAGGCCCCTTCTTATTACCCTGCAGGGAGAGAACGACTCAGAGCGGCTCCTCAGTTGCTGCTGGGAGGGCTTCTCACACAGCCCTGCACACCCAGCCATGAGGCTCCATCTCCCACCAGCCCCAAATCCCTTCCCCAAGTAGCTCCAGACAGGAGATTTCATGGAAAAGGGAGTCAGAACAGAGTAGCACGCCTGCCAGCACCTCTGGGTCAAGTGCCAGTGACAGGTTTTCTCCCTGATACAACAGGGAGCTGATCAGCAAACCCCAAAGCTCACTCAGCACCCAGCTCCAGTGCTGCTTTTTTCCCATGGGATCCTCTCAGCCAGCATTAACACCTACTTTACTGGCTGCTCGAAACACACCTGATCCATTTTGCTGTAGTCCACCTCCTCATCACTGTCCACAGCCATATCATCCATTCTGGGGGGAAAAAAACAAGGAAAGGGTTCAGAGTGGGTCCATGAGATGTAGCTCAGGACCTCAGAGCTGGTGGAAGTCATGTCTCATGGCCTCGGACCAAACACACTCAGTTCCTGGACCAGAGGGAAGTGCCCCCAGCTGCAAGCCCTGCAGGTGACCTATACCACAGGGCATCAAAGGTTGGAAATGCTTCCAGGATGACTCTGCAGGCTGAAAGCTGTTCCTCTTCCACTGAGGGAGGCCAGAGCTCCACAACCACATGGATTTAACAGGGAATCCAGCAGATTCCTAGCCACCTCAGCCTCCCCCTAGCTCTGAGGGACAGCAGGCTCCAGGCAGCCACTTACAGCAGACAGCAGCTAAGAAAAGCCTGAATCAAGGGCTTGGGATCATTTTACTGGTCCGCTGTTCCCACAGACAAGGCCAGGCCTACTCCCACTACAAGTAGTGGGGCTGATGTTCAAATTCTTGCTGCCAGAGGACAGCAGCCCCTTGGCACACCCCGCTCCCACCCCACAGTTTCCCGCTGTTCCTTACGTGGCAGGGTAGCACTCAGCATAGCTGTTGGACATGCCAAAGAAGTCTCCCAGCTGCTTCTTGTCTTCTGGCTTCTTCAAAGTGGCAGCAGTTAAGGAAGCACCACATGAGCTGATCCCTACAGCTACAGGCTGGGCACAGCCAGCTGGAAAATGCTCTCCTGTCCCAACACAACCAAATCAGGGGGTGCAGAGCTTTTGTTTGGTGTAGGAGAAGCAAGGCTTGGGCAGCATTTCCCTGCTACCAGGTGAGGCAGGACAGCCCTTCAGATGTGCTTGTGCCTGCAAGCCCAGCCCCACAGCCAGCCAGGCTGGCACAGACAGTAAAGGATATGCCTCTGTTCCCTCCCAGCCAGCAGCTCCAGCAAACTTCTCATTGATGGACTTGATGAGCTCCTTGGCTGAGCCAGGTCCTGGGGTAGAGAAAGCAGCAGGTTATATTTTGGGATAAGAACAGCTCACTGCAGAACACTGGGGCTGGGCAGAGTCCCTTTGGGACACAGTAACAGGCAGCACAAGCTGCAGGTGAGGTACAAGAGGGGGAGCAAGACAGTTTGGCACTGATGAGGTGGGCTGATCCCAGGAGACCTGGAATCTTACAACGGTTTGTGTTGGAAGGGATCTTGAAACCCGTATCATTCCAACCTCCCACTATCCCAGGCTGCTCCAAGCCCTGTCCAACCTGTCCTTAAACACTTCCAGGGATGAGGCAGCCACAGCTTCTCTGGGCATCCTGTGCCAGGGCCTCACCACCCTCACAGGGAAGAATTTCTTCTTAATATCTAATCTAAATCTCTCCTCTTTTAGTTTAAAACCATTCCCCCTTGTCCTATCCCTATCCCTCTCAGGTGTCCACGCCACTTGACTCACCTTTGTCGATGTCTGTGGGCTGCAAAGAAAAAGGAGAGACACAGTGTCGATCACACAGAGCTGAACCACAAACCCTACAGGCGGTGCCAGTGCTGCCTCACTTGCTGAGGGAGAGGACAAGCACCCAGCAAGCCCTGGGGACAGGCAGAGCTCAGCAAGAGCTGACACTGGCACGTGTAGGGGCACAACCAGAGACACCCACAGCCCCCCAACCCCACAAAGGGCGGAGATCAGGTGGGACAGTCCTTCACAAGCAGAGACTCACCTCATCATCAGCTTTGGGCTTCTCAAAGTAGCTGTGCCTCTTCTTCTCCTCCTCGCGCTCCCGGTCACGCTCCCTGTCCCTCTCGCGCTCCCGGTCCCTGTCACGTTCTCGGTCCCGGTCACGCTCCCGGTCCCTGTCACGCTCTCTCTCCCGGTACCTCTCCCTTTCCTTGTCCCGTGGCATCTTGGCAGTGGAGGGCACATAATCCCCGATGTCTTCAAAGATGCTACAAGTGGAAAAGAGCCTGGAGTTACGTGCCCTGCAGGAGGAGGGGCCATAACCACCTCCCTGTGACCTGAAGCACACAGGACCAGCATCGAGAGCTAAGGACACCAGATATGGAAGTGGCTTCCACATCTGTCAGAGGCATCACTGCACTTCTGCTCCCTTCTGCTCCAGGACCTGAGTCTTGTGGTCCAGGGCAACAGTGAGCCCTCACCTGCCTCAAGCCTGAAATCCAAACCAGAGCTTGCCTCCAGCCTTGTCCTACAAACTGCAGGTCCAGCAACTCGAAATTCAGCCCCCTCTAAATGTGGTGGGCCAAAAAGACATCCCCTAAGGGACAGAGCTGTGACCCCATAGCCTGAGGGCAGGGAGGCACTTACTTCATATCAGCTTCAGGAGGCTTCTTCTCATCCAGCTTCCCTGCAAGGACACAACAGCAGTGAGACACACGTCACCCACTCTGCCCCCTGTGCTGCTCCCCAGTCCAGGTTCCAAGCTGCAGAAGTGGCAAGCCTGGAGGATGTCACATCATACTCAGCCCCCCCAGGAAGCCATTGTGTCCCTCCCCAAGAGGGGACATTTCTCCAAGGAACTGGGCCTTCACCAGGAAGAGCAGAGCACCATGAAGTACCCTCACAGCTCTAATTTCCCAGCAGCCTGTCCCGCGTGCTCCTGCCTTCAGGACACAGCACTCAGGAAATCACTGTTCTCCAAGTCCACTGCCTCATGGCACAGGGGAATGCCACAAACCAAAACACATCCCATTCCCTTGGGACACGCTCCAAGCACTAAACTCCTATTACTTGCTTCCTTTCATCTCCCTACCTTTGTCTTTCTTCTTGAGCTTCTTGTTACGGGTGCCTTGCCTGAGATAGGAGAGGATCTGCGTGAGCTTGCTGATGACAATGTCGTTGGTGGTCAGCGTGGTCTGTGCCTGAAAGGGAAAGCCACAAGGAAGCATCCTGCTCCCTTGACAGGGAGCCCCTCCTAGAAAAACCTGCTCTGGCCGATTCAGAGCAGCGAGGTGAAGCAGGCTGGAGGCCAGCTGGGTACCTCCATGGTGGGGCAGTCAGCTTTGCTGCGGATCAGCGTGGTGGGGATATCGGTGTCGGCATACTCATCATCCAGATCGACCACATAGGCCATCCTGCCTGGCAGGAACAGCTCGTTCCGCTCATAGGTCTTGTTCTTGAACAGGATGCGGTAAATGTTGCGGCCTGGACAGAAGGCAAAGTGTGGGAAAGCAGAGGACAAGCCCAAAGTGAAGCATGTTTAGGTTATCAGCAACACGAGAATCTCCTCCTAAAGACACACTTCCTCCAGGCCTCAAATTCAGGACTCTCCCCCTCCAATGGTTTTCATTCCTCCATTCACCCTCCAGGATTTCTCCCACGTTCACAACACAGACAAGGTAGGGAACAGCCACATCCACACAGTCTTACCCAGTCGGGTCTTAAATTCAATTTTGTTCTCAGGATCTTCATCTTTCCTAAACAGAAACAGAAACCAGAAGTATTAGAGCCGAGCAAATGTCTCCTCTGCATCCTTCTCTCTGGGAGGCAGCTGCACTCAGGAATGCAAAATGTTCAGTCACTCACTTCGTTTCTTTCTGGGGCTTCTCCATCATTTCCTCCTCTTCCTTCTCCTTGCTGGCAATCTCAGCCCGGACCTGGATGCAGAGTAAATCCACACGTTACAGCCCAACCCATACCATCGCTGCGCATCTCTGAGCCCACTTCCACCAGCTCCCCAACCCTGAAGCAACCCTTCCCAGGAAGGGAAATCCACGCTGCCAAGACCAAGTGGTTACACCCATCCTGTGTGTCTGTGGGAGAGGACAGGGCAGAAGAGCAGCATGCTATTATCTGCACTCACCTTCTGCAATAGCGCAAAGTCCAGACCCTTCACCAAGTGAGTGTGCTCCATGTCACCACCCAAGAACTTGGACTCCTGGATCAACTGTCTCCTCTTCTCCGCAGCAGATTTATCCCTGTGCAATGAGAACAGAGCCAGTTAAGGACCAGCCCCCCCCGATCAGCCCGGCGAGCCGAGGCCCCACCTCAGCTCACGTACGCCTCAGCTGTGGGCCCCACAGCCCTATAGTTGGCAGTGGTGCTGATCAGCTCTGTCTCCTCGTAGTCCTTGTTCACTCCATCTCTCCTCTCCTTGGCTCGATCCCGGTACTTCTCAGCCAGTTCCCTCTCACGCTCGATCTCCTGCTGCCGCAGCTTCGCGTAGTAGCTGGGGTGGAAAACAACTCAGGGTTAAGAGTGACCCGTTCATGTTTATGAGGTCAGGTAACAGCCCTTGAGGCCTCACATACACCTGTTCTGCTCCAAACCCCTTCCCCAAAAACACATTAGAGCACCATGGGAACTGCTGTACTGAGGCCGACTAAGGAGGAGCTCCATCCTCCCTTCCAAAGGGAAGGGGTCCAGTGCAGCTCTGCTGTGCAGCCCTGCCCCAGAGGACACAGTGATCAGCAAATGTCCCACCACTGCCCTGCTCTGCCAGACACCCACAGGGCCTCTCCTGCTCCTTCTGGAGGTGAAGCTTCAGCCCCACCCTACTGCTGCCCTGCCACAAGCAGTGACAGTTCCTCAGGCTGAGCTTCAAAGCTCCAAAATAATCCACTCCAGGCCCTCTTTGGGAGCTCAAGAGATGAGAATTGCTTCCACGGGCAGGCATGATGTATAATGACAAGTTCTGCTGCATCTCTTTCCCCACTTACCTTTTCTTCTTCCTCCTGCGAGCAGCTGGATCTTCATCTTCATTGTACTCCCGGGGCATCCTGGAGAAGGGCGAGAAAACACATGTACAGTCTGCAGAGCCACATAGGTGGCAGGTGGAGAGAACAGTCCCTCAGTCACAGCAGAGCACCGAGGTACTCAGAAATGGAACAGAACAGTCTCTCACACTGTCAGCAGGGAGAGGAAGGGAAAAGACTGATTTTCACTGAACCAAATCTGTCTCCTGCACAAAATGCCTTAACAGCCATGAAGCCTCGCTCTGTTATCCACAGCAGCTCTGACCCACCTGCTTCTCCACTTCTCACACTCATTGGCAAAAGCCTCTGTAGATAATCCCCTGCAGAGTGCAGGGGAGAGGGTGAGCACTGAGAGCTGAGACCCAAAGGGAAAGGGATTGTCCCACAGACCTGTGAAACAGAGCCCTACTCACTCATGGTGGCGAGATTTGGAGGGTGGTGCAGATGTTGGCGCAGCCCGCGGGGTCATCAGAAGCTTCCTGAAGTCTTCATTGGTCAGCTTGGATCTGCAAGGGAGGAAGGGAACAGAAATGATCGTTTCCAAAGAGATTTGGTGCCAGGCAGCTTTGGAGGAGAGCAGGTCCTGTGTGACCGAGATGGGCACCAGGTGCCCGTGGATGGAGCCCAAAGGCTGCAGTGCACCAGTGACTTCCAGCTTCTCAATGGGAATCAGCCCGGGGTCCCACTATGCTGGTCCAGTCCCGCCCCAGTGCTGTACTCACTGGTGGAATGAGTGTGAGTCGTCCACATCGTGGCCATCAGGGGCCAGGGGGTTGGAGAACGGCTCATCTGGGGGACAGGAGAGAGAGAGATCTCAGACACTGCCTGCATGGCCTCATTCCACTCCCAGCCGGGCCCCGTTCAGAAACCAAGAAGGGAGCAGTATCCACCTGCAGCTCCGAGGTGGATCCCAGCCCGCTGCCACCCGGGCCGGCCTCGCCAGGGTACTCAGGACACGGGGGTCCCGGTGCCACTGCGAGACCCGCCGCCCCCCAAGCCCCGCGGCTCTGTGCCCTCCCAGGGCCTCCCCGAGGGTGTCCTGTCCCCCACACCCCGGGACAGCCCCTGCATCCCCTCCACGGCCCGAAACACCCCACAGCTCCATCCCGGGGCGCACCCAGTATCAATCCCCGCGCTGAGGGTCAGCCCCCCCGCACAGCTCCTCACCCCTGGGCTGCCGCGGGTCCCCAGCCCGCGAGGTCCCCTCCCCCGGCTCCGCGGGCTGTGGCCGCACCCCGTCCGCCCGCAGAGTTGTCCCTCGCACCGGGCCAGGGGTCCCCGGGGGCCCTCCGCTCCCTCAGCGCAGGTTGGGCCTACACCGCCCCCCCGCCGCAGCCGCCCCGCCCTGAGCGACACGACAACCCTCGCGCGGGCCAAGTGTCCCGGCCCCGGGAGTGCCCGGGGGTGCCCCGTGTCCCGGTGTCCCGTGGGCGGTGTCCCCCGTCCCCGAACTCACTGTCGCGGTCCGGCATCGCTGCGCTCCCAGCTCCGCTCTGCGCGGCCCTTCCGCTCTGCGCTGCCCTCCCAGCGCACCCCGCGGCGGCCGCTCCCATTGGCGGGTGCGATCGCGGAGGGCGCTCCCATTGGCGGGTGCGATCGCGGAGGGCGCTCCCATTGGCGGGTGCGATCGCGGAGGGCGCTCCCATTGGCGGGTGCGATCGCGGAGGGCGCTCCCATTGGCGGGTGCGATCGCGGGGGGCGCTCCCATTGGCGGGTGCGATCACGGCAGAAGCTCCCATTGGCGGGTGCGATCACGGCAGAAGCTCCCATTGGCGGGTGCGATCGCGGAGGGCGCTCCCATTGGCGGGTGCGATCGCGGAGGGCGCTCCCATTGGCGGGTGCGATCGCGGAGGGCGCTCCCATTGGCGGGTGCGGTCACGGCGGACGCTCCCATTGGCGGGTGCGATCAAGGCGGACGCTCCCATTGGCGGGTGCGATCAAGGCGGACGCTCCCATTGGCGGGTGCCATCACGGAGAGCGCTCCCATTGGCGGGTGCGATCGCGGCGGCCGCTCCCATTGGCGGAGGCGCCGCTGTCCCGCCCCCGCGGTGTTGTCCGCGCAGGGAAGATGGCGGCGGCCGCTGTGAAGAACATCGGGGGCGGGCTGGGCCGCGGGCTGAGGGAGCTCCGCATCCACCTGTGCCAGCGCTCCCCCGGCAGCCGCGGCGTCAGGTCAGCGCGGGGATGGGCCGGGACGGGGCCGGGTGGGCTCCTCGAGGGGAGCGAGACACCCCTGGGGTGACCCACGGGGACCCGCCGCTCCTCCTTCCCTCCGCAGGGAATTCATCGAGCAGCACTATGTGACCCTGAAGAAGGCAAATCCCAACTTCCCCATCCTGATCCGCGAGTGCTCCGGTGTCCAGCCCAAGCTGTGGGCTCGGTACGGTAAGTAGGGGGTGTCCGCCGGGAAACACCATGGAATTATCATGGAATGCTTTGGGTTTGAAGGGACCTTAGGGGCCATCAGTATTTATGGCAAGGATCAGAGGGAGGGAGTGGGCGGGGAAAGGATAGGCATGGGAAAATGGGGGTGGGGAGAATCACAGACTGCTTTGGGTTAGAAGGGATCTTAAAGCTCATCCAGTGCCACCGCCTGCCATGGGCAGGGACATCTCCCGCTAGACCCGATTGCTCCCAGCCCCGTCCAGCCTGGCCTTGGGCACTGCCAGGGCTGCGGCAGCCGCAGCTTCTCTGGGCACCCTGTGCCAGGGCCTCAGCACCCTCCCAGGGAGGAATTTCAGCTGTGGGCTGCAGCAGAGGCTGCCCAAGGGTTACACGAGGGATGTCGATGGGGAAGGAGCAGCTGCCTTCGGGGCAGAGTGCGGGTTCACTGCAGGGAAGTGAGAGCCCAGTGCTCAGCAGGGGCTTTCCAGCCTCGGGCTGTGATCTCCCACCCCCACCCCATTCACTACACCAAAATGTGGTTGTTTTTCCTGCGTTCTCAGTGAAACACCAAGAAGGGAGCAGTAAAGCCCCTCTGGAAAGGCTTTATCTTCCTCAAAGGTCATCCGGGCTGGAAAAAATTAATTTAGAAACTTTTGAAGAGATGCAATGACTCTTTAAGCACAAGTTTCCCCGTGTGAGCACAGGGACCAGGGGAGTCTCTGGTGTGTCTGGGTGTGACTCGCAGGGAGCCCCGGGTCAGCCCAGGCTGGGGCAGCTGTAGGAACAGAGTTTCCAGGCTGCTTTTCTGAGGGGAGCACCTTGCTGGGACCAGGCTGAGAGCCACAGGGTTGCTCTTGGATGTATCTCTGCCCAGCTGCTGCACAGCCAGAGCTAACAAAAGGAGACTGGGAAAAGTGTTGAGCTGCTTTGAGTTCTTTCCAAGGGAAAGGAGGAGAGTAAGAAGGTGTAAATGATAACTTGGGCACATGGAGGGACACTGGGAAGTGGTGAGTGTGAAGGGGTGGTGATGGGAGCCTGGGCTGTGACACCAGTGCCCTTGCACCAGGGAAAGGACCCACACACCTGCCCGCTCTCACCCTCTCTGTTTTCCCACAGAGTTTGGGAAGGAGAAGAGCATCGCACTGAACAACCTAACTGTGGATGAAGTGGGCAAGGCCCTGGAGAGCGTTGTGAAAAGCCACGCGTGAGGACAGACAGGAAATACACACGTGCTGGAGACGTGACTGATCATCTTTAATGCCAAACGTGTATCTTTAATTTATCAATTCATAAACACAATGTGCTTACCTGGAGCTTGGTGGTGGCTGAGAGCCCAAGGAATGGCTGATGCAGCCGTTCACCCCTCCCTGGCACAGGAGTGTGGCTGCAGCTCAGCTCTGCCCCTGCTCCAGGCTCTGGGGGGGCACCGTGCTGGTGGCTACGAGGCAGTGACAAGGACCAGCACCCCTGTGAGCCAGCACTGGCACATCAGAGTCCTGAGCAGCCCTTGGGAAGCCAGGCACAGGTTGGACAGACAGTTTATTCCCCTGGGAGTTCGGGGGAGGGTGGGGAGGGGGTGAGGCCTAGGAGAAGGCAGGCAGTGTTGCCTGACAGGCACTGGGGGCTCCTGGGGGCTGCCTGACCATGTCCAGCAGTGCCTGTGCCCGCTCCTGCAGCTCTGGGGTGCTCTGGTGCTGCTCCAGGGCCTGGTGCCCGCCGTGCCTGGTGAAATCAGCAGCAGCCTGTGCCAGAGGGAGGGTGAGAGTTGGCTGGGTGCTACAGCTGATCATCTCTGCCCAAGCCACCACATCCCAGGGAAAGGGGCTGAAGGAATTCCCCAGAGCCCTCCCAGACACTACATTCCCGATCCAGGTAGATCCCACCATGCCTGTGGTTGGCTGGGAAGGACTTTAAAGCCCATCTCATCTCATCCCCACCCCCCTGTCCATGGGCAGGGACACCTTCCACCAGACCAGGTTGCTCCAAGCCCCGTCCTGCCTGGCCTCGAACAGCCAGGGATGGGGCAGCCACAGCTTCTCTGGGCACCCTGTGCCAGGGCCTCACCACCTTCACAGGGCAGAATTCCTTCCTGTGATCTGCAGCAAGTGAAGCAATCCCAGCAGGATCAAAAGAAAACTCAGGGTAGAAACAACCTGCCCAAACACCAGTCCTTGCCAATAAAAAAAGGAATTCACTGGAGAAACAAGAAGGGCTTTCACCCTGTGCATGACAGTGTCCCTTTGGGCAGGGGTCTGGGTGCTGAGGGGTGGGGGGTAGTGTGGCAGCCATTGAGGGCACTGTTATTTAAATTACAATAATCATTCCCCCTTCACAATAACAATAACCCCCACAATAATCATTCCCCATCCCCTTTACAATCCTGTTCCCAGAGCTCTCCCGGCTCTCACCTCCGGGCAGTGCAGGAAGAGGAGGTGCAGCAGCTCCAGGCACTGCCCCACGGCCTCGGGGTCGGGCAGTGTGAGGAGGGGCAGGAGCCGGGGCAGGAGGGGCTGGCACAGCAGCCGCTGGCACTGGAACGGTCCCTTCTCAGCAATGTTGCACAGCACTGTCAGGGCCTGTGTGAGGGACAGGGAGCAAACAGGGAATGCTGCATGGGCAGATTCCTGACAGGCTTGAGAGGGCTCCCAACAATTCCCCATGTCATGGAATTGTGGAATGGTTTGGGTTAGAAGGGACCTTACAGCCCATCCAGTTCCACCCCCTGCCATGGGCAGGGACACCTTCCACTATCCCAGGTTGCTCCAAGCCCTGTCCAACCTGGCCTTGGACACTTCCAGGGATGGAGCAGCCAGCTTCTCTGGGTGACCTGTGGCAGAGCCTTATCACTCACAGGGAAGAATTTCTTCCCAATATCCCATCTAACCCTGCCCTCTGTCAGTGTGAAGCCATTCCCTGTTGTCTTGTCACTCCGTGCCCTTGCCCAAAGTCCCTCCACCTTTTTTTTTTTTGTCCTGCCAGGTGCTTGCCCATGGCCACCAAACCACTGGATTTGGAATGCCTTCTCCATGCCTATCCCAAGGCACTGTTCACCCCCATGCTAGGCAGACCCAGCCTTGCCACCCACCCCTGGCAGTGTCCCCTCCTCAATCCCCTAAAGCTTTGGGGTCTTTCAAAGGAGAGTGGCAGGAGCCTTCCCAGACCTTCTCCAGGGGCTGGCCCCAAGTTAACGTCTCCCTTGGGACCACTCTTATGCTGGGACAAGGCTCTGCCAAGGGTAAATAAAGCTGGAGCGGCTTCAGGGGAGGTGGCTGGTGACTGCCACAGCAGAGACCTTCTGCCAAGCTGTCACTGCTGCCCCATCCACCCTCCAACTCCAGCACTGTCAGTGTGGGATTCCTGTTCTGAAACTCCAGCGCTTCCCCACCATTCCCAATGCATGAGGCAAGGTTTACCAACACAGTGGCCATCTGGGAACACGTCAGGAGCTGCAGCAGGGCCGGGAGCAGGTCCAGGGAGAGCAGAGCAGAGCAGAAGAAGGGATCATCCGCTGGGGTGGGCAGAGAGGGAACGTGTGAATAAAACCAGGGCGAGTCCCAGCAGTGTCCAGCTGTGCCACCAGCCCCGTGGGACACTCACCTGTGAGGTTGTTGAGCAGCCACAGGCACTCCTGGACGAGGAAGGGGTGCTGCTGCAGGAAGCACTGCAGGATGAGGAAGAGGGCGATGAGCAGGCGCCCGTCCTGGCCCTGTCCCTGGCAGTCTGTCTGTGCCAGCAGGTTACTGAGACACCGCAGCACGGGGCACACGAGCTGTGACACAGGGACACACCAATCCCTTTAGCTGAACCATGCCCCCACAGCAATCCCGGGAACAGCCAGCACCCTGCCCACCTCTCACCAGCTCCAGGCCCTCGGGAGCATCCTGGGGGATTTCAGAAGCCAGGTCGAGCAGGAGCGAGGTGAGGGCAGGCACGGCCCCCAGTGCCAGCAGCACCACGTTGTCTTTGTGCCTGCAAAGGGAGGGACAGTGCAGTGGCCTCGGAGCTTGGAGAGGGGAAACTGCCACAGCCCCTCACCAAACAGGGCCTGGAAATTCAGAGTACTCTCCTGAACCACCACAGGGCTTATTGCATGTTGGAACAGCAGCTTCTTTCACACTGGAGTAGCAGGGTTTCTATCTGAGCTTCTGAGCTTATGAGAAAGTTTAAAAGCCCATGAAGAACAGATTCACTGGAATTACCTGTGTGGGTCTGGAAACGACAGCCCTGACCCTTCATCTACACATTCCTTGGCTCCAGTGGCAGGCAGGGATTGCTGGCACAGCCCTGGGCCAACCCCCCCACAAGTGTGAGGATTCAGGGAGCCTGCCTTGAGAAGTGTGTGGGACAACTCCAGGCATAGGAAGCAATTTGGGGGCATTTCAGAGGACTAGAAGCAGCCTCCTCAGGTTTATCACCCATTACCAACCTGTAAAAGAGCTCAGTGATGCTGCAAACAGCACGTGTGCTCAGATAGGAGAGCAGGGATACCCAGGATGGCTGGGGAACTGCTTTCCCAAGGGAAAAGGGCAAGGGGAGGCAATCCAGGTCCTCTCGCAGGACCATGAGCCTTTGTGCCTCTGTTTGGCTGCCCCCAGGGAACTCAAATTGAGGAAAAAACTGCATTTACCTACAAATGATGTAGTGGAGACACCACGCAAACTCCACGGCCACTCCCATCCCAGCCTTGAGGCCGGAGCAAACCAGCTGGAGCATGTGCTGGGGGAGAACTGAGTCCAGGACCAGGCTGGGGTTAGAGAGCAGAGTTAATGGAGGCACAGGCTGGAGCACAGGCAGGACAGACACCAACAGGGAGACACGAACCCTGGCCACTGAGCAGAGAGTTGCTGTACCCCGTACTGGGAACCACAGGGTCCAAATACACACCTGGAAGGGACTCTGAGCCAAGGGCTGCAGCCTTGGGCTCTCCCTGTCCATGGCAGGGCCTGGGGGCACTCAGGACACCTTCATTGCAGTCACATTTTTGGCACTGGGGGCTGTCAAGCTGATCTTTTCCTTCGCAGGAGGAACACAGCCAGAATTCCATGTGAGCCAACCCTGCTCCATGCTGGCCTTTACTGAAATACCAGAGCTGTCTGCTCAGATGAGGCCGAGGGAAAGGAGCCAAGCCCCACTCCCTGATCTGCATCACAACTTCCACGGTTCTGGTAGGATTCTGCCCTGAACTATTAATGTCACTGGGATGGGGAAGGTGTCGTGTCCCCAGCACACAAATACCACACCAGGCCCCAGGGCCCATCCTGGTGCAGGGTTCAGAAGCTCAGACTCACGGGATGATCTCTGTGGGCGCTTCCTTGGCTTGGAGGAGCTGTGAGAGGACATAGCCCACACCTTCCAGCACCGCCTCATGCGGGGACTGCAATCAAAGAGAACAGAGCTGATCCCTCCTGGCAGAGCCAGGGCCCCAGGGTGCCAAGCAAACCCACTGAGTGGCACAGCCCCGCTGTGCCTGGAGAAGAGGGGGCACAGAGGGCACCGGGAGGGACACAGGAACCTATGGCCACACCAGAGCTGAGCTGTCCCCCTCCCCACACTCACTGGGCTTACCCCAAGCACAGCAATAGTGCTGCTTTGAGCATTTGGACCTGCAAACCACAGCCGTGCTGGAGCCCGGCCAGGCAGAGGGGACAGGGCTCCCTGTGCTCCAGACTGTATCAGGCAGCCACTGGATGGGGGAGATTCAGCTGGAGAAGAGCACAAGGTGGTGATCTGAGCCCCAAAAATGGAGTGCAGGGGAGCCCACAAGTGACCCTCAGGCTTGTGGGAACAGCTCCCTGCAGAGGGATCTGTGCCTGCAGACACAGCTGGGAGGAGGGCTGGTGACTCAGGACTGGCAGCCAGAAAAGTCTCTCTATGGCAGAGCAGAAGTGTGGCTGAGCTGCTTCACCCACCTGGATGCAGGATGCCAGCACTGGAATAATGCCCTGAGGCAGAAGTTGCTTCCTCACAGCCTCACTTTCTACTACGAGGTTCCCCAGTGTGTACAAACACAGCTCCTGCAACAACACAGCACAGCAGGCAGCTGACCCCGTGGGCAGCCAGCAAGGCCCCAGGTCCCACACCCTGCCCTGAGAGGGGCAGGAGCTGGCTTTGGAGGGGGAAACACAGATAGATGCTGCTGGACCCTCCAGCCACCCCATTCCCAGCTCTATCAGCTTCAGTTCGTTCTTCTTCTATCCGGCTGAGTTGGGATCTGATCACTCCCACTTTGGAGGTTTGTCAGGCTTCTAATTTTCAGGATGACATTTCCCTGAGCCCCCTCTGGTTCTCCTGGAGCCTGCCTGTGTGCTGCATTCAATGGGATCAGCACCTGGGGGTCACTGCCCACCTGGCTCCTTAGCTCTGAGCCTGTCTGCTTCCCAATGGAGCAGCTGGAAAACACATGGACATCCCAGAGCTACTCCAACTGTGTGCTCCTTTCCCAGATCAAATTGCACAGCATGGAGCCACAGGCACTCTACTATCTACTCTTATCCTTTCTTTCTTTTCCTTATATATTTTCTTAAGTGATATCTTAATACTTGTATACTGTTTCATTTCTACAGATAACAACCAAAATGGCTACATGCCTCCTTTCCATTGCAACCAAATCGTTCTAAAATAAACCTGCCATATATATATGTACATAAATATGGGTCATGCAGTGTGGTTTCACTCTAATCCAACCCAAGGGATCTATGATTAACAAGAATTCAGTCACCCCACCTTCAGGGGCAGACCGTAACACCTGGGCACTGGCAGCAGTCCTGCTCCAAGGGCAAGGTTGTGGTGCCAAAAGATGTTTGCTTCCAGAGGGCCCCTTCCCACCAGCACTCCCACGTGAGCCACGTTTGACCAGAAGAGGTCAACATCAACCACACCAAAGGATTCCCAGGTGCCAGAGCCCCGGCAAACGTGCACGTGGATCTCACCGTGAACTCCAGGCTGTGTCCTGACAGGTAGGTGAGCAGGTAGGAGGTGACAGGCAGACACGCCTCGGCCACTGTGGGGACACTGGAGTGGGACAGCTCGTGCAGGCAGCGGGCAGCCTCCAGCTGCAGGTCAGCCAGGCTGCTGGTGAAGAGCCCGGTGAGCGTCCGGATGCTGCCATCCAGCCTGGGGGATCCAAAGGCTGCTGTCAGCTCCCACCCAGGGCCACACACCAGCTCACCCACCCAACCACAGGGACACAGGGCCCCTCGGGACATGCCCTTGGTAACAGGCACACCACACCTGGGCTGACCTGACAAACTTCTGCTGGGTCTCCTCATTCTGCAGAGCCCAGCGGAGGCGGCCGAGCGATCGCTTCCTGTCCTCCGAACCCCTCTGCACACCCCTGAGCAGCTCCAGGACCTGCCCAAGGAATTAAAAGGTGGGTGGAGCTTCCAGCGCTGCCAGCATTAAGATTTCGCCCCATTAATCCTGGAGGCAAAGGAACTCAGGGCATGAAGATGGGCACAAGGAACCTTAACTGTGTGTGGCAGCGAATCAGAACCATTCCCAAACCCGCCCCCACCCAGCCTCCTTCATACGCTGAGTCTGGGGAAGATCCCTGGGGCCCCCATTGCTGTGGAGAATGGCAGGTTCTTCACCTCATCCTCTGAGAGTGGGTATGGCACGACGTCTGGTCTGTCCTGTCCACTGTCCTCGGCCGCGCTGTCCTCCCGCAGGAGCCGCTTGCTGACCAGCTGCTCCTGCCGCCGGGCCTTCCTGAGAGCTGCCATCGGATCGGGGCCCGTCACCACCTGCCCAGGGCAGGACGCTTCTCCATCCCACCCAAGAGCCTGATTCCTCCCTTAATGCAGGGAGGAACTGCCCATTCCTCCTTGTGCAAGCCTGGAAGGGATGCACGAGCAAGGACCGCACTTGGAGTTGGGGCTGAGGGTTGGGCGCACAAAGTGTGAAGCCACAGCTGGGATAATGGGCAGGAACACGGGACAGAGGCCCGAGGACCAGCTGGAGGGACCCGAGGCTGGATTTCACATAGGATCATAAAATCATTAAGGTTGGAAAAGATCTACAAGATCATTAAGTCCAGCCTTCAACCGAACACCACCATGGCCACTAGGCCATGCCCCAAGTGCCCCACTACTTGTTTCTGGAAAACACCTCCAGGAATGGTGACTCCACCACTGCCCTGGGCAGCCTGTTCCACCGCCTGACCACCCTTTTGGTTAAGAAATTTTCCTTAATATCCAACCTGAGCCTCCCCTGGCCCAGCCTGAGGCCGTTCCCTCTCCTCCTGTCCCTGTTCCCTGGCAGCAGAGCCCGACCCCCCCGGCTGCCCCCTCCTGTCAGGGACTTGTGCAGAGCCACAAGGTCCTCCCTGAGCCTCCTTTTCTCCAGGCTGAGACGTAGGCGAGACCTTGGAAAACCCAAACAGCGGGGGGGGTTGTTGAAGAAACGGGGAATTCATGGCAGAAACCCACAGGTTAAAATCCGAAGCTGTAAAACGCTTCCCCGAGCGGGCAGCGGTGCCGATCACCCCGCGCATCCCGCGATGCGCGACCGGGCGCGGCGGGGATGGGGCCGGGAAGGGCTGACCTGGGGGGTCCCTCCCACCCACGGGGAGCCCCGCAAACCCCCCGGCTGTCCCCGGTGTCCCCGGCCGGACCTGCCTCTCGCTCCCGCCGCCGCACCCGCAGCTCCTCCGCGCTGCGCCCGCCGCGCCGGCCCCGCCGCCGGCCCCACATGGCGGAGCAGGAGCAGGAGCAGGAGGAGGAGGAGGGAAAGGCTGGTCCTGGGGCGGTCCCTGGGCGGGGAAAACCCAGTCCCGGCCCAACCTTCGCAGCCGAAGCGCCCAGCCCGCTTCGGGCACGGGCAGCTGTGCAGCTCCGGAGATGCGTGCTGGGTGTGCTGAGGGCAGAAAAAGCCCGCAGAGATTCACCAGGGATAAGAAACAAGGCGGCTCGGTGCCCCGGGACTTCCCACCGTGGTGATGGGGACCGCGGGGCAGAAGAGCTGGTGCTTCCCCAGGTGGGGGTTTGGGGAATTTGCCCCTGGAGAGCAGAAATTAAAGGTACCAGCCCCGGGCAGAGCTGCCGGGCTCGTCAAAAGGGGCCGGGAGGAGAGCTCAGAGGGCAGCTGTGATTTTTCCATCATGTACTCAGCAGCAGTTTCATGGAATTCCAGACCCATTTGGATGGGAAGGGACCTTAAAGCTCATCCAGTCCCACCTCCTGCCATGGCAGGGACACCTTCCGCTATCCCAGGTTGCTCCAAGCCCAGTCCAACCTCACCTTGCACACTTCCAGGGATGGACCAGCCACAGCTTCTCTGGGTACCCTGTGCCAGGGCCTCAGCACCTCGGATATTTCTTCCCAATATCCCATCTAACCCTTCTTCTGTCAGTTTGAAGCCATTCCCCCTTGTCCTGTTTCTCCAGGTCCCTGTCCAAAATCCCTCTCCTGGGAACCCTTTTAGGCACTGGAAGGTGCTTTAAGGTTTCCTCTGAGCCTTCTCCAGGATGAACACCCCCATCTCCCAGCCTGTCTCCAGAGGAGAGGGGCTCCAGCCCTTGGAGCATTTCCATGGTCTCCTCTAGACTAGCTCCACGTCCTTGTGCTGAGGAATTTCATGTAACCTGAGGATGTAGAAGAGGAATCATGGAATTGCTGAGCCCCTCTGCACAAGAGTCCCGGAGAGCAAGGGACGGGCAGCTCCCACCCCAGCTGTTGTGGCACCATTGTGTAGTGCCACATTACCCACAACAAACTGGGAGTTGCATTGTCCAGCCGTGCAGTTTTGTCACCTTTCTGAAGCTCTTTCTGAATCCAACATTGGCAGAGAAATCCCTGGGAAAGAAAAAAAAAAATCCGGAGAGATCACAGAGCCATTTAGGTTGGAAAAGATGATCTCCAAGATCATCGAGTCCAGCTTTGACCCATCACCACCTCGTCAGCCAGAGCAGAGCACTCAGTGCCACATCCAGCTGTTCCTTGAACACTTCTGGCTCCTTCTGGTGAAGGAGTGCCCAGTGCAGCTTCGGGCTGCCTGGACAATGGATGGGAATTGTGCCATCCCCATCCTACATGGAACACAGGCACCTGGGCGTGGTCTGGATGCCAGGTATGACAGTCCTGTACCCTTCTGCATTGCCTGCAGGGTGCTCAGCGCCCAACGGGCTCTGAGGCACAGCAATACCTCGCCTGATCCCGAGACTGCGTTTGGGGAATTCTTGCCCATATCCTGTTCCATCACCCTTCCTAGGAAAGTGAGCACCACCGGCGCCCCGGCCGCAGTCTTCCCCAGCCCGCAACCGCAGGGAAGCGAAGCAGAAGTGACTTGGTTGGCTCCGGTCCTGCTCAGGAAGTCACGCCGTGGAGCCAGGGCTGTGCCCGGGATCCGGGCTCGAGGTGTCTGCCCAGCCCCGGGCGTGGGGACCCGACCGGGCAGCACCAGCTGCGGGAGCTCCAGCGGCAGCTGGAGCACAGCTGGAGCACCGAGGGCTCACCCGGCGGGAGGCTGGGCAGGGGCGGGTGCCGGACGGAGCTGAGCACTTGGAGCCTTTGGCACCTCGGGCCGAGATTTGGCAGCAGCAGCAGGAAGCAGCAAGGAATCGTTTCGGTGTGAGCTGGCCGGTGAGTCACCGGACAAACTCATCCCGCTGCTGCTCCCCGCAGCGAGGGGCGCTTGGTGCAGGTGCTGGAGGAGAGCTTCTCCCCGGGAGGCTGGTGCAGCCCCGCGAAGGCACGGACAGGTAGGGAGAGCTCCGTCCTCGGTGGGCTTTGGGATGTGGCCAGAGAAAGCGGTGGCTGATCAGGGCTGGTGCCAGCGACAGATCTGCCCGGAGCAGGAGGCTGGACTGGGGACCCCCAACGACCCCCAGCCACCCAGCAGAGCTGAGTCAGCACATTTTTAGGAGCCTTTAATTTTTGCTTGCTGCTTCTTTTGCAATCAAAAAGATTTTTTTTTTTCTTTTGTCTGATCAGAGATCAGACTCTCTTAGCTGACCAGCATCTGGTGCTGACAGGAATGTGTTCAGACCGTCAGGGGTCATTTTCTACCACCCCTTTGGGGCCTGGTGATGAATCAAATCACAGGGTAAGGAAGGAGAAAACATGAAGCCCTCTGTTGCAATTTCCTGCCCCATATTACAGAGGAACAAACAGAGCTGGGGCTCTCTCCGTGGTCTCTGGTGGCTACAGACTGGCTTCGCTGTCTGTAACTCCGCATTCGTAGTTTCTCCTCTTTCCGTGGCGTTTCCTGAAGTGCGAGCCTGCAGCAAGGCAGCCTGGGCAGGACAGTGCAGAGCCTTGGGAGACTCCCTGCTGAGGAATGGGTGGCACAGGTGCAGCTCCTGGGCGTTTGGCCGCTGGCCTGAGCACTGCCCGAGTCGTGGCTCAGTGGCCAGGCAGGTGCAGGAGGGATGAGGGCAGTGCCCTGTCCCCGAGGGTGGCTCTGCAGGGCTCAACCTGCCCGAGCCATCCCTCCAGTCTGGGTCAGAGTGGTCCCCTCAGCTGCCATTCACCGTTCCTCCTCCAGTTTTTAGGTTGTTCACCATGAGTGTGGCTGTGCTCCTGCTCCTGGGGCTGGGGCTGCTGGAGGCAGAAGGCAGAAGGAACCGGTGTTTCTTCAACCGCACTCAGGAGTACTGCAAGTGCTACAACCTGTCCGAGGAAACCATCGGCAGCATCATCCAGTGCCTCCCAGCAACTGTGGTGGAGTTTCAGGGTGGAGACCTGGAGAAATACATAGCCTTCCCCATCAGGGACCTGGACTCCTCCGCCATTGAAACTCTGGACTCCCTTACCATCCAGAAAATAATAATTGGAAATGTCCTGGTGCCTGAGATACTCCTTGCCCGTGTGCTGAGGTTCTTCTCCTACACCCACGTGCAGGAGCTGGCCTTTGAGAGCTGCATTTTCCAGGGGACAGGCAACTGGAGTGACATGGACGGCCAGAACTTGCCCATACTGTCCCTGAGCTTCCACAACGTGACATCTGCCCCACTGACAGGCCAGGAACAGGCCTTCTCCAGCCTGAGCAGCTGGCTGGGGACCCTGGAGGAGCTGGCTGTCACCGGCTCCCGCATCACCAGCCTGCCTTGTGCCATCGGGAGGGTGTTCAGAGCTCTGCACTCCCTGGACCTGGCACAGAACAGCCTCGGGGATGGAAGCCTGAGCCCCGCCTTCTGCCAGGGAGCTTTCCCTCAGCTCCAGGAGCTGAGCCTGCGCCACAACAACCTGAGGTCCTACCACAGCACGTGCAAGGGCGTGGAGTTGCTGCTGGAGCTCCAGCACCTCGATCTCAGCCACAACGAGCTCACAGCAGACCCATCCCCCTTGTGCCAGTGGCCAGCATCCCTCCGGCATTTTAACCTGTCCAGCACTGGCTTGGATGAAGTGCCGACACCGCTGCCTCCCAAGCTCGAGGTGTTGGACGTGAGCCACAACCACCTCCATGCTGTTGACATCTCCCTCAGCTCCCTGAAGAAGCTCTTCCTGGACCAAAACCTGTTGCAGGCTGTCCCCTCCATCAGGAATTACCCCATGCTGGACACCCTTCACCTGGACAACAACTCCATTACAGAGCTGCCGAGGGATGAGGTGAAGCTCCTGGGGCGCCTGCAGGACGTGGCTGTGGCTGACAACCCCTTCAGCTGCTCGTGCTCTGGGGCCGGGGCGCTGCAGGCGCTGGCAGCCGCGGGGCACCTGGGGCAGGGCTGGCCCGAGGACTACAGGTGCCACTCGCCAGCTCAGTACCAGAGCTGGCCGGTGGCACAGGTGCCGGTGTCAGTGCTGCGCTGTGACCCTGCTGCCGTGGTGGCCCCAATCTGCGTCACGCTTGCCCTGCTCGGCCTGGCCGGAGCTGTCTATGTGGCCAGGGCCAGGCCCTGCCGCAGAGCCTGAGGGGTACCTGGACCCTTCCCACCGGTGCTTCCCCACAGGAGCTCTGTGGGAAGGCTCACAGGCCCCCCTTCTGCTGAGGGGCCCTTGGTGTCCCCAGTGTGGGCTCTCCTGTGGAGCACAGGGCTGTCTGCAGGATGATCCCGCTGTGCCTGTGCCCAGCCAAGTGCTGGGGCACCCCTCACTTCGAGCCCCAGGCTGTGCTCTGACCCAGAGCCGCACCCTCCCGCAGGGGATTTCCATGTGGCCGACTCCAGCTCCCCAAACCCCGACATGCCCCCATCGTCCCTGCCATGTCCCCTGCCCTGGGCAAGGGGAGTTCAGCTCCATCATATTCCCACCGGTAGCACTCAGATGCCCCAAGCCTGGCTGGGATCTGCTGGTCCCTGCCCAGAGCCCCCCCCAGCCCACCCATCCTTGGAGCCTCCATGGCCCCTGTGCTGATCCTCCCTCTCCTCACCTGCAGCTGTGGCCGGGCCAGGATGTCAGGTTTGGCAGGAGGCTGCTTGGCTGCTTTTCAGCCTAAGAGAGCAACCACAAAAGACAGGAAAATGACTAAATTAAACACCCCTGCACACAAATGCTAATGAGCAGGAGCAGCTCCTTAGACCTCGACCTGAGGCACTGGTGGATGAGTCCAACTGGGGTCTTGAGGAGGTTCAACCAGAAACTTTTTTAAGTGATAGGAAGAAAATGTGTTTATTCTGGTTCTGGGTTATTCAGAGAATATCTCATAGTAAGGAGAAAGTGGATTATGGGATGCTGAGGGAGAGCCCGGGAATGCAGGACTAGGGAATATTCAAAGGAAGGGGATGGGTGGGGAAGGGACAGGCATGGGAAAATGGGGATGGAGGAGAATCATAGAATCACAGAATAGTTTCAGTTGGAAGGTACCTTAAAGATCATCTCCTTCCACCCCCTGCCATGGGCAGGGACACCTTCCACTAGCCCAGCTTGCTCCAAGCCCTGTCCAAGCCCTTGGACACTTCCAAGGATGGAGCAACCACAGCTTCTCTGGGCAGCCTGTGCCAGGGCCTCCCCACCCTCACAGGGAAGAATTTCTCTCCAATATCCCACCTAACCCTGCAATCTGTCAGTGTGAAGCCATTCCCCCTTGTCCTGTCACTCCATGCCCTTGTAAAAAGAAGGGAGTGGTGGCAGGCAGGCAGTGCTCCCCTGGCCAAGCCCTGCTCTTCTTCCCCAGGGCCTGTTGTGCCTCTACATTAAAGTCTCTGCCTGGGTGTTTCCTGTGTCTCTCCCTCGCTCTGTTTGGGCACAGGTAAACATGACCTGCAGGCAAACACAGCCTGGGCTGGCTGGGCGTGGGGGAAAACAGTGTGGGAAGGAGCAAGGCTGGAGCTGGAGAGCGGCTGAACAGGGCGCGGGGTCCAGGCGTGGATGGTGACGGACTCGGGGGCTGCTGCTGCCCAGGGGCCCCCGGGTGTGTCCCTGCCCGGGCTCGAGGGGCTCTGGGGCTGTGCCACCAGCCCTGAGCAGCCGGAGGGGAGGCTGGGGCCGTGCCCTGGGCTCTGGGAGGGTGGTTGGTGGTTCAGGTGTTGGCGAGGGCCCCGCTCTGCTGGTGTTAACCAGGGCTGTTCAACAGGGTGTCCCTGCACCTTGGGGATCCTGGGCTGGCTGGACATGGAACAGGGAGCAGCAGCTGCTGGCTGATGGATGAGGAAGGAGAAATCACTGTCTCCTGAATCCTAGGCTTTGCTATCCCTTGGGAGCACCCACAAGGGGCCGTCTGCCCGGTCAGGGCCAGGCCCCGCCACAGGGCATGAGGGGGATGTGTGGCCATTCCCACCGCTGCTGCCCCATGGGTGCTCTGTGGGAAGGCTCACAAGACCCCCACGTGCTGGTGAGGGGCTCTTGGAGTCCCCAGTCTGGGCTCCCCTATGGAGCAGAGCTTTCCCCAGCATTATCCCACTGTGCTGTGCCCAGCCAAGTGCTGGGGAGCCTCTCAAGGCCCCATGCCATGATCTGTCCCAGGGCTCCACCCTCCCAAAGGGTTTTCCCTCTGGCCAGCTCCAACTCCCCAAGCCCCAGGATGCCCCCATTGTCCCTGCCATGTGACCTGCCCTGCTCCTGATGGACCCCCCAGTGCTGCCTGTTCCATCTGTGTCCAGCTGGGATCAGCCTTACACCTGAGGCACGGGTGAGGTGGTTTTGGCAGGGCAGGGTCTCATTCCATACAGGGAACAGGCAGTCAGAGGGACATGTGTGCATCTGCTTCTCCTGGTCCTGTCCAAAAGCAGGGCAGGGGCTGCCCTGGCCCCTCTCTCCTGGCCCCCACCATCTGCATTTCCACAGACAGTGGAGATCCTCAGCACTGGCATTTCCTTCTGCCCTCTCTTGCTGTGACTGCTCTCCAGCGATTCTGTGGTCACTTCTTGTGACAGTGTGTATGGTGGTCCAATGTCCCTCATCTCCCAGCCATGGCTGACAGAGATGTCCCTCCTGAAGCCAGGAGCACCCCAGTGGTGGGAGAGGCTCCAGGCACCACCCTGCCCTCTGTGGTCCTACTGATTCCTTGGCCAGCAGGGCTCAGCCCCTGGAGCAGGGTACCTCCAGGCTGGCTCTGGCTCTGCCCACACCCATCAATAATGCAGGAGAACCGGATCCCTGCGTAACCCCATCCCTGGCCCGGGCAAACAGCAGCTCACGGGCGGTTGCTGCCACACTGGCCATGAACGAGGTGAGTGCCATGGTGGGGACAGCCCAGGCTGGCTTGGAGGGATCTGTCAGGGGCTGCCCAGCTCCTTGGGGGCTCATCCAGCTCCTGGTGGCTGCTGAGGTTGTGGCTCCTTCCCCCTCTGTCCCGGCAGGCCCAGCAGGATGTCAGTGTGCGAGCAGCTCTGGGACTCCACCAGGCAGCAGGTAGAGCTCAGGACACCCCAGAGCCTTCACCTGAACCCCCATGCCAGGGGAACAGGGGGACAGGGCAGCAGCCACAGCCGTGGTGGCACTGGGACCACTGGCCAAGCCATGGGCCTGGTCTGGGCAGTGCTGACAGGGACGGGGTGTCCTCCCCATCCTGGTGGCTCTGAGTCATAGCAGGAGGGCTTGGGAATGATGTGAAGCCCTGGGATGTGGCTCCAGGCTGCAAGGGGGCAGGACAGGGCTGGGGCAGGTGGGGGTGACCCCTCACCCCATCCCACACTCGGTGTTTTCAGGGCCAGGGGAAAGCTGGGTGGACAGCAGCAAGGACCTCCTACAGCTCCTCTTTGCTGGGAAGGAGCCTCAGGTGAGAGCTGCAGGGCAGGGACATCCAGGGCACGAGGGTCCCTGGGGAACCAGGTGGGAGCAGGGGCTCTGTCCCACTGCCTGCCATGCCTGGGACCCTGAGAGGAGCTGAGCTCTTGGGCTGATCCTGCCCTACACCCCTATGGGCCCCTCCCTTGTAGGGGACTCCTGGGGCTTCCCAGAGAGCAGGGGAAGGGAGGGGGGTCTCCCCTCACCCCTGCCCGTGCCAGGCCCTCTGTGCCACCCCTGCCATCTCCATCCCAGCGTGCCCAGTCCCTCCTTTGCCCTGCACTGGTTGTGCTGGGATAGGGGAAAGCTGAACAATATCCCTCTTCCTCACACCAGGAGAGCTGCCTGACTGTCGATGGCATCTTCCACTTGGATGCAGGACAGGTACCGTGGGCCCCAAGTCCTTCTCTGGGTAGTACCCCATCCCCAGCCTTGTGAGCCAGGGCCACCTGCACCATGCTGTGGCTGCCATGGCTGTACCATGCTGGCTGTACCATGCTGGCTGTGCCACGCTGGCTGTGCCATGCTGACCCTGCTCTGCTGGATATGTCTCTCCTACCAGGAGAAGGTCCTGGAGCTGCTAAGACCCCAGCTGGCCCTGGTCCCCCTTGGCTACAGTGTGTCCCTGCTGCTGTGGGACCCCCATGGCCCTGGGACACAGTTGCCCTTTCGGAGTGTCATCTGGCAGGTGAGGGCACAGGGGAGAGGTGGCAGGGACAGGTGACAGCACAACTGTGCAGTGCTGGGCTCCTGGGTCACCCAACGGACCCTGATCTCACCAGGGCCAGGGTGAGACCCAGCCATGGGTCCCAGGAACCAACAGCTCCCAGCTTGTTCACAGGTGATTGACACCATCTTCCAGGAACTGGAGGCCTTGGGGGATGACACACAGAGCCTGCAGACAGTCAGTCTGGTCCAGGTAGGGCAGGAGCAGGGCAGGATGTCCTGGGATGAGGGTCCCATTCCATCTCTGCCACTGCCTGGACCCTGCTGTGCCAAGGGCACATATTGCCCTGTTCTGGCACCCAGCCCCCTCATCCAGATGGTCACCAGGGACTGGAGACCTTTGGATCCCAGGTGCTCTCACCTCTTTCCAGGACTTCCCAGATGTGGGAAGCCTTGGCTGCCCACAGAGCATCTCCCAGGCTCCAGCAGCACGGTGGGAACAGGAGAGCCCTCTAACCCCTTCCTGTTCACATCGCAGCTGGGCTTTCCAGGCCAGTCACTGCTCCCTGTGGCCTGAAGGCCCCTCCAGTGTGGCCTTGATTGGCACAGGAGTGATGCCAGCTCCTGCCACTGGGCTGGGTCCTGCCCTTTGGCTCTGGGATGCTGCTGGGGACCTGATAAGCTCCACACAGGGCTTGGGTGTTCCCGGATCTCTGCCCTTCCCTGGTGCCAGGGCTGGAAAAGCTGGGAGTTACCCCAAAATCAGCCTTTCTCAGCCCTCACCTGTGCATGGCCACAAGCAGTCCAGGCCTCTGGTGAGTGTGGGATGCCAGCAGACCCCTCTTCCTGCCCCCCTGCCTAATGCAGCCCCCTCATTCCAGGTCAGCACCCACGACAAAGCCTGGGACCTGCTCCATCCTGATGGCCGAGCCCTGCAAGTGATGGATGTGGCACCCCTGGGCCTGTAGGTACCTGATGCCCCATGGCTGAGCAGCTGCTCCTGGGGGCTGGTACCCCAACATCAGGAGTGGGGCTGGGCAGGGAGCATGGTGCCCAGCCACAGCATGGCCAGGGGTGTTCCTCAGCAAGTCCAGGAGGTGGATGTGAATGGAGGTGACCCTCCTCGCTTGCTCTTGTCTCCCTCTGCTTCCAGGATGGTGGAGGAGGCAACAGAAATGGCCGTGCCCGATGCCCAGGCTGCCATCAGCGCCTATGCCAGGGGGCTGGGTGCCCTCCCAGCGCTGTTCCAGGGGTGTGCTCAGCAGCCCCTCGCAGATGGGCGCTCAGCCGCGCAGGGGTGAGGGATTTGGCCCAGATGCTGCAGGTTGGGAAGGACTGGGCCATGGGGTGCTGGGGCTGGCTCCACTGCAGCTCCTGCACTGGCCTCTCCCCAGGGCCGGCAGCCTCTTCACTCTCACCGTGGAGCAGGAGCTGGAGGGTGGCAGGCGCCAGCGCTCGGCCCTCAGGATCCTGGTGTCCCCAGGGGCCACCGGGCCCTGCCCCAGGCTGTACGTACTGGGGCTGAGCCGTGTCCCCGCTCCGGCACGCCTGAGTGCCTGCTGTGGGTCAGGGAATTCCACACCTGGGGGTGAAGCAGGAGGGACACCCCAGTGGGAGCCTGTGCTGGGAGGCAAGGGGGTGTCACCACTCCATGGGCTTGGGCACATGTGTGGCCAACCCATCCTTGGGCTCCTGTGGGTCAGGGCTCAGCCTGCCTGGCACTGCACCACTCTCCTGGGGTGTGTCTCCCCATGTGCAGGGAGTGCAGGGAACCTGATGCTGTCTGCCTGCCGTGGATCATGGAGCGGCTGCTGGAGGGGAACAGCCTGACCTTCCTGCTGCTGTGTGTGTCGCTGCCAGGTAGCCCCTGGGACTGGGACACACTGCGCCTACCCCCTCCCTGAGGATTCCCGCCATCCTGCCCCACACCTGGCACTGGGTCCCTGGCTGCTGCCTGGGGACACCTGCAGTCACTGCAGGCTGGACACCAGCTCCCCTCATCTCCATCGCATTCGGAGCCCTGTGCTGGTGGCCCCCCTGGCCCCTGCCCAGGGCTCGCTGTTCTCCCAGACACCTCCAGAGAGGAGATCCTGGGAGCCCTGGGACTGGCTGAGAGGGTGAAGGGGCTGGCCAAGACCATCTCTACCACACTGTGGGACCCTGAGGAGGAGATCGCGGCACGCCGGAGGGAGATCCGAGGGCTGCGGATGGAGCTGCTGGCTGCAGCCGGCCTGCCTGAGCAGAAGACAGCTGTGGCCCAGCTGCAGAGGGCCCTGCAGGAGCTGCAGGTGGGGAATGCCCCTGGATCCACGTGGGACCAGGATGGCACTCACTCCCTGGGCTGGGGAAGGCCCAGGCTCCTGACCCATCCTGGTGTCAAGACCCTTGTCCCACACTGAGGGCAGGGCCTGAAGCTGCCCCAGGGGTGAGATGTGTCCCTGGAGCCATGCCAGGCCTGGAGGTCTGAAACACCCCAAAAAGGACCTCCAGTTCCCCTTTTCCAGGTGCTGAAGAGTCAGAGGTGGGAGAAAAAGCAGGCAGCAGCCGAGGTGCTTGGCACAAGAGAGATGCACCAGCCCGGTACCAAGGTGGGCAGAGGTCCAGCCAGGCCCCCTCATCCAGGGATAGTCCAAGTCCAGGAGAAGCCCAGCTGTGTCCCTGTAACATCTCCTCCTTCTCTCACAGGACCAGGTCTCTGCAGGGAATACAGCACCAAGCCAGCAGCCTGGGACCCAGACACCCCTGACCAGTGCCAGCCTGGACCCAGCAGGGCCAGAGCGTGGGGCCAGGCATGCATCCCATGCCTGGGTGGAGAAAATGTGGGCACGGAGCGTGGCTTTACAGGGTGGGAATGGCCTCACTCTCCATCTGAATGTCCTTCTTCAGCCCCCCACGTCACACTCATCCTCCTCCCCTGTCCCCACACAGCAGGACAGGGTGACAGCAGGAGAAGCCAGGGAGGGGACAGCCGAGCTCTGGCCAGCGCAGGGCAGGGGCTGCTCGAGGAGCCATCCCAGAGTGAAGTGCCACAGCCACAGCCCAGGAGTGACAGCGTGAGTGGGAGCCCACAGGGTCCCTGCACAGGGCCAGCTCTGCGCTGCCAGTACTGGGTCCTGGTGCCATCCAAGCCCACTCTGCTGTCTGCCAGGCAGGAAGCCAGTGCCAGCCATGCCCATCCCCAGAGGTCCAGCACGCCCTGGCCAGGGCACAGCGGCAGCGGCTGCAGGCTCAGCACTGCCGGCAGCTCCAGCGAGAGCTCAGGACCAGCGCCGTGCCAGCCCAGGAGCACAGCGGAGAGGTGGGCACAGGCAGAGCCCAGCACTGAGAGCTCCAGCCTCTCCTCCTCCCCTGGCGCAGCCCAAGGGACCAGGGACACCCTGGAGCTGCCCTGACCTTGTCCCTGCCCCCGCAGTGGGACACAGAGCGCTGGCAGCGGGAGGTGACCGCGCTGGGCCTGAGCCTGGAGGCAGCGCTGCGGGAGCGGGAGGCGGCCGAGTGGGATCTGGAGGCCCTGCTGCGGAATCACCACCAGGAGATGCAGGCCTGCAGGCAGCACCTGCTGCAGGTGGGCACACAGGGCTGGGGACACCCCTTCCGGCTGTGCCAGGGCTCTGCCACACCACCTTGGGTATCCTGCAGGTGCTCCGGGACCAGCAGCGCCTGGCAGAGGAGCAGAGGGAGGCCCTGGAGCGCCGGCACCGGGCGCTGCTGCAGGAGGTGCTCCAGGACGCGGTGGAAATCGCCGAGCACAACCAGCACCTGCGGGACACCCGACGGGCAGGCACGGCTGATGCCACCACACAGAGCCCCTGAGCCATGTCAAGGGCATGGGGACAGCTGGCCTGGCAGGACAGGGTCCCTGCAGACCCCTCCCTGCACTGAGCCACCAGTGATGCCGGGAGACTGGCCAGCCCCAGTCACGAGTTATCCCAGGCACAGCCTCCCCTTCTGCCCGCTCCGGCTGCTGCTCCCTAGGGAAACCCGGCCCAGGGAGGGAAAACCCTGCTCTGTGCTGGGAACCTGCCTGTGGGAGCACAGTGGTGGGAAGGCTGGCAGCCCCCAGCTGCGGCCACATGGAATAAAGCGAGTCCCCCTCACTCATGAGTGTTGTCAGGCTCAGACACACCCCTGGCCCCCAAACCTGTCCCAAGGGGCACAGACACCATCCCACAGGGAGGGCAGACACAGGACAGACACATGGATGCTGTTGAACCGCAGCTTTAATACCCCAGGTGGCCTCTGCCTGCCAGGAACTTGGTACAAAGTTGGGGGGCATCCCCCTTTTGGGAGCAGGTGAAAGTTCCCACATGCCCCAGCCCCTGTCTGCTCTGGAGAGACACTGTGCCCAGGAGGGGAAACTAGGCCTGAGGACAGCAGGGCTCCAGCCAGGGGCTAGGCTGGAACACTGTGGAGGTGGGAGAGGCCCAGGGAAGCAGCACCAGGAATGGTAGGGATCAAGCAGCATCCATGGGAGCTGAAACGGCACCAGGCCCATGCTGGGCTGGCAGGAGGTGTGGCAGGACCAGTTACTGCCGAGCATTCCCAGGCCACTGTGGTGTGGGGAAGCAGCTTGAGGACATGGGACACAGAGTCCCAGAATCATTTAGGTGCAAAAAGACCTCTGAAATCAAGTCCAGCCTGTAAGCCAACATCACCTTGTCAACTACACCATGGCATTAAGTGCCACATCCAGTCCTTCCTTAAACACTTCCAGCAATGGTGATTCCACCACCTTCCTGGGCAGCCCCTTCCAGTGTTTAATCACCCCTTCTGTGAAGAAATTACTCCTCAGTCTGAACCTCCCCTGGCACATCTTGAGACTATGAGACATGCACAAGGGATTCAGGACCCCCGCTAAGGCTCGGCATGCCTGATCCCATGGGAACCCCATGGCACAGAGGCTGTCTGGGCTGGAGCAGGGCCCAGTTTCCCCATGGAAGCAGGGACAGGGTGCTTTCCCCCTCAGCACTCCTCCTTGGGGGGGTCCTTGGAGCTGTGCAGGTGCCCACCAGGAATGATTCCAGCCCTGAGGAAGGACTGGGGCTGCCCAGACACGTGGGAGGGAGGCAGTGGCTATGTGACTCCGTAGTACAGGTGCACAGCCAGGCCGATGCACGCCACGGCCACGAAGAAGAGGAGGGTGAGCTGCAGGTTGAAGAGGGCAACAGAGAGGAGGGCGTTGACCAGGATGGAGCAGGAGATGATGAAGAGCCTGGTGATGTTGCTGCTGTGCTTCATCACCACGGACATGATGAGTCCATTCAGAGCCTGGCTGAGCACGACCAGCAGCACCCATAGAGAGAAGCCCTCCAGGAACCTGCCCTCCGTGGTGCTCCACAGGGAGCCCATCAGGTTCAGCAGGACCCCAAAAAAGTACAGGAAGATGTTCTGGAGGCTGAGAGGCAGCGCCTGGGTTTTCAGGATGGCTTCGGTGTAGACAGCAGACAGGCCGGAGATGAGGCAGTACACGGAGAGCAGCAGCAGCCCCACGGGTGTGACGTGCAGGTGCATCCCACCGGGGTCACTGGGCCCCCGCAGCCCCCCACAGCTGTAGGTGACACCGGCAGCCAGCAGCAGCAGCAGGGCCAGCCAGCGGCGCAGGCCCAGGCGCCGGCGCAGCAGGAGGCTGTAGAGCAGTGCCGTGCTGACGATCTTCAGGTTACTGAGCACCTGGAAGGTGCTGGGGTCCATGAAGAGCTGCATGTGCACCACCAGGTTGTTGTTGGCAGCGTAGAGCAGGGCCGAGAGGGCGAAGGGCACGGCGTGACGCCAGGACACCGCCGCTCCCAGCGGCTCCCGCGCCCCGGCCAGCAGGAACAGGAGGGACAGCATCAGCTTGGTCAGCTCCACGAGGACCACCATGGACGTGGAACTGAAGGGGATGGCCCCATCCACCTTGCAGAGGGTCAGGAGGGGGGCATGGGAGCCATAGATGGCCACAGACAGCAGCAGCATCAGTGCCCACAGCCCCCTCTGGAGCAGCCTGTTGGCAGAGCCAGCAGCATTCCCAAACATCCCCATTTCCGGGTGAGAGCCAGCACGAGTGAGCTGCTACCAGTGTAGAGAGGCCAGACAGACTCTCACCCTGCAACACTGAAGAGACCAAATACCAAGAATTTAATGAGCGTAGTTCAAGCAGGATGTTCCCTGCAACATTTGTGATGCAGCAGGAGAGCAGGGTGCCGTCTCTTGTTAGGAGAACTACAAGCCTTCCTGAGAAGCCACACAAAGCACATTCCCAGGGCACAGTGTGGACTGGGTGGCAGGGCACAAGGGTTACAGGGCACACAGGTGACAGGGCACAGCAGCCCCTCAGTCTGCAGGGGCACTGGGAAAGGTGAGGGGAAAAGGCAGCCGGCAGCCCCTCAGTGCTCTCCAGCTGCTGTGGGTTAGGGCAGTGATCACTGCTGCCATGATGCCCAACAAATACCCATCACCAGCCCCCTGACGTGCCGCAGTGGTGTGGTGCAAAGCCCTCTTCCAGGGAAAAGGGTGCAGGTGATGTGCCTCCCAAAGCCCTGGGAGTGCTCTGTGCCTGCTACCTAAGGAGCACCGTTCCTGCAGTCCCTGCTGCCTCCGGGCTCCTCCTCGCTAGTCCCGACCTTTTTTCAGTGAATTCACATAGTCACGAATCGTCTTCTCAACGTTGGGCACGGCGTAGTTTTGGGCGGCGTAAATCCCCGTGCAGGTGCCGGCCACGAAGCCCAGGACAGCGGAGAAGCGGAGCTTGGCTACCAGGTATCCCGCCAGAAAGCCTTTGAGTAAGGGCGATGCCAGCAGGGACCCGTCCTGAGGGGAGAGCACAGTGAGGCACGGCCGGGCGGGACCGGGGAGGAGGCGACACAGGACGTGCCCCAGGGGTGAGTTGTGGGCTGTTTTTTCCCTAGGATTTGTTTTTTCCCCCACCAGTCCCTCTTAGAGGCGGCGGGCGACCCGCCCCGAGCCCCACATTACCTGCCCCACGCCGGCCTGCACCTCGTCCTCCACCCTGCGCTGCAGGCTCTCCAACTGCCCCTTCAGGAAGGCGAGATCCTTCAGCTTAGGCAGCGAGTCCTGCGAGAGACACGGAGGTGATCCCCGCCCTCCGCGGGAGGAACCGGCGCGGCCTCCCCACAGCCTCGGCGGCCCCTCAGCCCCGGCCCTCCCCGCTCACCTTATCGTCCGCCATCTTGGCGCCGCCGCCGCCCGCCGCTGATTGGCTGGCGGGGACGCACGTGACACCGCCCCCTTTAGCCCCCGCCCCCAAGGCGCCGCTGATTGGTTGTCATGGAAGCAGCGCCTCCTCCCGCGCTCCCCTTCCCGCCACGGAGGCCACGCCAGACGCTGATTGGGTGGGGCGGAGTCACGTGACAGCCCCCTGCTCCCTCACGCCGCCCGTCCGGCGCCATCTTGGGGGGGCGGTGGCTTCCCTTGAGGCTTTAGCGCGGTATCGGCTGCGCTGCGCCGCCTCCGGGGCCGCTCCGGGGCCGCTCCGGGGCCGCTCCGGGGCCGCTCCGGGGCCGCTCCGGGGCCGCTCCGGGGCCGCTCCGGGGCCGCTCCGGGGCCGCTCCGGGGCCGCTCCGGGCTACACTGACGGAGCTCATGGGCGCCCCTTAGCGCCGTCAGGACTGCCAGAGCCCAGCCACCTTCCCGCCCGTGGGGACAGGATGGATGGGGGTCCCAAGCTCCGCAGCTTCCCAGGGCTCTTCCTCCGTGAGGAGTCTGATCCAGTCCCAGGCTTGGCCAAGGGTTTATGTCTAAAGCAGTGCAATTGAGCCTTTATATGACTTTGTCCTTCAGGATTAAGGATGGTAACCCAAAAATATTTGTATAAATAAAATATTTACATTAATGATTATGATGATTAAGCTAAAAGATCTTCATTATTTACTGCACAGTGTAGGTAGTTCTAACTACTAGAGCAGCACAATATTTTTGAAGCAATACTGATATTAAATGATACTAAAGGTAGTAAAGTAATTACTGAGCAGACACTGATGCTCTTCATCCATCTCAATGCCCGGGGCAAATCTCTCACTCAGCCTCGAGGAGTCACTCTGATGGGCACTCCTCAGCTCCAGGGAGGAAGTTCCACATACACTCCCAGAAATACGAGAACAAAATCAAGAGAAGAACAAAAATGATCTTGCAGTTCTTTTCCAACCGAAATGATTCTCTGATCATCGAGTCCAACCATCAACACAGCCCTGCCAAGCCAAAAAAAACCATTAAAACGTTAAACAGCTCCCAGCTCCCGAGAGCCACACGCACACGTTTTTTGAACAGTTCCAGGGACAGTGACTCCAGCACTGCCCCGGGCAGTCTGTCACAGTGCTTGACCACACTTTCAGTGGAGAAATTTTCCTGAATATTCAGTTCCTGGCACAACCTGGGGCTGTCCCACCTCTGTGTGAGCCCAAAGCCCCACAGAGCTGTGCTGGGGCCACGCTCCAGCTGACACAGCCACGGGAGGTGCCAAGGAGACCCGGACTGCAGCATTTCCAGCTTGGAAAACAGGCACTGCAGAACTGCAGGCAAGGCTGAGGAACTGTGGGAAATGTTGGTTTCAGGTGCTTGGCACAATTTAATTAAAACCTGTGATGCTGGGGGTTATGTATGTGTTGTTCTTGTGGGTGCTACGCTGGCACAGAGGCAGCTCTGTGAAGCCTTCTGGGCTGTCAGGCTGCTGCTCTCCAAGTTAATTTAGATACATTCCCAGCGTATATTACACTGCTTCCACTGAGCACTGGGAAGAGGAAAGGAAAGGGACTCAAGAGGCAGTGGCAGGTGCAGCCCAAAGAAGAAGCATTAATATCGTTATTAATATTAATAGCCAGTTTAACGCCAAACGTTGCTGAAGGCTGAGTGCTGAGCTGCTGTTTCCTTGCTTTGCAGGATTCCAAACTTTATCCAGAGGATGGTGTGGACTTAGTGAACCTGACATTTTCCTCAGCCGCCTCAAACCAGCCACTTTTCAAGCAGGATTTTTACTTCATGAAAGGTAAAAATGAAATAAAATAAAATAAAAATAAAATAAAATAAAATAAAGCTATGTGAGTGAGTGCAAGGACCTTTCTTGGAACAATCACAACACTTGAAAAATGCCACTTAGTGCAAGGCTGATTGGGAAAATTTGGGTATTGGTAAAAAACATGTGAGGGCAGCAGATCCCTATGATCAGTCACTGCTCTCACCTCCAGAGAGGTGAATCCATCAGCAGCCTCACCAGCACTTTCTGCAGGACAGTATGGCAGAGAGTAGGTTTATATTGGATATTGGGAAGGAATTCTTCCCTGGGAGGGTGGTGAGGCCCTGGCACAGGGTGCCCAGAGAAGCTGTGGCTGCCCCTGGATCCCTGGAAGTGTCCGAGGCCGGTTGGATGGGGCTTGGAGCAGCCTGGGACAGTGGGAGGTGTCCCTGCCCATGGCAGGGGGTGGAATGAGATGAGCTTTAAGGTCCCTTCCAACCCAACCCATTCTGGGATTCCATGAAGATCAGTTTTTCTAGGTCATGGTACCTGCCCTGCAGAGGGTCTGTGAGGGAACTCACCCCACAGCCCCCCAAGGTTACACACCAAGGCTCTGTGCTGTGTGGAGCAGCACGAATGGGTCACTGCAGGTGGTTCCTGGGATTTCTGGTGGGAAAACACCTGGGATGTGAGGAAGGGCTGGGAGAAGCCCTGTCCCCAGCCCTGGCTGGAGGGAGGATGCAGCCATCCTGTGCCTTGCTCAGCAGGATCCAGGCTGTGGACCTCCTTCCCTGCTCTGCCTGGGACCCGCTGGATTGTGGTGGCCCCTAGACCTGCTCGGCTCACCTTGCTGAGGTGTGGTGCATTGCTGCTCCCCATGGATCAGGACGAGTCTGCCTCCAAGCTGGAAAGTCCTGAGTCTGAGTCAGAGCTGCTGTGGGATACTGTGATTAGCACTAAAACTGAGCTATTTGTGCTGTTGGAAAGCTCAAGGGGAAACTGGTTATCCTGTGTTTGCCAGTTTAGCAGCGAGCTGCCACTTCTGAGGTTTGATTTTCCTGCCTCTGATCCAGCCCTGCCTCCGATTCCCGCTGCCAGCAAAGGCTTTCACCTTGGCCCCGGCTGTGCCCTTGAGCAGTGGCGGGAGCTGAGCCTTTGGCTGGCAGCACGGCTGCTGCTGGAACAAGGTTGTGCTGTCAGATTTCCTCTGGGCTTGTGCCTGTCTTTCAACCTGTCCCCTGCTAATATGGCCTGAGCTTATCAGCATCGCCAGCCCAGCCTGGCTGCAGTGATGGGCGAGATAAGAACCTTCCACATGAGAAGGGAGCAGGGCATCAAGGAGGACACAGAGTTGTGTCCCACAAGGATGGGTTTGAAGAGCCCTCGGGGACTGCAGTGGCTTTGCTGCTCACACAGCTGCTGCTGGCTGTTCCCGTGTTGCTGAGCTCAGCCCTGCATTTCCTTTACATCTCAGCAGGTGCCCACAGCCAGCATTTGCTCTGTGCCCTTGGGAACGCTGCTCAGGTGACCAGGACCCATATTCTGCCCACACCCCAGGGCCAGACCCCCGCTCTGCTCCCCGCACCCAGGGTGTCTCCGACCAGGAGCAGGAGGTCCCTCACCTGCTGTCTTCCCTCTCCAGTCAGTCCAGCACCAGGCACTTGGCACATCCCGGAGGCCTTGGCAAAGATTCCTGATACCTCTGCAAACCAGCTGGCTCTTTGCAGTGGCCTTTGCTGTCCCAACCCTCCCTTCACAGCCCTTTCATCTGCCGTTTTCGCACAGATGCAGTACCCAGAGATTAGGCTGCAGATTAAGGTTTTACTGCATCCTGAAATGGGTTCCAGTTCCCAGCCCCAGCAGGACCAACATGCAGCCAAATCTCCCCTGAAAGCTTGTGGGGCTGGAGCTGGGGAGAGATCTCCCACCATGTTCTCCCACGTGCAGGAAAGGTGCATATATAGCCCAGGTGAGGCACCTGGAATTCTGTGTTCAGTTCTGGGCCCCTCACAAGAAAGACATCGAGGGGCTGGAGTGTGTCCAGAGAAGAATGGAGCTGGGGAAAGGTCTGGAGCACAAGATGAGGAACAGCTGAGGGAGCTGAGGGGAGGCTTAGCCTGGGGAGAAGGAGGCTCAGGCGGGACTGTCTCCCGCTCTACAACTCCTTGACAGCCAGGTGGGGCTCTGCTCCCGGGGAACAAGGGACAACAATGGAGGAAATGGCCTCAAACTGCTCCAGGGAAGGTTCAGTTTGGACATCAGAAAGAATTTATTCACAGAAATCATTGTCAGGCATTGGAATGGGCTGTGCAGGGCAGTCACTGTCCTCTGGAAATGTTAAAAAACGCATGGATGTGGCACCTGGGGACACGGGTCAGTGGTGGCCTTGGCAGTGCTGGGTTAATGGTTGGACTCGATGACCTTAGAGGGCTTTTCCAGCCTTAGTGATTCCAGGGTTCCATGATTCTAAAAGGACCTGGGCAGCCAAGGGCAGGAGCAGGGCCGTTGTCGCAGCTCCAGCCTGCACCCGCCCAGCCCTTTCCATCGGCATCTCCCCATCCCGGGTGAGCCTGCTCTGCCGCCAACACTTCCCCTCAGGCTGGAAGTTCCCCTGGAAGTCCTGCACATGCTCCCTGTGCCTGCAGACGCTGCCCCATGAGTCAGGCCATGTGGGCTGGCTGTGTTTGTCCCAGCACACACAGGCACACTTGTGGGGATTTCCAAAGCCCCATCCAACACCACAGCGTATCACAGAATCATGGAATATCCTGGGTTGGAAGGGACCCACAAGGATCATCCAGTCCAACTCCTGGCCCTGCCAAGACACCCCAACAACCCCACCCTGTCCCTGAGAACATCACCCAAGTGCTCCTGGAGCTCTGGCAGCCTTAGAGCCAGTCAGTGTCCCACCATCCTCTGAGGGAAAAACCTTTTCCTATCCCACATGGGGCAGACTGCACATTGTGCCCAAGATTTAGGATACTGCAGCTGGTCCCAGAGGAAAGTGCTTTATATGACACAAATCAAAGCAGATAAAAAACCAATACACCCACAGAAGAATATATGAGCTTGTACATAAGAAAAAAAATGGGAAGCGTGTCACAAGGCTGTGGGCTGAGTCAGCTGCTCCAGTAACTTTGGTACACAGGAGGTTTGTCTGGGAGCTGGGGGTCGCTGCCATGGACGGCATGTGCTCCAAAGAGGAAGGGGGTTGGGGAAGGGTGACTGGAGCCCCGAGGGGCGGTGAGGGCTGTGCTAGAAGCCGTCAGTGCGCAGTGGCTGTGGCAGGTCTGACACACTGATCTGGAGGTTGAGCTCTGCTGAGTCCAGGGCCATGGACGGGGTGTGCAGGTGGTTCCCCTCAAGCATGGTGATCTCCTCGCGATGCTCCTGCTGCAAGTGCCACATGATCTCTCTGGACAAGAAGCAGGTCTCTGCTTCTTCTGGCTCTGGAACAGAAGAAAGACAAAACCTACCTTCACTGGTTGTCCTGAGGCAGAGCTCTGGGTAGGGAGCAAATTCTCTGTGAGATGCCCCAAAATATGCAGAATTTCCTGCACAGTCAAAATACAGCTTTTACTTTCCACTTTCAGCACAGCAACAATTCAAACACAAAGTGCGGGGAGGAGTGTAAAATTACAGGCACTATGTGCTGGATTCCCAGTAGTGCTTGTGATGGGAAGTGCCTCACTGGATGGAAATGCTCCTCCCCATCAGGGAGAGTGCTGAGTTTCCTCTGAAAAAACCGACATTCATTACAGCAAGATGCTGATTTCATCTGGCGGAGGTGAGGAGATGGGAGTGAAAAGATGATGGGAATGAGGGAAATCCTCGCTCCCTCCCATCCCCTGTCAGCAGGAATGGCACCAAGCCAGCACACACTCATCCCACTGCTGGGGAGGGCTTGACAGCCCCAGCAACTTCTTCCAGGAACATCAACAGCAAGGGGAGCTGCTGCTTCCCCTGGATGCCTGCTGTTATACTTAATTCTTGCAGTAGACAGCTTGTCTCAAGTCCCCTTGGGGACTTCAGCTGGGACAACCAGTGCTGCCACCACCTTCCCTGCTCCTCAGACCCACAGCAAGAAGTCCTTGGAATCATGGAATCATGGAATACCCTGAATTGGAAGAGATCCACAAGGATCACCCAGTCCAGCTCCTGGCCCTGCACAGACACTGTGTCTGAGAGCGTTGTCCAAATGCTCCTGGAGCTCTGGCAGCCTTGGGGCTGGGACCATTCCCTGGGGAGCCTGGTCAGTGCCTGAGCACCCTCTGGGGAAGAGCCTTTTCCTGATATCCAACCTAAATCCCCCTGGCACAGCTCCAGCCCTTCCCTGGGCCCTGTCCCTGGTCCCAGGGAGCAGAGATTGGAGCTGCCCCTTGGGAGGAGCTGCAGCCTCCAGTGAGGTCTGACCTCAGTCTCCTCTGCTCCAGCTGGACAGCCCGAGTGCCCTCAGGTGCTCCTCATGTGGCCCCTCTGGGCCCTTCACCATCCCCATGTCCCTCCTTTGGACACTTTCTAACAGCTGTAGATCTTTCTCATATTGTGGTGCCCGAATTGCCCCAGGACTGGAGGTGAGGCTGCCCAGCCCAGAGCAGAGTGAGACAATCCCCTCCCTCACCCAGCTGGTGATGCCATGCTCAGTGATGTTCCTATTTCACGTGGGAAGGCAGCCCCTCTGTTCCTCCCATGGTAGCAGGGGCCACTGTGGTCCCCTGACTGGGGACATCAGCTGTGCTCTGTACAGACCCTGATCTGAGGTCATTCAGGGCTAGAAGAACACAGCCACTGTCCTGGGCACTCCAACCCCTTCCCCCTCACTCACCCTCGTAGGCAATGAGCCGGTAGGCATCTGCACACTCCTTGGAGCCTTTCAGGATCTCCTCCAAGGTCCTGTAGAAAAGCTTGGCCTGCTCCAGGCGCTCCTCCCGGCTGAAGGCAGCACACTCATCCTGGGACATGGCGTAGAGGGACTGCAGCGGGGTGGCATATTCCACAGCACAGTACCAGAGCTGCAGGGATGGAAGGAAAAGATGTGGGGACAGGAGGACTGGGCAAAGGGCTGCTGGGGGACCCTGGCACTGGGCAGAGCACTCAGAACCTCTCAGCGGCTCCTTGGCCTGCCTTGCACTGGTGCTGTGTGCTGGAACACTGGGACAGGGACACTGGCTCTGGCCCCAGTGTCCCCCTGCCTCGTGCAGAGCAGGGAAAGAGCAGCTGGCCTGACAGGTACAAGTGTCCCCTGTGCCAGGTGGGCTCAGGGAGCTGCACCTGCCCATGGGGTCCAGCCACTGACTTTGTCAGTGCTCCCAAGAGCAGCCTGGAGGGTGATTTTCCCCATGGAATTTTCCCCATCTCCCCTAGGGAGACACTCCTGCCCTGTGACCACACCTTCTTGGTGGCTTTCTGCTATACAAAGGACAGTGGAGGGGCAGCACCAATCTTTGCTCTCTGTGACCAGGGACAGGACCCAAGGGAAGGGCTGGAGCTGTGTCAGGGGGATTTAGGTTGGATATCAGGGAAAGGTTCTTCCCCCAGAGGGTGCTCAGGCACTGACCAGGCTCCCCAGGGAATGGTCCCAGCCCCAAGGCTGCCAGAGCTCCAGGAGCGCTTGCACACTGCTCCCAGGCACAGGGTGGGATTGTTGGGGTGTCTGTGGAGGGCCAGGAGTTGGACTTGATAATCTTTGTGGGTCCCTTCCAACCCAGCATATTTTGTGATTCCATTATTCTAAGTCTGAGCATCCTAACAGAGTGCTGGAGGGCAGAGAACAACATAAACATTGGAAAGGTGGAGGCACAGCTGGAAGGAGGCTGAGCAAAGAAACAAGGAGAAATCTGATAAAGCCATAAACAAACCAAGGAGGAGCAGGGTTACCAGTAAGTCTTACACTGGGTAAACTGGAAAGTTTAAAGGAGTGAATTAGAAGGAAGAGGGACATGATCCCAAGTAAATGCAGAGAAGCAGGAAGTTCCCAGCCTTGGCAGGCAGTTACTGCCGTGCCCTGGGGCAGGTGCTGGTGCTGGGCCCTGCATCACTTGCCACTTGTGAGGGCCTGGGCAGGAAGCTGAGGGGCAGATATTACTGGAAGGCCAGGTCCAGGCTCAGAGCTGCTGGAGCTCCTGGGGAGCAGAGTGACTCAGCAGGAGCCTGGCAGAGGGAACACAGCATCCGTGCGTGCAGCGCAGTGGGAAGAACCCGCGGCCGACTGTGCTTCCCCCTGAGCAGGGCCAGGAGAGGCTCGGGGTCCCTGCAGGCAGGGCTTTAGGAACAGCAGCTCAGAGCTCAGCCACTGCCAAAGGGCAAATCAGGGAACCCAGGTGAGGAGCAGAGCAATGCCTCCATCCACAGCACCAGGGTGTTCCCTCCTCCAAGGGAAAGGGACAGGGCCAGTCTGCCGGGAGATGTGGAAGGAGATGAACGCAATGTCAGATGGAGAGATTTAGGGCTCACCAGCCTGGAAAAGGGGTGACTGGGGGAAAGGGGGGAGTCAAATAGTGATTCACACAGACATCTTCAAGCACCTGTTCACAACACAAGGAAACATTCGTTCTCTGGGAAGTGATGCTCTGTAGCCCACATCTGCTTTTTTCTGCTCAGTTTTCTACTCTTTTCTGGACTTAAATCAGCTCCAGGAGGGGTTAAACAAGCCCATCATCCCTGCAGCTGAGCCTGGGGGTAGTCAGCCAGCAGGAAGGGGTACTGGAACAGGACTTCTCCATCTTGTGGAAGCCTGGTGAAAGCTGGGAGTGTCTAATAGGAGAGGGGACAGTCTCCTGTCCTTACAGCCACTGCTGGGGCCAGCAAGACTTTGGGGATGATGTTGCTGCTCTCAGCCAGCATACCTGGTTTTCTTCATCCCTGATTGCATAGAGGCTGTGTTTGTACACCCTCTTTTTGGTGCCAGCTCGGGCTAGGGTGGTTTCAGTGAGGTCTGTCACATACTGGATATTGCTGTCAGCTTTCTCCAGGTCATCATAGACATCACAGCTCAGAGGGATCAAGATGTGGAGCTTCCAGGTCTTCCTGCATGCCAGGAGGTTGGGATTGGCTCTGCAGAATTCCTCCATGGACTTTTTCATCCCTGGTGGAAGAGAGCATCGGGCAGAGGTGCCTGGTGTGAGTACAGCTGCATTCTGCCTTGCTTCCCATTTCCCTGCTAACACTGTAAAAGTGGGAGGATTGTTATTAGGAGCTATTTCTATCTGTAGGCGTGAGAATGCAGGGAAACAGCTACGTACGTGGCAGGACTATTTTTAGGTACCCAACGTAATAGGACCAGGCAAGCCCATGAGCGACGTTCTGCTTGGACCTCTCGGACATCTCAGACATCTCCACTGCTGAGGGCTTCTGTGGAGGGAAGGACAGACAGCCCAGGTGATGACACCACCCACCTGGGCCCTTCTGCAACAGTCAGTTCTCCACAGGGATTGGAGAACTCCAAAGAGATCTGGAGAGTGAACAACCCCACCAGCCCCTTCCACCACCATGCAGGACAGCAGGGCAGAGCCCCTGACAGCCCCCACAGATGGGGGAACTGGGGGCTGGAGTGAGCCAGGCATTTCCCTGGCTGCACCCTCCACTGGGATTGTGTGTCCCAGTGCAACTTGTGCATCTGCCCTGTGCTTCCAGCATGGGAGAAGAGACATCCCAGTGCCTGATGGTGGGATTCCCAGTGGTCTCTGCCAGCTCTGTGTGTGCATTTAGGTGGAGATGGGTGTCCAGTCCCACAGGCACCTGACAGAAGCACCTTCTGCAGCCTGTGTGACCCTTCCAGCCCCGCTGGGGCACAGCAGAGCCCTCTCAATGCTGCAGTGGCACCTGGGGCTTGGCTCTGCCCCCACACCACACTGATAATTGAGAACACACAGGCTCTGCTTTCCCCTCAAGCACCAGCTCGACTGACTGATTTAAAATACCCCTGTTTTTCATGTCAGGGGGCTGTACCATCCCCTGGAGTGGTTGTGCTCATTAGGAGGCAGCCTGGCCCTCCTACCCACACTCCTGGCAGCACAGGGCCAGGGAGATCAGCCCTGCAGGGCTGAGCTGAGAGTGCTCTTCCCGCCAGGCTCACTCTGGGTGGGCTGGACATGCAGAGGCCATGCAGAGCTGGCTATGTGCCCCCATGGCTGCTCAGGGATGCCGGGCTCCCTGGGCAGCTGGCCAGGCTGAAGGTGTGGGAGCCTTACGTGGAGCCCCAGGGCAAGGACGAGGAGCTGGCACAGACTAGCCAAGATGAGGTGGAGGCAGAGTGGCTGCCCATCACCGAGGAGAGCCACGTAGGCTGAGCCACAGATGAGCAGCATGGGCCCGTGCCAGCGCGGGGGGAAGCAGCTGCTCAGGGCTTTCCAGAAGCTGCCGTGGTGCCTGGATGGGAGAGGGAGACAGGAGTCAGGCTGGTGGCCACCCACCCTCTGCAGCCCACAGGGCACTGGCCAGGGCTGCTCCCACCTCCTGGCCAGTGCCACCTTCCAGAGCACTACAGAGCCCTGTGGGACCCTGCCCAGCACACCCCAGTGCCCCCAGCCAGGAGAGGGCTTGGGTCCCTTGCAGCACCCGTGGGACTCAGAGGGAGCAGATGGAATGTCACCCTGGACAGCAAAGAGAGCCCCCTGCCCTCCAGCACTGGGTGGTGGGAAAAGGCTAGGGGCCAAGATCTGTTCCCCAGGGAAAGGGCACACTGGGGAGTTACCACAGAGAGGAGACATCCATGGACATATGGGGGAGCTGGGCAGGTGGGAGTGGGGGAGAGGGTGGGAGAGGGAGCAAGAGATGAGAAGGACAGGAGGGTGATGGACGGCAGCGTGTGCTGCCGGGCACGGCACAGCATTGCCACAGAGGGCACATGTATGTGAGCACAGCGACCAGCAGCAAATCCCACCACACCCCGAGGGTGCAACGCCCTTGTCCCCAGGGTGGTCCCAGGAGAGCCGCAGACAGCCAGCCCCGCCGGCTCACCTGGAGTGGAGGTGGAAGATCTCCTCGGCCAGGCAGCAGATGCCCTTGAGCAGCGCCCCGATCTGCAGGGTGGCGAAGTGGAAGATGAGGCTGCGGGCGGTGGGCACGAGGGACTCCCCGGCGAGGAGCAGAGCCCCGGCGCACAGCGCCAGCAGCACGCACACAGCGCGCTGCGCCCGCCCGCCGCGGGCCTCGGGGATCAGCGGGGCACGGCGCTGCCTCGGCTCCCGGGGCATCTGCGATGGAGATGGGGGGTCAGCAGCAGCTCGTTCCCAGCACCCACAGCAGCACTATGGGAGCGGATAATAGCAGATCAGGGGGATGCGTGCGCCCAGCACTCACTGAGCATCCCAAAGCACACAACCCTTTGAGGAGGCTCCCCTGCGCTTCCCCTTCGGGGCTGTCCCCTGTGCCCAAATGGGCTCGGCAAGACAGAGCCTGGCTGGCCACCCCGCTCCTAAATGGATGCCAGCCCGCCCTGCTCCGCAGCCACAGGGCTGTCACTGCTCTGGCCGCACTCACCGGAGCAGTTTCCAGCTGCCAGCCCCAGGTTTCCCCCGCTGTGGTTCCCGGGCTCTGCGCTGCCGCCTGGGCAGCTGGGGCTCCTTCCGGAGGCTGCTGCAGACACGCACCCGGAGCCTCGGCGACGTACGGGCTGGTAGACGTGCACATCTCCCAACACCCAGGAAAGTGAAAATGAAAGGAGCTCTGGCAGCAGCAGGCAGCCTGTAGAGCGCCAGAGCTCTCCCACACAGGGCATCCATGAGTATGCCACACAGGGCATCTCAGCCCACAGGAAATCCAGGCACTGGTGACTGTGCCAGGTTTCGATATCCATGAGCTTGCATGTCCTGGAAAGCCCCAAATCTGCCAGGACATGGTCTGAGTGGAACTGGAATGAGGAAGGAAACCAGACTTTATTGAGATTTTATCTGTCAAGGGCAGTAGATTCAAAGGTGGCATTGATTCAGCTCAGCAGGTTGCCAGGGGCAGAACAGACTCAAATCCATCTAGCAGAGGGTGACTCACAGTGCCCTGACTGCCCCCACCCCACACACTTCCAGGAGATGCCAGGTTGGGGAGCAGTGCCCAGGGGTGCTGGCAACACAGCAGGGGCTTCCTGCAGCCAGGCTCTTGGTGGCCAGTGATGCCCTCGAGATTTCCAGTTCCTTGTTCCAAGCAGTGGTGAGGTATTCCCATCCTGGAGGAAGATGGATTCGGGAAGATGGATTAGAAGATGGATTAGTCCCTAGGAGCAGGTGGGATGCACTCAAGGATGCTGAGGGAGATGCCCTGACAAGGTTCCTCTCTGATCTCTTTGGAATGTTGTAGCTATCAGGAGGTTCCTGGTGAGTGGGAGAAGCAAATCTCACACCCAGCTTTGAGGAGGTGAACTACAGCCTGCTCAATGTCACCTCTGACCCTGGGAGCATGATGGAGCAAATCCTCCCAGCAATCCCTGCCAAACACCTGAAGGGTGAGACAGGAGCAGCCATGAGGGATTTCACATCACACCTGATGGACCCGGCTACCCAGAATGGCAAGAAAACCGGCTGTGGGGATGTGGGGAGAACCTTCACTTCAGCAAAGCCCTCAGCATGGTCACCCATGGCCTCTGGGGTGCCAAACTAGGTAGATACAGGCTGGGAAAGGGGGTGACTGTCCAGAACATGCTCAAAGTCCCATTGCTTTCTGTCCAGGAATGCCCCTGGGTTCCAGGAGACCCTGATAGTCCCCATAGACCCACATTGCCAGGGTCTCTGCAGGCTGTCGCAGGCTTACAGCACAAGGATCTTGATTCAGACATGCCCATGGTTCACATTTAATTAAAATCATAGAATTAAAGAATCATTTAGGTTGGAAAAGACCCTTGAGACCATCAAGTCCAACCATTCCCCCAGCACTGCCAAGTCCACCTCTAACCCATGTCCCCAAGTCTTTTAAATCCCTCCAGGGATGGGGACTCCACTACTGCCCTAGGCAGCCTGTGCCAATGCTTGACAGCCCTTTTGGGTGAAGAAATTTTCCCTAATATCCGGTATAAACCTCCTCTAGTGCTGGCTTGAGGCCATTTCTCTGTGTCCTGTCCCTGTTGCCTGGGAGCATAGCCCATTCCCAACCTGGCTGCACCCTCCTGTCAGGGAGTTATGGAGAGAGAAAATCCCCCCAGAGTCTCCTTTTCTTCAGGCTGAGCCCCCCAAGCTCCCTCAGCTGCTCCTCATCAGACTTGTGCTCTGCTGCCTTCTATGGACACAACTCAAGTTGTGTGGAGTGGGAGGAAGGGCCTGGCAGGGAGCTGCTTGTTTTGGTGGTACCTCAGAAACCCCAGCAAACCATCTGGCTGCTGTTCCCTGCCCCGGGAGGGCCGGTGGATACAGCCAACATGATGTTTGCTTCGTCAACACAAAGGCTGGCTAAAACATCAAGTGAATCACTTCCTCCTCCAGCGCTGGGATAAAGCTTGTCCCATTCCAGTCGGGCTTCACTGACCTGCCCTGGTTGGCTCTTTGGTGTGGTGGGGGGGTTGCTTGTCTCCCCAGCCACCTTCTTGCAGGTCCCCAAGTAGCTGGTGGCTCTCCTGCCCACAGAGCCTGGCCTCTTGCTTTCGGTTCTACCCTCAGCACACCAACACCTGCGGTATTTCTGTCTCACTTCTGTTCGGAGCAGAGCTGTAGTACCTGGTCCGAGAAGTGAGTCTAAACTCCAGGAATGAGGTTTTATAGAATTTTGGAGTCATGGAATAGTTTGGGTGGGAATGGACCTTAGAGCTCACCTCCTTCCCAACACTTGCCATGGGGCAGGAACACCTTTCTCTATCCCAGGTTGCTCCAAGTCCCATCCAACCTGGCCTTGGACACTTCCAGGGATGGGGCAGCCACAGCTTCAGTCTGTGCAACCTGTGCCAGGGTCTCACCATCTTCACAGGGAGGGATTCCTTCCTAATATCCCATCTAACCCTGTCCTGTGGCAGTGGGAAGCCATTCCCCCTTGTGCTGTTCACTCCAGGCCCTTGTCCAAAGTCCTTTTCCAGCTGTCTTGGAGTCCCTTTAGGCACTCTAAGGTCTCCCCTGAGCCATCTCTTCTCCAGGCTGAACACCCCCATCTCTCTCAGCCTGTCTCCAAAGCAGAGGGGCTCCAGCCCTCAGAACATCTCTGTGGCCACCTGTGGACACCTGCAACATCTGAGTTTGCCTGGGAATGGAGAGCCCAGTGTTGCCCAGTGCCACCCAGTGCTTCTGCACAGCCAACAAGAAGTGGCAGGACTGAAACTGCCACCTTTGTCCTCCCTGGCCTTCCTCTGGCCAACAATTTGCTTTTCCAGATCGTGTCTTGATTGACATTCCCTCTGCCCCTATTTGCTGTTATTCCCTCAAGCAGAGGGAACAAGAAGTCACACACGATGCTGGAGGAATTTAGATGCATAGAAAACCCCAGCAAGGCACCTCCCTGGCCCAGCACCGCAGCACCTCCAACCGGGCTGGTGCTCACACCTGTGTGAGGCTGAGTTGGGCACAGAAGCTGACTCTGTACAGCAACCTACAAACACTGCAGCCCTTGCTGAGATCAGGAGAACCACAGAGTCATGGAATAAACTGGGTTGGAAGGGACCCACAGGGATCATCCAGTCCAGCTCCTGTCCCTGCACACACACCTCAACAATCCCACCCTGTGCCTGGGAGCAGTGTGCAAGGGCTCCTGGAGCTCTGGCAGCCTTGGGGCTGGGACCATTCCCTGGGGAGCCTGGTCAGTGCCTGAGCACCCTCTGGAGGAAGAACCTTTCCCTGATATCCAACCTAAATCCCCCTGACACAGCTCCAGCCCTTCCCTGGGCCCTGTCCCTGGTCCCAGGGAGCAGAGATCGGAGCTGCCCCTTGGGAGGAGCTGCAGGCCCTTGGTGGGTCTGACCTCAGTCTCCTCTGCTCCAGCTGGACAGGCCGAGTGCCCTCAGATGCTTCTTGTGTGGCCCCTCTGGGCCCTTCTCCATTCTCGTTTCCCTCCTCTGGACACTCTCTAACAGCTTTAGATCTTTCTCACATTGTAGTGCCCAGACCTGCTCCCAGAGAGAGGACGGAGACATGTGGCGTGTCCCCTGCCAAAAGCCAGGCCAGGAACATGGCGATTTCCCTGGCAGCCCCTGGGTGAAGGGCTGTGAGCAGGAAGCAGCAGCGTGACAGAGCTGGCTCTGCTGCAGGATGGGCACAGCAGCAGCACTTCCTTCCTTTAATCCCCTTTTTTCCCATTGCCCTGCCAAAGCAGGTAGAGCTGCTGGCTTTACCCAGAGGGCAGGCTTCCCAGTGACAGCTTTCACCGGGGATACCTGCAGGGATGGGGTTCCAGTGCCAGGCTGGTGTCAAAAGTGGCTTTGGTCCCTTGACTAAAGTGCTGCAGTCGGTGTTTTTAGTGCTGCAGTTGCACCAGCAGTGTCCCTCAGAGGTCCTGTGTGACAAGGCTGCTTTATTGCCACAAAATAGCAAAAATAAAGTGTTCTGCAATATTCTGTGTGGCCTTGAGCTGTGAGAACCAGGCCAGACTCTCTGGTGCAGTGAGGAGCCACCGAGTGCTGGGGGAGATCTGGTGGCAGCAGAGACCTGCTTCCTGAAGCTCCTAAGCACACATCATCTCTCACTCGCTGAGCCAAGCACTTTCACAGAATCTCAGAATCATGGAATATCCTGAGTTGGAAGAGACCCACAAAGATTATCGAGTCCAACTCCTGGCCCTGCACAGGACAGCCCGAGGAATCCCACCCTGTGCCTGAGAGTGTTGTCCAAATGCTCCTTGGACAACCTTCTTCTCCAAGCATTTAGCTGTGGGACAAGGGAGGTGGCAGTCAAGGGAGCCAGGGAGCTGTCCTGGCCCAAGGATTTGGGAGTCTCTCTCTTGGCCTCCAGATTCTGCAGGGCCCTGACCTTAGCTCACAAAGCCCACGTGGAGATGTGATGCCTTTCCAGGGATGTGCTCTGCTTGGGAGATCCCTTGCCCCACCCTGACCCCAGCCTGCACCCCTCAGCAATGAGTTTAAAATCCTGGTGGCAGAATGGAGCACCCCTCCATCCCTGCATCGTGGGGCTGCTCCGAGTGCTGCACGCCCCTCACCCACTGGGGTCCTGCTCCCCAAAGGGGAGCACCAGAACTTTCTGCCTAAGAGAGTTTGAATTTAATAGATGTCAGTGGATCAGTCCGTGATTTCTGCAGTCTGTCAGCAGCCAGCACCTGCAGTGTCCTGTGGCACTGAGTCCCCAGTTACATGTTGGGTGGAAAAACCATTTTTGCTCATTTTGGAGCTGTCACAGGCTGGCATTGGAACAAGATGAGCTTCCAGGTCCCTTCCAACCCAAACCATTCCATAATTCCATGACTGGGGTGGTACTGCTGGGCAGAGCACCTTTGGGGCAGGAGCTGCTCCTGGTACTTTTTTCTGGGAGTTTATTTTTCTTTGAAGCTTGCCCACCAGTGTGTGCCCAACACGGGAGGTTTTTGCTCTTCCAGTTGTGTCTTCCCTCCTTTAGAGTGACTTTTTTCCACCTTCTAACAAAGGTCTCCTAAGTTATCAAAACCTGGAATAAATAGATTTAGCCAGTTCGGCTGGGAAGTTTGTATTCCTTTAAATTCTTGTGCCTTTCCCTAAGCCCTTCCAGAGTTTCTTTCCCTAATACAGCGCTGCAACTTGACCCTGTGGAGCAGAGCCGATCAGAGGGAGATGGTGAAAGAAAGGCACATGGAGACTGGAGTCATCTGAGGACAAGGCAGCACTCAGAGAACTCCTCCAGCGATGCTCTGATGTTTGGGAGATGTTGGCATGGGATGGTGTTGGCAGGTGCAGACAGCAGATCACTCAGTACCTCCCTTAGGAACAGGAGCTCAGGGCACAGCAGAGTCCCTGGGATGGGGGATGGCCACACCCACAGGCTCTGCAGGAGCGGCTCTGACCCTGGGAGACAGAAAGGGAGGAAGCTGCAGGTGGAAGCTCCTCAAATGCTGTGAGGGGGTGCGTGAAAAGCCGTGGCTGCCCCATCCCTGGAAGTGTCCAAGGCCAGGCTGGACAGGGCTTGGAGCAAGCTGGGATAGTGGAAGGTGTCCCTGCCCAGGATAGGGGGTGGAACTGGATGAGCTTTAAGATCTCATCCAACCCAAGGCAGTCTGTGACTCCAAGATCCTATGAAATGTCATTCCTGGATGTCTCAGGTCTTACCGTGTGAAAAAGCATTATGAAAATGACTTTCCTGCTTCCATCCCTTATCTTGTGGAGCAGTTTGCATCCAGCTGGCAGCAAACAGCAGATCATCCTTATCCCTGGTACTAGAACCACAACAAAACCATTTTTTTGTCTCTTTCTGGGGATGAAATCCAGCACTTTTCCTGCAGATACAAGAAAAAGGCTACTTTAATCTTGACTGATGTGAAGTCCTTAGAGCTGTGACTTGAGGGTACTTGGAAAATTGCCCTGGAAAGAGGAGGAAGTCGCTTCCAGAGATATTCCCGAGGGGTGGGAAGCCTTTTGTGCCCTGGAACACAGTCCCAGCCATGATGTTTGCCATGGACAGGTTTGAGCCAGGGGCTGTCCTGCCCTCAGGGCCCACAGGAGCATCTCCTAGAGAAAAGGAATCTGTGGTGTCACTTCCAGTGATTGGGATCAGGTTGCCCGAGTGGGATCAGGCATTGGCTGGGCCATACAAAAGGAAAGCAGAAAATGGGGGAAGAAAAGCAGTTTTACCACAACCCAGGATTGGCCTTTAGAGCCAGGACTACTTGGGATTAGTTTGAGCCTTTCCAGTGGTGTGGCTGGGATGAAGGGTGTGTTGCCTTGTGCTGGGACATTAGATCAATGAGCTGTGCAGGGTTGTCTGGAATGTGGGAATCAAGGGGTGTCCAAAATGAACAGGAAAGAAAGAAAAGAGAACAAGACGCCACAAAATGAACCAAAGTAGTTGGAAAAAAACCCAACCAAAAAAATCCCACCCAAAAAGGCATTTTTATAAATTTGTGGTTTATTTTCTCCTTAACAAATGTAGAGGGAGAAGAAATTCAAAACACGCCCTGTGCTACAGCCTCCGGAAATGCTGAATTCTTGCAGAAGGCTGGCAGCAAAGTCAGCCTGAGAACAGCCCACCATGGCCCAGAGGCAGCACCAGGGACCCTCAACCCCACCCGGGCACAGGGGCAGGAGGCAGGGACACTGTGTCACCAGCCGGGCTTTCAGTGCCATTTAACGTGAATTGTGCTTCCCGAAGCCAGGAGCAGCCGCCACCGAAGGCCACAGGCTCGATCAGGACAAGCCAGGTACCCCTGCGGCCACTAAAGCGCTCCCGGAGGGCTCTGCCTGTCCCAAGCGCACTCCCAGCCTGCCCGAGACAGGCCCCCAGGGCCTCCACACGGGGGCCAGGCAGCATCTCGGGGGGTGGGGAGTGCGGCAGCTCCGCAAGGGGCCGGGGGCGGAGAAATCCCGCCGGGGCCGGGGCTGGCGGGGTCTCAGGCCCGGCCCGTCCCCTCAGGCCCGCGCGGTCCCCGCGGCCTCGGGCCCGGCTCGGCCGGGACTTCTTCCCGTCCCGTCTTCTCGCGAGAGAACGCTCCGTGGCGTCACGCGCCGCGGCGGCCGCCTCGCGCGCGCGCGCTCTCACGCCGCCGCCGTATCCTTCCGCGCGCTCCCCCTCCCCCTTCTGGAGAGTTCTGCACGCCGGCTCGGCACGACAAATAGTCCCCGCAGCTCCCCGCCCCCCCTACCTCTCCCGCTCCTTCTCCTCCTCCCGCCCCGGCCTCTCCCTTCCCTTCCCTCCCCGCCACGGTGGTGCCTCCGCCCCGGGAACCGGAGTGGTGCCCGGGGGCAGCAGCGGCGGCGGCGGGGCGGAGTGATCCGCTGCGGGCGGCGCGGAGGTAGCGCATAAAGCGGCGGCGGCGGAGGGAGCGGAGGAGCTGCGGCAGCGCTGAGCCCGCGGCCGCCACCGCCCGACACCGGCCAGGCCCCGGCCCCGCCGCCCCGGGGGGCCCCGGTCCCCTCCCGCCCCTCCGCGCGCTTCGTCCCTCCCCGTCCCCTCCCCGCGCAGCCGCCACCTCCGCGCTCCTCCTCCTCCCCCCCTCCCCTCGCAAATAGTCCCGCGGGCCGCCCCCTCCCTCCGCCCGCGCCCCTCCTGCCGCCGCCTCGCGCACACAATGGCGCTGAAGAGAATCCACAAGGTAAGGGCCGAACCGGCCCGGCCCCGCACGGCCCCGCTCCCCCCGGCCCGCTCTCCTTACATAACCCGGCACGGCCCCGGGCCTGCAGTGGGGGGGGGGGCGGGCAGGCCGGGCCGGGCCCGCCCGGGTTACCCCCCCCACCCCCCCCATCCCCCGGGGCTCGGGCCGGGCGGCAGCGCAGGGGCCGCTTCCGGGGCCGCGGCCGCTTTGTTCGAGGGGGGCCAGGCCGGGCCTGCCCGCGGGGCTGCACCGCGGCCGGGCCCCTCTGGAGCAACGTGGCCCCCGGGGCCGGGCCGGGGCCGCGAGGGGGCGCCGGTGGCGGGGCCGGGCCGGGGGTGGCGGCGGCCCCGGCAGCTGCTGCGGCTCCGCGGGGGCTCGGCCCCGCCGGGGGAAGGCGCCCCGAGGAGCGGAGCGTGGCCCGCGCTGGAAGTTCCGGCGTGGCTCGTCTCGGAGCTCCGTGTCCAAGGGCTCCTCTGCCTCCCCCAGCAGCGACAAGGATCGCGGTGACGGGCAGCTGAGCGCAGTAAACCTGTCACACTGTAGTGTGGTTTGCTCTTTTAATGGAGCTAGCGCTGTTCTACAGCCTGAGTCATCCCGCAGGCTTGTAGGGAAGGCTACGAGCTTCCCTTCTCCTGGAGCGGGAGCTGTGCCGTGCTCCATGTCCTGGCCTTTTGGAAAAACACTGCTGCCCAGTCCACTGTCGTCTTAGGGCAGTGTTTGCTTGATCATCAGTGTCTTTTATCAGGAAAAAAATCCTCGATGGTAATTGAAGTCCACTTGTATTACCTTGGTGACTCAGGCAGGGAATTTGTATCCTTTTCCCTGCAAAATGTGTAGCTGTCAGTTTGGAATCTGTACAAGGTTCAGGTGTAGGAAACATCCCTCCCATAGTGTTCTTCCTCTTGATCACTATGTACATTATTTTTTATCTAGAACTATCTGTAAGCCCACTACCTCACAGCTCACTCTGTAGCCCTCTTTGGTTTCGTTTGTAGTGTTGGGTCTGTGTTAACATCTCTGCTTTGGTTGTAGGTTACCTTGCAGGCTTTGTGAAGCTTCATGTGTCCTACTGATGAGGTTAAAGCTCAGGTGGAGAAGAAGATGGAAGAGAGTTTGAAGCCTTACTTATGCTTGTGGAATAGGTAGCACTGGGAAGGGAGGTATTTGGAGTATGATTTTAGACTGTTGGATTTTCCAGCTGCAGATCCGGTAGTGAGTTACATAAGGAAGTTGCGTTGCAGCTGAGTCTTGCTTCTCTGCAGTGTTCTGTCCCTTATTTTAGTGGTCCTTGGGGCATTTTGAGGACTTTTCCAGTGTTTGTGGGCTCACAGGTGCTTTGGATGAGCTCTTGCTCCTTGACAGTGGGTTGGTAGACCTGAGAGACACAGCAGTGGATGTTGAATAGGGTAAATATGGCTCTGGGGGGCACACACAGGCAGTGCAGGGCTGTCGTGGAGAGGCTGAATCTTGTGTCAGATAACTCAGGAAAGCTGCTTGGTTGTAGTTCAGTGCGTGCTGAGGGTCAGGAGTCAACACTCTGAGAGCACTTGTGTTTCCAGGCTGGTTTGTAACAGGAGAAAAGCTGGATGTGTGGAGTCTTTGTTAATGTTGGATGCTTGTGGACTGACTCTTCATGCTGCTTTTCAAAAATAAAGACTCCTGAGAGATAATGGGGACTGTGTAGGGTTGAGAGTCTTCAAAGCCTTGGGAAGTAGCGAGAGCATCACCAAAGCAGTTTTGTGTGAGCTCTGCAAAGCGCCGAGAGTTTCAGTGGAGTGAACGTGGTGGCTGTGGAGTAGAGGAAGGTGATGGGGCTGGAGGCAGCATTTCCACAGAACAACGTATGGGGAGGGAAGTAAATCTGCCTGTTGTAGCAGCCCAGCTGCTTTGAAAGTTGGATGGGAGTGAAGCTACAGGCTGGAAGGAGCGCTCTGAGTGAGTTGCTGTGGGTGTCTCAGTGTAACTGCTTCAGTAATCATGGCTGGCTGTTTATGCTCTGGCTATTTTAAACCCCGTGGAGAGCGCTCCTATCATCATCTCAGGGCTGTTCTGGTCTCTGGGAGTGTGCAGTGGCCGTCCCTGTCAGGATAACGAGGGGACAGCCAGTTTCTGACCTTTGCTGCTGCAGCTTGTGTCAGGAGCAGAAGCCTGCAGAATGTGGATTGAGTAGGAATAATCCCAGTGGGCTCGAGCACAGAGACACGATGGGAGAGAAAACTGCTGCTTTGGCTTTTTTTTAAGGGTGTTATCAGTCATGGTATATCAGTGTGCAGGGCTCAGTCTGGCCACTGGCTCTTGCTCTTGGCAGTTTGGGTTTTTACTGAACTCCGAAGGCTTTCTGTGAGGTTTTTGTCAAAATTTTTGTGTCCTCGGATAACACAGGGCTGAGAACTTGGAAAGGAGAAAATCCCAAGAGTGAAGGTTTGATACAGTGTTACCTGAAATGGCCTCTTGTATGTTGAACTCGGCTGGGCTGCGAGAGGGGCAGAACAAGCAGTGAGCCAGTAGTGTTGTTGCCGGCGTGTGAGGCAGCACAGAAACCTGCAGGGTCCGTCCCAGTGTGGCACTGGTGGCACAGTTGCTCGAGCTGGGGTAATGTGTGCACACAGCAGCAGCTGTTCGCTAAGCAGATGCTCCAAAAGAGCTCAGGCTGGGTGAGACCTGCTCTCAGATTGCTGCCTGTGTTACTCACCACAATATTTCGGGCAGTGCAGCTCCAAATTCTTGTTTAGGTGCTTTTATTGGATCATGGGTCGGAAACTTGAAGTGTTTTCTTGTGAGAAGTGCTTGGGGTGTAAGCAATACTGCCAGGCAGAGTCCTTGTGGGTAACACTGAAGTACAGCAATTGAATTGGTATTTTTATATATATGTAAAAATGATCTGTTTTATCCTGAATGTATTTTATAAGATAAGCAGTGTGAAGCAATCCAAGGGTGGGATGGGAGGGATATACAGGAGGGCCAGAGTGAATGCCTTCCATTTTAAGGTTTAAGCTGAAACCCTTTGGATTCAGCCACATCCCCATCTGTGTTGCTTATCTTTAGGGAATGCAATACCTTTAACTGGATAACTAGGGCACCGTTTGGAGTTCTTTGAATGGGAGAGTGAGGAAAAGGTTAGCTCATTGTCTTTCACGGGTTCCCCTGTGTGATCAGCGGGTGAGGGGGAGGGGAAAGCAGCAGCTGTGCTTGAGCCCTGCTCAAGTAAAACACTTTCTGTAGCAGAGGAATTGAGGATTACTACTGCTTGTAATGCATAGGCCCCAAAACCAGGTAACTGAATTCTGAATTCCATAGCGCTGTTCCTGTTTAGCTGTGGAAGAGGGTGCTGTAGTCCTGGAGTCCAGAGCTGCCTGAGCTCCAGAGATGCTTAGGCATCACTTCTGCCAAAAGGAGCAGTGCCTGGGGGTGGGATGTGTGAGGGCAATGGTGCAGACCAGCGCCGGTGGTCAGAGCTGTCGTTGTGCTACCTGTGCTGAGCAGACCTGGTGTTATTTCTGTGCTGCCAGTTCTGTACCGCAGCCAGTGGGAGCAACTGGGTTCTTCCGCTGGGCCTCTCGCTGTGTGCGTGGAGCTGCCAGCGCAGCCCATCTGTGTTGGAGAGCTTGTGTACAGAGAATGCTGCTGCAGCTTCTGTTAGCTCGAGAGGTGTTTTGATACTCAGACTCTACACCAGGAGGAAGTTGCACATTGCTTTGGTCTTCTTCCTGTTCAGACTTTGAAAAAAAAAATGTAAAAAGGAAAGGTGACAGTTACATCAGAGCTTGTTTATAGCATGTGCCTTGGTTATTGCTGTGTTTCATGACTTCTCGTGCTGCTCTCTTGCCTTCTGACTTTTGCAGAGTCTTGTGAGGAGTCAGAGTTGGAGGATCTTAGTGACTTCAAGCATTGCAAAAGCAGTTTTTGTCAAAAGGAAAGGATTAAAATGCTTCTGTTAATTGTGGTGACAGCATTAGAGTGGCAGGTACTCTGGAATGAGAGTCCTGTGGGTGGGAGAGCACTTATGGACACTGTAGGGAATTGCTGGTCTGACCTTGGTGCACGTGTGTGACACTGCCTTGTGCCCAGTGCTGCTGGGCAAGCAGAGAGCAGAGCTGAGGGAAATGCCTGCTGGATGCAGGCTCTGGCACCTGGCAGGGAGATGCTGCTGGTCCAGGGAAGGTGCACAGGCTCTTCCCACTCTCCTGTCCTGTTGGCCCTGCACAGGGAGCTGGCAGCTCCTCTGTGCCATGGTCCTGAGGTGAGGCAGGGTGTGATCAATTCGACTTTGGCCCTCATTCCCTATTGCTTGGCTTTACTCTGTTGGGAGCTGGGAACAATTCGTGGCTAAGTGGCTACGAGTTCCTTTTTGGTTACATAAGTCAGGATTTTGTAACATCTCCCTACGCTGCCTGTTGCTGAAGGGTTCAGGGGCTTCAGGCAAGTAAACTTGCTAAAGGCAGATGAAAAGCTTATTTCACTTACAGCAGCAACCTGAGGCAGAAGTTAGGTTTATAATCACGCTAATGTGGTTTCTCAGTAAAGTACAGTGTGAAAGCAGCTCAAACTGGAGCAGGGTGGAAAGCCCATGGAGTTCAAGCTAAGAGGACTTTGGATAATATAGAGGGATCCATATAGTGTGTTGGAGTGGATTTGAGGAGCTCTGCTGTGTACCAAGGCTTAGTAAAATTGCTGGAGCTGACTGTTAAAGTGTGCTGGCTTTTTACTTGCCTGATTGGCTTCTTGATGTTGGCAGTTGTGTTGGTTATTCTTACTGAAGGCTGTGTTAGCATTAACTTAATCCTTAAAACTAGTCTTACCTTTTGGCCAGAGCAGGTTTTACTAGGTGTGTGTTAGACTGGGGAGGGATTTGTTGTCTAGAGGAGTAAATTGGAACTTCATTAACAAAAGTCTTCGGAGTTGATAATTATAACTTGAAACATATGCAGGGTTAAACTTATGAGACTTAAACCATTTGTGTGTGATAGTTTTTTGAAAGCTTCTTGTGCAGTTTGTGGATGCCTGGGTTAAGGTATGTATTAAAAGCAATGTACCAGCTCCTGGGAAGCAGAACAGGAGGAGGGCAGGCATGAGGGTAGCGTGGGGTTGAGCAAGGCTGGTGGCACTGGTTTACCTGTGAGCCTCAAGGCCTTGCTGGCAGCTGATGCCTTTCATGACTTGGGAACCACAGCTGGGGGATCTGTGGTATAAGCACATTCCATCTTCCTTAAAATGCTTTCCTGGAACCCCTGAGTAGGGATTGGTTTGTTGGGAACTTAAGAGTACAATTACATTGGGGTTTGGAGCCTAAATGTCAGTTTCTTGTGAGATTTTTGTAGCTTTTAGGGTATCTCCTTTGTGGATTTAATGGCAGTCGTTTCCTTCAACTTGGCCTTTAGGCAGGACACCTTGAACCTTGTGCTGTGCTTCCACTTCCTCATTTTTGCTAAGGGACTCATTAAGAGTTGTGAGATGCGTCAGGTTAATGGTAGGATCCACAGCAGTGGGCCCAGCCCCAGGGGTATTTTGCTGTAGGGGAGATGGCAGAAACTTTAAATTCTGTAAGATACCTTCAGCTGGAAAGCCAGCTCAGGGTGAGGCAGCCCTGGGAGCTGAGTAACTCAAACTGGAACTTGGTCTAAAGGCTGCTTGTAAATTCCTGAAGCAAAATCTGCATGTGCTTAAGGATCAAAAACTGTCTGGAGTGGAAACTGCTGTGGCTTTCTTCAGGTTTTGGCTTAATATGAGTTTGGTCAAGGTCAGGCTTGATCATGGACCAGCAAGACTTCCTGGATCACAGGGGAAAAACAGTGGGCCTTGCAACTTGGGATCCAATACATTCAGGTTTGTAGGTGATACCAAACTGTAACTGAATCGTGCATGTGTTACAAGTTCCAGTTTTATGGGAACTCTGGAGTCATTTGTTCCAAGTTACAGAAACCAGCTGGTTCTCAGAATCCCTCAACAACAACACCTGGAAGCCAAGACCTCGCTGGGTCTGGTGTCAGGCTCGCGATACCTCGGGAACTGCACGGGAGCTGTAAAAGGCAGAGTAACCTCTGGGACAGGTGCTGAGCTCTGTGCAGCAGCCGTGGGTGTGTTCCTCTCTGTGTTTACCTGGTAGATGCAGCCATGTGCTGCTCCTTTCCTGTTGCTAAACTTGGCTCTGCAGGTGTGACAAGTGAGTAGTGGGAGTCTTAGAGCAGCTGGAAGGGAATGGCATGGCATGTTAAAGGGCTCATCCGTGCCCTGCCAGGAAATCCAGGGGTGTGTTTGCCTCTCCTGTAGGCAGAGGCAGCTGGTGCTTGCTCTCCAGAGAGGTCTTGGGGGGTGAAGGGGAGGAGTTGAACTTGTTCTCCAAGCTGTTCTACAAAATTTGGGAAGTTTTGTGCTGCAGGGGCTTGAATTGGTGCAATACCTTTTCAAGGACAAGGAACTTACACACTTTTTTTTACACAGACCTTTTAATCTGTGATGTTTCACTCTGAATTTACAGAGCAGAACCTGAAATCCCACCTTGTCACTGAGACAAGTGGTACAAGTGGTTGTTGTATGTCATCACTTTCTACTGAGATAATACCCAGGGCTTCAGAAAATTCAGAAATCTCCCCAGAACTGAAGATGTAGAGAGTGAAATGGTATTTTGATGAGAAGCTGCTGCTACTACCTGAGCTTCACTGGTGCCTCCGTGTCTGTTGGGGACTTACCTTGTGGTCCTTCTGTTATATCCAGTTTGGTGAAGTGGTTGGTGCATTTGGGCAGCAGGATGTAGGGGGAATGTCAGGGCAGATCTGGAGCTGTGTGTTCTCCTAACTGGTAGAATATGTGCCTAAGCTCATGTTTGTAACTATTTCCCTTTTATAGCAGGGAAGGTGCATGTTGTGTGCTCGTAAATATAATCCATGTAGATTGTGGTCCTGCATGGAAAACATGGATTTTTACAGTTGTACCTTCTGAGTCTTGTGTATGCATAGTATTGATGCATAAAATGGGATGAGAAGTGGTAAGGAATTTTATTTTAGTAAAGTGTGTTTGGGGTTTTGAATATGATAGCATTAAAAAGTCTTTTCCAGAAAATCAGAGTCAAATACTGTTTGGAAGTGGGCTTTACTCCATACACCTTTAGAAAGAGTAGATATATTGCTATTTTTAAGTTTTCATGTCTGTTCTTGGGAATCTGTGCATGTGTAGACTCACTTCATTCCTTGTAGCCATGACTAGACTGACCCTGAAGAAGTCTGTGTGTAGGTGTCTCTATGTTCCTGTGCTGCCCTGCTGGTTCAGGGTGTCTCTGGGCTTGCTGATGCTGAAGCTACTCCAAAGGACTTTGTGCCTTCAGAGGACATGCTCTCTCTATCTCCAAGGAGGGAGAATGCTCTTCAGCAGGTGCTGCGTGCTCAGTGTCTGCTCCTGTTCGAGTCCATGCTGAACACCAAGTGGAAAAAGCCCAGCAGGAGCTCTAGAAAAGCTTCTTTAGTGTGGTGTCAAATCAAGGAGGCTTCCAGCTGGGCTCTCTAGAAGCTGGAAGCTGCTGAGGGCAAAACCCAAACTTGTGTGTGTGTCAGAGCCTGTGAAGCTTTCTGGGGCACTGTATCCAGAGGGGGAAATCCAAAGATTTACCTGTTGGATGTGAGGCAGCATTCGTGTGTTGTGGGTTTGGTTAGTGGTGGCCTCCCAGTTCCTGGGAAGTAGAAGCTGGAACTCCCAGAGATCATCTGTTCAAGAGCTTAATCACTGCCTGTAAATAACAAAAGGCCATTACATGACAAATTTCTTCCATTCCTGCAATCAGCTTGTCTTAATCATTGTACTTAAATGTTTTGTCTGCCAAAAGCCTGGTATGGGGATTGCAGTTTGGTCTGTTCTGGGAGGTGAAAAGCTGAGCACACAATGGACCAGGGACAGCATGGGAATGTTTCCTGAGCACTAGATAATAGTTGTAATCCTTATCTGGTGTGTATTCAGCTTTCTAGATGAGTTCACAGAGAAAAATGGTAATATGTTTGGGCCCATCATGCAAAGCAGGTCAGTGACTGAGCCAGAAATGGAGCAGGTAAAGTTTGACTTCTAAGTTTTATGCTGTTTGCACTTCCCGCTAAATACCCACTTCCTGAGCAAATGGCTGATGTGAGTTACTGCTAACAGTAGCTCTCTGAACTGTGCCAAAATTTTGCTTCAGATTGAAGCTTGGTATAGTTCAGGTGTATTGTGAGTTACTCAGCCTGTTCAGACTCATAATAGGATTTCTTCAGAGGAAAATTTGACTGACACAGCCCCTGAAAAGTGGGGGGTTTCAATGAGGTCTGTAGGTAAGGAAGGCCTTCTGTTTCCATTCTGCCTGTGGTCTCTGATGTGCACATGTGGAGGTGAAACAGCCACAGGTGATGGGAGCTGTGGAGGTGATAAACTGGATCACCGTAGCTGGATCAGCCTGGGAACTCTTACAGTCGAGCGAATAAAATAAGGCTGATACTGAGAGTTGTTGGATTGAGGCCATGTTATCTCTCAGTGACCCGGGGCTGGTGGAAGATACAATACTTTGGTAATGCTTGGGACCAGTGAAGGCAGACCTGACAACCCCTGTGACGTGAGGATTGCTGTGACTCAGGGCTCTGGAGCCCGGACAGGTCACTGAGGCCTGTGCCAAATGTGTCTCCTGGGTTTAAGATGCAACTTTACTTTCCAGAGTCCTGGCTATTAGTTCTATGGTGCTGCCAGAGTGCCCCTAGCAGCCTTTGAGCAATGACATGGTTGTTTTTGAAATGAAGTGAAACAAACTCTTCCTGTTTTTTAGGAGTTGAACGACCTGGCACGTGATCCTCCAGCACAGTGTTCAGCAGGGCCTGTCGGGGATGACAGTAAGTATCTGCTCTCAGCAAGCACCTGCCCTCTCCCATGTTTTCCTTTTTCCTTCTGAAGTGGGATGTCCAGTTCCTCAGCAAGGAGAATCCCTCTGTTTCTTTTAGAGTACTACATAATACTCCACATCCTGATCTTAAATTTGCTGCTCGTCTGTATCTCTAACACCTTCCTTGTGTATCAGTGGTATTATTCCTACTCTATTGATTGGGCAACTCAATGCACATCTTAAATTGCACCTTCTAAATTAACTGTTCTGGAATTCTCACAGGGGATGGTGTTAGAAAACCTCTGTGGTCAAACCAGCAAGCAGCTGCCCACAGCCTTCTGAACTCAAATATCTAAACTATACATGGTGTCTGAAAACTGCACTCAAATCAGTGTGCCCGCCAGGCCCTGTGTAAGGGACAGCCTCAGACAATCTTCTTGACCTTCCCGTGCAAGTCTGTTCCCCTGGGCTGTGATTTGGAGTTGTTACTCTGTTCTGTGCTCACATTTTCCTGTAGCAGCTCCAACGTGGAAAAGGCTCTTTGAGAACCCTTGGAAGCTGTGACTGCAATGCCCCCTAAACAGCACACACTGAATTTGCTGTGCAGTGTGGTCTGACAAGTGATGTCAGCAAAGCATCTAGGCTCCTGACAGAGGGGAGAGTGAAGTAGGGAAACCCTCCTTCCCTGTGCTGAGAGCTCTACACTCAGGTATCCTTTCTAAAAGGGAAAAATCAGCTGCCAAGATATTTCTGAATTACTCAGAGTAATTCAGTAATTACTTTTTGAGTTACTCAGCAGTGCTGATGTGTATAGAAAGTTACACATTCCTGTAGAAATGTAGGGCTACATTTTAAAAAAGCACTTGAAACCTGAGGGTGAAAATACTGAAATTAGTGGGAATGTTCCTGTTCAGCAGCGCTTTCTAATGAGTGGAAGCGCAGCTTGGTTTTGAGAGTGTTTAGCAGTAGGGTCAAGCTTCTAGTCACTTCACAACCTATTTCTGCTTCCCAAATAGTATTTCAAAGAGGTTTGTAGTTTCATAGACAAGAAATTACTAAAAGGGAGAGCCAGTCAGAGGCTTTTATTCCCTTAAATTAGCAAGTGTGATTTGTGCCGTGATAAACTACTTTGTGTTTTCCAAAGCCTTCTCAAAGGTGATAACGATTGTCTGGCAGAGGAGGTGGTAACAAAAGTTGGTGAAGGCTGAGAATGGAAAGTTACTACTGAGTACAGAAAGCTTTAAAGTACTCTTCAGTTCTCCTGGTCTGAAAGACTTCTAATGAAAGACTTTTGTTCTTGAGAGCCACAATTTGGATGTGTGTAAGTGGATAGCAGTGGCAGCAACAGAAAGGTGCCTTCTCCCAGGTCTCCATGCTCCAGGTCTGCCACAGCTGCCTTGTCAGAGCGACGTTTCCCTGAGTTCAGGACACGCTGTGCTTGCAGAGTGCTGTCCTGTGGCTATTCCAGCTGATACAAACTGTGCCCAGCTATAAGCTTCTCATCCCTGTAGTTCATAAACCTCGGAAAGTAAAGAGCTATTCCTGCCTTGTGAACTTGTAGGAATGGGATTTTCTTGGCAGTGCAGTTTTAGCTTTTCTTCCACCCACCTCACGCCTGTGTTTTGGAAATGTGCTTGGGACTGGATGACATTGGTGTGCTTCCAGTGACTTAGCCCTTTCCAAACATGTACCTGTGCTTACCTGCTGAAAGCCAACAGCCCCCTGCCTTTGTAAATACCTCTGTATGGCTGATTTCAAAGGAAAGAATAAATTGGAACAAGCTCTGCATGACAAATCCATCTCGATGTTCACCAGACTTGTTCTGGATGTTGTGAGGATTTAAAGCTTAGGTTGAACAAGCATCTAAGTCTGGGGTGGGAGTTGAGTGGGGGGAAACACAAAACTCCCTTCTAGCTTTCAAAAAGTTGAGATTGCCTGTGGATATGTTTTTATTTCTGGGGTTTTGTTGGGTTTAAGGGAATAGTTGGTTATTTGAGGTTCTCTTTTTAGTGGTGCCTCTACAGAGCAATCACAGTGAATCTCATCAGCACCTACTGGTGCTTGTGAGATTTTTTTACTGGTTTTGTTGTGATTGGCTACAATCTCCTGTGGGATTTCTGCTGCCCCTTTGTCCTCTCCTCCAGGTTTCTCCCTGTCCTGCTGCAGGTGACAGGGAGCTCCTGGGAAACTGTCTGAACCCCTTGAAGATGGGTGAATACTACATGGGAGCTGCTGTCTTGGTTTCCTAATTCTGCATTGGATGTAGTGTTTCTCAAAGCCAGGCCCCTGAGAGAGGGGATATTTAAGTAGGGAAATCCTCCATCTCTGTTAGAGCTGAGAGCTCTAAGTTCAGGTATCCTTTCTAAAAGGAAAAAATGAGCTGCTAAGATCTTTCTGAATCATTTCTGAGCTATTCTTCAGTGCTGAAGTGTATAGAAAGTTACACATTCCTGTAGAAATGTAGGAGTAGATTAAAACAAATGTGTTCCAACCCAACACTCTTCTCCCCTGGCCTTGCAGGGCTGCTCCCACTCTGCTTTTTTCCTCCTTCCTTGTATGAGATCATTCTGAGCTGTAATGCCTGTACCATGTGTAATTAAAAACTGCTTGTGCTAGATGAGAACAGGTAGTACCATTCCTGCTTTTGGCCCAGGTAATCCTGACGGCTGTGGACACCAGGTGCCAGTGAAGCACAGTCACTTCCAGGTGGCTTCATCTCTTGTCCTGAATACTTCACTTGAAACAATTGGAGTCATCTACAGCTCCCCAGCTCTGAAGGTGCTGTGTAGGTGACATCCATCCTGAGGGAAGCTTCCATGGTCTTAACTCACAAATAATTTCCTAGGCTGGTGCTCTTTGCACAGGAGCCTGTGGAGACACAGGAACCCTGAGAACTCCCCAATGTGCCTCCTACAGACTATCAGCTTTGACTGTTTTCCTTTCCAGCACAGCAACATTCTTCACAAATCCTCTGTATTACCAGGTGAAAGTTCTCTGGGGCAGATGCAGACAAATGCGGATTAACTTCTGTCCGTTTAACCTGAAGTGTGTCCTGACACATCCTGTTCCAAGTATGGAGCTGACTGTCATTCCTCCATTCTCTTAAGACATTTCTTTCTGCTGCTTCAGTGAAATCTTGAGGCCTCTCTGGAGATTAGGCTTTCACATTGTGAGGACACCACTGGTTTAGGTCACCTCTGTACGTGTGGTTTACACAGAGCTTGGGCTTCCTGTCTGTGTGTCACGGGTCTGAGCAGGAGAGCAGGTGTGAGTTCATGCTAGACCTTTGCTGTAGCTGGCTTGAAGAGGGCGGTCATGGGTGCTGATTCATTAGAAACTACAAAGTTTAAACTCACAATTTTGAGTCTGAAAAGTTGCCTGGAACTGTGTGGATTTTTATTGTAATGGGATTTTTTGCAGGGCACATGTGTCGTACCACAGCAGTCCTGGAGCAAGGACCAAGTGACTATGGAGTGCTGAGTGCTTCACTCTGTCTCTCTTTAATTCCTTGGCTCGCTTCCCTGCGGCCTTTCAGAAGGCTTTGTTTTTAAAATAGACTTTTCTGTGCTGCTTTGTCTGGAAGAAAGTAGATCATTACTTGAGCTTCTCCAAACTGAAGTAAATCTCTCTCTCTTTCAGTGTTCCATTGGCAAGCTACAATAATGGGACCAGTAAGTATGAGAGAATTGATGTTCATGGCTTTTTATGACTGGTGGTCTTGTAGTAACTCCTCAAGCTGCAATGATTCCTTTTCATTAACAGAACGACAGTCCCTATCAAGGTGGAGTATTTTTCTTGACAATTCACTTCCCAACAGATTATCCCTTCAAACCACCTAAGGTGAGTGGCTTCTGCCATAAATCTGTTACTGTGTCGTGTTATGTATATTTATGAACCTACACTGAAATTTTCCTTCTTCTGCAGGTTGCATTTACAACAAGAATCTATCATCCAAATATTAACAGTAATGGCAGCATTTGTCTTGATATTCTACGATCACAGTGGTCCCCAGCACTAACTATTTCAAAAGGTACCTCCAATACTTATTTCATTTTACACTGCTAAAATGAAGTACTGATTTGGGATGTAAAAACTGCTGCATTCCTTCTGGATTCCACCATTTCTGTGGTCACTGCTTCTGTCCTGTGACTCTGCATGAAGCTTGCAGCCAATTCCTGAGCACGGGATGCTTGGGACATCCAGCTTCCCTGTGGCCATAGGGAGACATCAGCTTTGCCAGTGGATCAGATAAGTCTTACTACACTGAGTACATACTCCTACCACCTCACCTCAGAACACTTTAACTAAAAGTGTATATATAGAATTAAACCTAGTGTGTGACAATAGAAGACTTTAATGTTCAAAATACACCCAGAGTAAAATATGTAAGGGAGCAGCTGTGGCTTTTAAAGAACGGTGAAGTTTTTAATTCTTTGGCATGTTAAAAAGAATTTCTCTTTCAAGGGAGCATCAAAACTCCATGTTGATAATTTTTTAACAGAACTTCCAATGGTGTGGACTACTGAAACATGGTTTAAAACTTACCTAGCTTGAACAATATAAAATAGTTAGCTACTATCATCTTGGTCCCTGTGAACTGTTAGCTTGTGGGGCACTGGAATATAGCCTTTGCCTGGTAAAACAATATTCATATTTAATGTAAATAGGAGGCTTTAAACACCTTGAAAGAAGACCCAGGTTGGAATTTTTTTGGCTGTTGAAACTGTAGATTTACAAACTGTGGATCACGTTTGTAGGTCTAGCCACAGCTGTTTAGGAATATTTGGAGTCTGTCCTGTGCGTGATCCTGTCTTGACCCTTCTATTCTCTATCTTCACACTGTCCTTGTAATCAAATGCTGCAGTTGTCACATTGATTACATTGTCCTTCACAGTGTCCCTGCTCTGAGGCTCTCCTGTTGCCTGTCCTTCTCTCCAAGTACATGTGATATTCCCAGGCACTTTCTGGTTCAGACAGGTGATTCCTGGTACATCCCTTGGACATCATCACTGTCTGCCTTTCCCTGAACCCACAGAAGTTCCCACCTTCCCTGTCCAGCTAAAGGCATTTGTAGAAGCAGATGGAAAGGCAAAACAGTATCTCCTTGTCTCTTGTTAGAAGTGAATCTGCTTGTGAGCAAGGCTCAAAGCCTTGAAAGAACTGAATAAATGGTATCAGTGAAGAAAAAATGATTGTCAGGTTGCTGCAGTTTCCTTGCAAGTGCTCAGTCAGTACTGGCTGCTCTTAGAAGCACCAGGCTAGCCCCAAACACTGATGTCTGTTCTGGTTTGATTTAATTGCTGCTTAACTGGAGAAAGTGCTGTATTGTTTTAGGGAGTCTGAAGTGACCCATATGGGTGGTGGGGTGATAGCATGATTGAAAATACCAGAAGATAGACTGGAATTAGGACAATTGGGAAAAGATGGGGCAAGAATTTAAGAGGCTGCTCCAGGGTGGCAGTGAACTGCCTATTAGTGGCTGTCAGCTTTAATCACTCAGAAAATACTTTCTAGTGTTAATTTTACTGCCCAAATACAATTGCAGTATGCTCTTACATCTCAGTCTCCTTGTGTGTTCTGCTTTGAGCTCCTTTTTTCTTACCCTTTTCAAACTGTATCCTTGTGACTCAGCTGGAGTAAGCCATGGCATCAGGGTGGCTGTTCTGTGCCACTTTGCCCCTTCCAGTGCCCCTCTCCCTCTTGGGTTTAGGGGGCTCTGTAGTGCTGATCGCTTCTCTCATTGCTGACCAGTTCACCTGAATGCCCACACTGTGCTGCACACAGCACAACATCCCCACGGCTCTAACCTGGGAGAAAACCTTGTCCTGGTTCCCTTGGGCTACATTTACTGAAGGAATTAGAGCAACAAAGCAAATTCTTAGAGGCGACTTTATATGAACTGGGAATACTTTCCTCAGAATCACAGGGATGTCCTGTCAGAAAGCAGACCTCAACTTCAGAAGCAAAGAGCTGATATTTAGGGGAAGTGTTCCCATCTTGAACAAATGAAAATAAAGTCCACAAAGGCAACTTGAATCTTTCAGGGTTGAAATCTTGTGTTCAGTCAGATTAGAATGTGTCGTGACAGACTTCAAGGATGTTTCAGCTTTCTAGTAACCGATCAGTCTTATCAAAGAATGAATGTTGTGTTAGTGGGAAAAATTGTTGGATTAGGTAATTTAGGGTGAGTAACAAGACTTACAACATTCAGCAGTAAGCTCACATCCCTTCCAAAGCAGCGGTTTATTATTTGTAGTGTAGATTTCTTAGGGTATTTCTTAAATTGTGCCACCCTTTAAATTGGATGCTACTGGGAGCAAGCTGTTTGAATTTAAAATCTGTAAGCAGATAACTTGGAGCACAGCTATAAAAAAAATGTACTTCCTACTGATGGAGAAATCTGGGAAGACTAGAAACAGTCCTTCTAGGAAAGATCTTACCATGCACAGCTTCCTCCTGAGGCAGCACTGTCAGCAGCTTGCTGTTATGCTTACAGTTAACGTGTGGTACATGAAGATGTTTTTCACCTTAACCTGCAAGGGGAGAGGGGAAGGGGTGTGCAGAAGTTGCAACCCAACTTCCTTTGGGTTGAAAGTGCCACTTTTTGGTAGAAGGACTGAAAAATCATGTCAGTGCTACTTAATCATTCCAATTCAGTGGTAAAAGTAGGGGTCTTGGCACCTCAGACTCTGGAGCCAGCTGTCTGTAAGCAACTTAATAAAGTGATTGTGGCTATGATAGAGGTGATGGCATTTTGGGGTTTTGTTCTGTCTCTCCTACAATTGTTAAAACAGCTAAAACTTGGGAGAACAGCAGTGCCTGTCTCAGTACAACAGCTGACTTGCTTATATTAGTAATTCTGAACTCAGTGTTCCCTCAAGAATACATACTGGAGAATAAATAATCTCAAAATACAGTCTTAACCACACCTTGGTGGGTAATTTGAACTCCAAGGCTTAAGCAGAATGCGTAGGCTTAAATTAAAAACATTATCTCCAAGTCTGCATAAATAAGAATCCCTGTTGCCTGAAACAGGAGAATGAAGTCTTTTAACATTATTACAGCTATTCTCAGCCATTTTGGGGGGAAGAACATGCTTTCTCCTGAATTTGGCAAGTGTCTGTGCAAGAGTTAATCCTGAACTAAAGCACTTCTGCAGTGAAGGTTGGGCTGATTTGCTGTCCTGTCCCACTTCTGCCCGTGTTTTGTAATGAATGAATCATGGAGCCTGAGTGAATGTGCTGGAGGGCTCTGTGTGGTGAGGGGCAGTGAGTAACCTCAGCCTCATTCGTGCAGGACTTCAGCTCCCACTGTCCAGACTTCCGTGCCTGGTGCAGCGTGGATTTTCTGTGATGCTGCTCTTCATGAATCACTTCACTAAGACTTGCTGGAAGTAATACTACCCAGAGATTGAACTGGACACTCACAGTGCAGTTTCAAAATCAGGAAGTTGGTTTCTGATCATCATCTTGGCTTTTCGTTTGCTCTTTGTAGAGTTTACCCACATAACTGGGGGTGGCTTTGTCACAGAGCATGGGTCAGTCTCAAGCTGTGCTGAGTTGGGCATTCTGAGGAAAATGCCCATTTTTATATTTCAATTCTCACAATTGTAATGGAGCCACTTTTGCAGTTTCCCAGGAGTTACCCTTGCTCCAAAGAAGACTGTATGAGGAGGAGTGGTGCCAGCAGGGCTGTGATCCTTTCCCTCTGTTGGGCATGGATGAAGCTGTGTCTGGAGCATGTGTCCAGTGTGGGCTCCCCAGGAAAGGAGGGTATGGATGTACTGGGGAGAGCCCAGAGAAGGGCCATGAATGCCAGGGAGGGACTGGAGCATCTCCCATTATGAGGAGGACAGGCTGAGAGCTGGGACTGTTCAGCCTGGAGAAGAGGAGGTTCAGGGGGGATCTTCTCAGTGTCTATAAAATACTTGAAGGGAGGATGTGGAGATGACAGAGCCAGACTCTTCTCAGTGGTGCCCAATGACAGGACAAGAGGTAGTGGGCACAAGCTGAAGCACAGGAGGGTCTCTGTGAACAGCAGGAAACACTTCATGTTTTAGTTTTACTGTGAGGATGCTGAACACCAGCACAGGTTGCCTTGGGAGGCCGTGGGCTTTCCCACCTTGGAGATACTCAAAAGCTTCTGGACATTATCACAGACAACCTGTCTTAGGTGGCTCTGCTTGAGACAAGATGATTTCCAGAGATCCCTTCCAACCTTAACCAGTCTGTGACACACTGGGCAACACTTAACTTTTCTTCTTTTGTCACTGGAAATTGTTGAACTGACTTAGCAGGAATGCAAGTTGCTTTGAAGCCAGAAGTTTAAACTGCTCAGATTTAAAGGTACACTTCCTGTAAGGCTGGGGAAGACAGCTGGAGGAGTTGGAAATGGGGTCGTGGTTAAGAAATAGGATTTAACTCAGGCGGAGTCCAGAGTTGCTTTCATTTATTTGGATGCATCTTGCCTGTTCACAATCAGGAGCCAGGTATATGAACCTGTTGGTCAGTGGTGTTTTCAGAGTGTTTAATGCTGCAAGCTTAACATCTGTTGGTGCTGATAAAGCTTTGACAACTGTATGTCTCAAGCTTCAAGGGTCTGGGGCCTGAAACTCAAAAAACAGTGATTGTGTAGGAGAATGCTCCTTCCAGTAGTCAGGTTTTTTGCAGGTTTTGAGGACTAGAATCAAAGTAGCAGTGGACCTTGATGTGGAAGCTGCCAGGCTGATGATCAGTGAAGGAGCCCTTGCTGGTGTGAGAAGCAGGGACAGCTGGATGAACCCTTCGAAATGGAATTAAGAATTCCTCAGTAGTGTTACATGTCCAAAGCTCCCATTTCTGCTGGCAGAGGTGTCTCCCAGCATACCAGGCTCACTTAAAACCTGAGCTGACAAATGGTTACATTCACACTCAGAAACTGGGCTGGAGCAGAAGCACAGCACTGTCTGTCAGAGCCCATGGCCTGGTCTCCAGGAGGTGACAAATCGCTTTCCTTGGAAAGCCCCAGCACAGTGTTTGTCATTCACCCAGGACAGAGCAGGTGAGGTGGGCTGCTGCCATTGCTGTGAACTCATGATGGCCAGGGACTGATGCTTCCCTGTTTTATCCAACTGCTCTGTGTCAGTGCATGAGCTTTTCCAGTATCAGGTGGTCCTGATACTCCCGTGTGACTCCAGCCAGGATGGAGAGCTGAGTGTCTTCCTGCTGTCCTGACAGTCTGGCATGCAGAGCAACCATCTCAGCACCTTCTTGGTACTGTAACAAACATTTTGTTGGTGCAGTCTCTCTGCCTGCTTATAGATGGACCTTTACTCCTAGATGGATTCTAAATCGGCTCCTCTTTGGAGAGCAGTAACTGCACCAAACAGCAGTTGGATCAGAACACACCAGCTGCTTCTTCTGGGTAGCTCATTACCTTGGAAAAATAAGTGCTTTTTATCTCCCTTCTGTGAACTCAGCTGGAGATTCCATTGCTGCTCAGTTGCTTTTCCTTACTCTGAAGTGCCCCATGGATGAGTGCTTTACTGGAGCAAGTTTGTTTGGAATTCCAGCTATACTTAAACAGCAGGATCTGTAGTGGTTGGTACCCTGTGCCAAGGGGGTGGCTGGAGTGGTGGATATTGGACCAGTCAGGCTTTGCAGACAAAGTGAATGATTTGGGGTTTGTGCCTTGAAAGATGAGGATCAGTTGCTTTTAAGAGTCTCTTCACCTCTGAGTTCCAGGAGCTTTAACATGCCTCCTAAATTTGGATGTTCCAGTAGCCAGATGGGCTTTAAATTGTGTTCTGCACTGCTCATTTGGCTAGTGCTGGAAGGACCTGTGGAGAGCTGACATCACGGATTGGCCTGACTAATGACTGAGCTGCTTCATAGCAGAGAAAACCCAACCATGAATTTACATACGGAATTTGCATCTACCCCCACGCTCAGTCTGAGGCGGGGCAGAACCAGGAAGGTGCAGTTGCCCATTGAGGGTGGTGGGCTGACCTTGGTGCTGTGAGAGCACAGCAGAGCAGCTGCCAAGGTGGGTTGTGCACTGGAGGACCGGAGCTGGGCTTGTTGACAAGCTGTCAGTGTCATGATTTTCAGCACAGAGGAGCTGCCTGGAGAAAGAGTGCCCGTGAATTTCAGAGTGTTACGTGCTTTGTAAAGGAAAGTCTTGCAGTGGAACTTGGATCCCAGTTGTGCAGTGTTACACTGGTGGACCTTATTTTGCATGTGACTCAAGCAGTCTTAAGTGTTCAGTGCTCATTCTGCCTGATGAGAATGCATTTCTATCATTGCTCTGTGGGGAAGCTAAGCCCATTTTCTAGAAGCACTTTGTTAGCAGCCCTTCTGCTTGATGAGTTTGGCTCTCCCAGCTCCTTGGTGTTGAGAAGTACTTGGTCTGTGCTAGTCCATGGCAGCAGGAAGCACACTGAAGAGTAAATTGTATCTGTTGTCTGCAGAGATAGATGGGGAGTGTAGTTGGAGGGTTGGAGGTCAGTAGGCTGCTTGGTTGGTGAAATAAAACAAAGCAAAACCAATTTTCGAGTGAAAAGGAGCTTTAAACTGACAGTGGTTTAAGTTGCCTAGTGTTCTGCTGCAGACTGGACAACTCTGACAGCTGAGAGTGATAAGATGAGAAATAGTTCTGTACAGAGTTATTTCAAGGGATGAATCCCTTGAGTCAATGGCAAGTAAAATTTATTTTGCTATTACTGAGAAAAATCCAGACTTGAGTTCAGAGTGCACGCTTGCGGTACATCCGTGCCAGTGAGAGACTTGAAGGGATACTGCCCAGCTGATTATGCTTTGCCTGTGGCCATGCAGGATGTTTAGGTGTAAAGTGTCACTTACCTGCCTTGTGTAGTATTCAGCCTGTTTCTATGGTTCCAAAACTTTTTGGGAATTCTCTTTTTATAGTCTAGTATTAATGTTGTAATCATTTGACTAGTGAATGTCAAGGCTTTGCTGTGGAATTCACTGCAGTAATACTTGATTGCAGAGGGAGATGGCTTGCTGAGTCTCTTATTCCACAGTGTTGGTTTAACTCGTTACTCTGATGAATCAAAGCTCTCTGATACACAGCTGACATTTGTAAGGGTTGCTTCCCCTTTACCCTTGTGCTTGAAACTTTGAGGTGGTGCCTTTTCCAAGGGGATTTTCTGTATGTTAGTTGGTCTAAAACGTGTGTATGTGCAGTGTTCTAGTGGAAAGCCTCAGGAGAAACTTGCAGAATTGATTTTGGACAATAGCTGGGTTCAGCAGGATATTAAAATTAAACCAGTTTAGTTAAAAATGCTTTTTTTTTTTTCCTGAGGCTGTACAGATAAAAAGGGAATAATGTGAAGTCACCAGCAAGAGTGAGTGTAATGAGAATAGTTTGGAATAATGAAGACTTAGAAAAATAAATCAAAGCAGCTGAATGTGGCAGTGCAGCTTGAAGCTAAATGACTGTGCCCATTTTTATTCAATATTTTTGGGGTGATACTGAAAAGTGAACTGCTGAGTGTTGGGAAAAGGGGTGTCAGGGTGGGCAGAGAACAGTGGACAGACCTGCGGCGTGGTTCTGCTGATGCAGGCTGAGCCACTGTGTTCAGAGAAGTCCTTGGGTTGTTAAAGGACCGTGATAAGATAAAACTTGAGGGAATAGTTACAACAGTTGACCAGAAAACTTTGATTGGATTTCCTTTGCATTCTGGTGAAGGCAGGTGACGGATTGGACCTGCCTTGCTCATCCTACAGCTGAAGAAACTTCAGTGACCAGAGCAGTGGAGTCTGACAGACAGAAAGAAATGAGCTACAGGAAAATTGCTGGAGAAACAGCTGCTTTGAAATGACACTGATGGGGAGCAGTGTGAGCTGACTGGGTGTGAGCTGGCAGAGAGGTTCCCATTGAAAACTAACATGGGCTTTACTTGATTTATGTGGGGGAAAAGAACTGGTGCCGGATCTGTGCTACAGGTGCTAAATGTGCTGTGTGCCTCGCTAAGGGACAGCAGTTCAGGACCCTCCTGCAGGCCTCCTTCACACTCTGAAGCTGTGCCTGAGAGGGAGCTCAGTAAATGGTCCCTGTGTCAGTTGATGGTGGAGAATCATTAAGCTCTTAACTCTCACAAGTGTACTGTGGAGAACTGGGAGAAAAGGTTGCTCCTTTTTCTAGAACCAGAAATATGTTCACCTAAACCAAGACCAGTTTATTAGCAAACTTGTTTTAGAAGCTTTGAACTGGGAATTGATAATTCATTAGTGAAGGGTGGGAAAACTGAACTAAGTGGCTTTGTTCTTGGGTTCTTGGTGCTCACAACACTGAGCAACTCGCTCAGTTTAGACCTAGGGAAGCTTTTACTCCTGTCCCACTTAAAAAAAAAACCTGAATATCAGACCTGTTTCCATCTTCTCTCTGGAGGATGGTGAGGCCCTGGCACAGGTTGCCCAGAGAAGCTGTGGCTGCCCCAGCCTTGAAGTGTCCAAGGCCAGTTTGGATGGGACTTGGAGCAACCTGGGACATTGGAAGGTGTCCCTGCCCATGGCAAGGGGGGTGGAATGAGATGGGCTTCTAAGGGTCTTCCAACCCAAGCCATTCTGGGATCTGTTTTGTTGCCTCTCTTTTAACCTATTTTAACTCCTTTGTTGGTTTTATGGGCTGCATGCTGTTTCCTTTTAGAATAGATAGCTCTGCCTCCTGCAAGTGGTGGAAATTGGAGCCAGATTTGTGTTTAGTGTCTTCAAACTCCTCACTCTTGTCATCTGCACCTTGCTTGGAGGCTGCACTGTGACAACTGCTTTGCTGCAATTGGTGAAGGGACATATGGAGTTGCACTGTTTGATCCAAACAGGCTGAGAGAAGGGAATGTTTGGCATTTTTGGGAGTGGGGCAAGATGTCCCTGCCATGCCTGGTGTAGTGTTGTCCCAATATGCTTTGCTTATAACTTATTGCCTTCTCCTGCCTTCTCCTCTGCAGTGAGTGTAGGAATGTCCATGTGCTATTTGTGGCTTTGCAGCAGTGTCCTGGCTCCTTGTATGGATGAGGGTTGTCACTCTGCTGAGCGGGTTGTGCCTGCTGGGGTATATACACTATGTATTTACAGTGAAACACTCCAGTTCTAGGCGTTTGTGGTGGTAGCAGTGCAAGGAGCTGGGCATGCTTGGGTCATTTTGAATGCTGTTTTACACTTAATCCATTCCAACTCTCCGTATGCTTGGAGTTAAGTCTCAATTCACTGCAAGACTGGCTTATTTTTAAACAGATCTTCAAGGCCAGGTTGGATGGGGCTTGGAGCACCCTGTGCAGGTGGAAGGTGCTCCTGGCCATGGCAGGGGTTGGAACAAGATGAGCTTTAAGGTCCCTCCCAACCCAAACCATTCTGTGATTCTTAAGTAGCTGTGAACAGCCCTTGCTTCCTTCATCTCAGCTGGACTTGTCTGTTGTTTGACTTTTGCTTAGTGCTTCTCCAGGTCATCCAACAGTGAGGTGTCTGCTTTAGGGAACAGCTGAATTTTGGGTGCAAAAGCAAAGGATGTTTTCCCAGAGGACTCTCAGGTACCGGGCTCAGGCAGAACATTTCTGCCTTGTGGTTTAAGGCTGCTGCTGGATACACCTGTCCAGGAGGTTACTCACTGTGATACTGTGGTCGTGAAAAGTTGTGTAGTTCACTGGTAAAAGGAGGTTTTTCAAAATCACTCAGCTGAATTATGTGGGATTGGTGCTCCTTGGCAAACTTAAATAAATGCTGCTGATGCTACTGGCTGGAGGGGAAGGAGGTGCATGGGCTGACTGGTGCAGGTGTCCTCAGCTGTCCTGGAACTAATTCAGTGTCTCTTTTCTCTCCTTAGTACTTTTGTCCATCTGTTCTCTGTTGTGTGATCCCAATCCAGATGATCCTTTAGTGCCTGAGATTGCACGGATCTACAAAACAGATAGAGAAAAGTGAGTATGGAAGCCAAAACCCATGGAATTTGACAGGGCAGAATCCACACTTACACAGGAAAGGGGAACTCTGGGGACCTGCTTCTTGGAAAAGAGTGAGAGTGAAAAAAGGCAAATCAAAGCTCTAACTGTGGTCGTTTCAGAGATTTTTTTGGTTTTTTTTCCTGGGATGTATATAGTGCCACCGTCTGAGCTGCTTTAATCCCATGTAACCACCAGAGGGAGAGCAAGTTACTCCAACGGGAGAATATTCCATGGCAGCTCTGGGTCTGGAGTCATACGAAGAGATAACAAAAACTCCCTGTTTTGCCTTCACTTGACAACACAAGGGAAGAACAAGTGGTGTAGAAGTGGGGCAGGAAGACTCTCAAGCAAGTACAGAGAAACTTCAGTGCTGACAAGCACTTTAACAGTTTAGTGGTGTTGTAAACACTTCCTACCTCACTGTTCCCTTCCAGATGTGATCAGAGAAGGGAAAATAGTCCACAGGTTTGCTTTCTCTCCTGCATACTTGAGGAGCAGTGTTAGAGAAGTTTATGTATCCTGGTTTTGAGAGCTGCAAGACCAGCATACTTGGAGACACAATCAACAGTGATTATCTGCAGTGTCAAGTGTGCAGGACTCCTTTCTATTTTTCCCAAAAATAGGGAAAAAAATTTTGGGTTTCAACAGAAGTACTTGCTCCTTGGGTAGTCTCTGAGCAGTAATGTGAAGGAGAGAGTTAGTTATGAGTGGATTGTCAGATTGTTTAAGCTGAGGAACATTTTCTACAGACTAGATTCCAACACCAAACCAGCTTGGTGTATGTAACTATAGGAAACTTCAGGCTGTGTCTTACTCTACAAATTCTGTAGAATATGAACAGCTTGCCTTCTGTTCTCAGAGAGAAGCTTTCAGCAGTGCAGTTAATCACACAACTGCTTTTTTTTACACAAGTATCCTGAGCTTCCCCCTGGCTGTAGAGGGTATTTGGGTGCGAAAGCTACAGATTTCTTGGGAATTGAATTATATCGTGCTTTCAGAATAAAAAGATTCTGATGGACAAATCATTGTGTCCTGACAGTCATCGAAATAGCAAAGTGTGTAGGAAGAAATAAGGCTGTTGGGGTTTAGCAGATGAGTTGATGGCAGGTACTGGGCTTAACTTTGAAGGGAAGCAGGAGATGGGGGAACACGTTAATCTATTTTCCAGAATGACCGAGGGAAACCCTACAGTAACAGTTGCCCCGGGGACACAGCAGATGGGGCTGGGGGAGGCACAGAAAAAGCCTTTCTGAAAATCCTTTCCCCTCAGCCCTGTTCTAGCTCTGTTTTGTGCCTTCAGTCACAAAGATCTCGTATTCCTGTTGTAAATATGACCAGGTATTTCTTTTCCATGAAGCACTGTGGGCTTTCTTGTTTCCCCTGTTTGCTTAATGTTTAGTTTTGCTCTTAAATTTTACAAACTGATAATAGTACAGTGATTTCATGCCATGTGTAGACTAGAGTGCTGGAGCTGAAATACTGTGTGGATGCCATGTTAAGTAAATCCTCTTTTTATACATACAGGTACAACAGAATAGCTCGGGAATGGACTCAGAAGTATGCGATGTAATTAAAGAAATTATTGGATAACCTCTACAAATAAAGATAGGGGAACTCTGAAAGAGAAAGTCCTTTTGATTTCCATTTGACTGCTTTCTATGAGCCCACGCCTCATCTTCCCCTGTGCACATGTTTACCTGATACAGCAGTGCTGCGTGTTGTACATACTTGGAACAACAAACTAGAAATACTGTATTTCCCCGTACCAACATTGACTCCTAGCAGAGAAGTGTGTGTGTGAAAAGCTGGTTCTTCAGTCATAACTTTGTGAGCCTAAAAGCATTCCTTGATGAGTTAAATTGGGAAATCGAATGGGAATGGGGAGAGTTCTGGTGGGTTTCAGATTTTTTAGGGACAGTGTTGCTGATCCATGAAGGATTTTAAGTGGAATCCTTTTAAACTCATAACAGTTATGAAAAGCAAGGTGAAGAACTTGAAGCTGTTTCTGTATTCATTTTATTCTGAAGGACCTACACCTTAGGTAAATGTTATGACCAATGAGAAACTGTACCCACATCCTGTGTTTAAGGTCTAAGTTTAACCGGTCACCATTTAAATGGATTGGAGCTATTAGTGCATCAAGTGATGTTGATTTGTTTCAACTCTCTCCCTCCCTTCATAATTTTTTTGGTTTGTATGTGGTTTCTCAGTTAATACCTAGCTAATAGCTCTTATTTTTTCTTAAGTTTTTTAACTGCTTAGGTCTTTCTGGATGTAAGGGTAAAAAAAAAAAAATCCATATGACAGAAAACTTGTGTGTATTTAAAGACCCAACTGCTCCCCTGGAGCTTGTACGTTCAAGAATTAATTAATCTGTGTAATAAACTGATTACTACAGTCATTACATATAACTTTGTGTGAATAGGCTTTTAATTTTCAGGGCAGTTTGTTACAGGCTTAAACTAACGGTGGATTTCTCTAAAAAAAAACCTTTTGGGCTGAAGTTGTGAAGCAGTTTGGTTTGCATCACACAAGGCACCTGAAGAGGCAAACAGGAGCTTGAGCACTTAGATGAAATCAGGATGTGTAGTGTGCCAGGAACTTGACTGTTAAACCAAATAAGCAGTTTACTAAATGAGAATCAGAGTGACATTTTACAAAGCCTGATGGTATTACTCCCACTTGCATGGGACCTAACACAATGCATATGTACTGTAGGTAAGTGAAACCTTATGTAACTAAAAAAATGGATGTAAAAGGGTAAAAAAAAGAAAAAAACCTACCAAACACATCAGCACAAACTTTCATAAAATGTAGCTTTTACATAATTACTTTGCACTAAACATTTGCAAATGTTCATACAGTTTTAAATTGTACTTGTATATGTCTTTTTTTTTTTTTTTTTTTTTTTTTTTTTTTTTTTTGGAACAAAGTCTTCACTTGAATCTAGTGAAAAAATGTAGTTTGAAACTTTTCTTTGTATACAAGTGTATTTGCCAGCATCGTTGGTGTGACAGTAGGTGAGTCTGCAAGTTTATCTCCTCTTAGTAGAATTGTAACCCAAGCCATCGGGCAGGAGAGGCTGGAGCCGCTGGCTCTCCGGCCACAGGGTCTGTCCCAGCCATTCCCAAATGCATCTTGACACTCTTGCACAAATGAGGAATAAATGTCCACTGCTTTTGGTCTAAATCTGTTCCTCTTGTCTCATCTCTCGATGTCCTGGTGTTGCAGTGCTGGGCAGGTGTGAGCCCTCCTGCAGGGAGCTGTGTCCCTCTCCAGAGGCACGAGGACCCCGCTGCTCTGCTGGCCTGGGGACAGTGCAGCTCCAGGGCTGGAGAGGGAAGGGGAGCACGTGGCCCACTGGCTGAGGGACACTGTAGGGTCACAGGGGAGGGGGGAGAGATTGGTGAGCAGGGCTGCAAACCTCGGGTTGGGTCACCTGAAACTCATGGCACTCATGTTATCCACAGGGTGTCTGGAAGGCAGCCTGTGGCCCTGGGTAACACCTGTGGCATCAAAACTGGAATGTAAGCTGGTGGCTGCTGGTGTGTCTGGGGTTTGTGCCAGCCTGGATCCATGGCTGTGCTTTTCCTGACCTGTTGTGCTCCTGCTGGACTCTGCAATACACCTTGGCCATGGTGGAGTCGCCCTCCCATGTTTTTCCATGGGGTCACTGAGAGGTACAGGGAGGGGGTTGCACTGATTGTGAACAGTCTGAGGGGGTTCTCTTTAACTGCTTTGCAACTGAGCCACCCAAGAATGATTTTTGTGGCAGATCTGTCTGCCTTTGGAGATTGGCAGTTACTGGAAGAGATCAGAGACACAGAGGAGGGAGCAGTGACAGCTGAGGGAACTGAGGAGGATGGTTTCTCTTTCTGGTGGGGTAGGAGCCACAAACAGGAGGTGAGAGGACATTAATAAGCCACACATGCATTGAAACTGTCCCGAACCCGTAACAGCTTCAGCTTGGAGGATGCATTGATACATCTCATGTTGGAATGAGCTCATTTGCAGTGAAGTGTTTAAACAGTTCTGACCTTTTTGCTGATGGCATGACCACAGTAGTGTAGTAAAAGCAGGTCTGGTGAAGTTTGAGATAGGAGGATGTGCTTTGTATACCTCCTGTGGGTTGACCATTTGTTGTTGAGGGTTGTACTGTGAGTTAGATGGAGGAGCCTTTAGCATTTAACTGAAAACCTGACCCAGCTTAGCTATTTTTGGGACTAGAAACTTGCTCCTTTGACGCTGTGCATTGGGTATGTCCTAATGTCAAACAGCACATGAGGCCAGGGGCTCTGGTCACTGCCTTTCTAGGAATTCTGAGCTTGTCATGTCATCAACCTTTTCCATCCCTGTCCAGTTTTTTGCCTTGATTTAGTAATTTCAGTTGCCTGCTTCCCTTTGCATGGCTTTCTTTGCGCTGGGCCTTCTGTGGATGTCGATTGTTCATGCAATTCCCTTTTTTCCTGTCATGTGCGAAGTGTGTTTTATTTAAAAATAGAGCTGGGCTGCTTAGAACCCCCCAGCTCTGGTAGCAAAGCTGGAACACTGTGCCTGGATACATTCCTTGTGCTCGTCAGTGCCTGTCCATGGCTCAGAGTGACCCAGAGGAGGAATGTGATCCATGGATTTTGGAACCTCTCCTGGCTCAGCACTGAGTAGCCACTTGTCAGTGTGCAGGAGTTGGCTTAAACATTCCCATGGCTCAGAGCCCAACCTCCGTGGACCCTCAGACTGGGATGGAGCTGATCCTGGGAAGTGCTGGAGACCTCATTACTGTGCTTGAAACACCCGGCTTGTCCTGTGGTAGGATGCACTGCTGCATTTCTGTCTTAGCTTTTGGGCAAGGCAAGAGGGATTTTTAAAAATATATTTAGTTATTACCATGTTATCCCAATGCTTCCAAGTAAACTGCATCCTGAAGTGTCCTCAGACTCTTCTGTTCAGTCTGCATCCATCAAATGATGTGGAAAAACCAGCAGGACTAAGTTGGGTATGATCTTGTGTCCTTAGTGGGCTTAGCAAACTGTTGCCTGCCCCATGCCTCTGAAGGCCTAGTCTTGGCTGGTGTTTGGCAGCTGTGGCTGCAGACAGCAATGCCTGGCTCTGGTTTTTGACAGTCATCTTCAGCAGCAAAACATCTCAAGAGCTGTTCTTGTTCCCAGTTCTGATGTGCAGGAGAAGATGAGAATCCCGAGGGAAGGTGGATGGGAAGCTTTGCCCAGTGAAAGGTGGATTTTCTTGTGCCTGAGCAGCTCTTGCTGGGGGGAGCAAGGCAGGAGACCCGGGTGTGTGGGAGGTGCAGAAACTGCTCACAGTAGTTAATGTGTCACCTTGCTCTAAGAACCAGGATAACAAACCACCTCTTGAGTGTGCTCAGCACTCCCATTCCAGGTGAAGGAGCCCTTGGTGAAGGCGCCCTTGGCAAAGGCTCCAGGCATACCAGTGCATCCAGGCAGAGTTTAGAAGTCACTTCCTGCAAGAATAAAAGCCTGGAGGTGTATCTGAGTGGCAGGAAGGCTGTCCCCATCAAATACAGAACCTCAGAAAAGTCTTCTCATCCCTGCAGCATCAGGAAAGCCTCCCTCCCTCTCCTACAGGTAGCTGGAATGGAGTTTCATCCCCACAGTCACTGCTTCCTTCCATTCCATGGCTCTTCAGGTAGGCTTGGAGCAAAAAGCTGCAGATCTCAGTTGTTTGGGTTTGGCAAATGTGGTTTCAACTGCGGGGAATGCAAAGGGACAAGAGAGAGCCCTTAGGGTGCCTGATGGAAGGTTAAAGGCAGGACAAATCCTGCTGTGCAGCTCTCGGGGTGCGTGGAGCCCAACCCCTGTGTGACTGACCGTGCTTGGAGGTTCTGGGAGGGATCCCTGCAGCTGGTCCTTGCTGCCCCTCCCTCACCTGCAAATGGGTGTGACTAGATCCATGCTAGCACTGTCTGTACTCTTGTACTGTGTTGCAATTTGATCACCATTAAATAATTCCCTTAAACTCTCTGGCTTGATGGCTTTTTTTTTTTTTTTTTTTTTTGCTTTGCCTGTGCCTTTGCCCATTTATTTTGGCTCAAGTTGCTTCCTTTCCTCTTGTGGCTGCTCTGTCCCTTCTCCCTGAGGCTCCAGTCCTGCACTGTCCCTCTCTCAGCCATCTCTGGTCACCTTCATCTCGTTTTTTAAGCTTCCTGCATAGCCTGGCTTGCTCTGACCACAGGCAGTGCTTGTGGGTGACCTGCAGTGGCCCTGGGGGTTGTTTGTCTTCATGCAGAAATCCCTGTGCTCTCATCTAGCCCAGCACTGTCCCCTTCCTTCTTGGAAGTTGTGACTTAATAGAAAGTTTGTTGGTGCTCTGATTTCATGATGAGCTGCTTCCAGCACCCCAGTCCTTGATGCAGTGGGCTCACTTGTGAGAAGCTGGGATCAGCTCTGGAGCCAGAGCACAAGGCACGTGGGGTGCTGGGGGAAGCCAGAGCTGTCTTGACTGTTGGTTCCCACAACTCATGGCTTTCTCTTCCCTGGATTTGGCACCCGCAGGTTCTATTTTATTGTGTTTCTGCCTTTCTGTGTCAACCCCCCTCCTTCCCTGAGTGAGAAGATTTTGTTTTTATTGTTGTCTAGTCAGGTGAAACCACCTCGGGGCGAGAGGGGGTTGGGTGTATTTACCATTCTTGTCCTTTCATGAGCAAATCTGTTTTGTTGCTCAACTTTAAACGTTTCTTTGGGTTGTAAGAGCAGGTTGTTGGAGCACAGATAAAATTCGGCATTTTGAATAAGCAGTGAACTGGTGTCCTGAAGCCACAGCACCATACTCCAACCTTCTCTCTTCCCAGTGTCTGTGGTCCTTGTGTCCAGCTGAAGCTGCGTGGTCCTGCCCAGACCCAGCTGCTGGAGGTGGCTTGGGAGACACATCCTGCTCTGCTGTTGGCCCTGGAGGAGGCATCTGGGCTGGCCAGGCTGGGAGAGAGGGAGGAGCTGGCCTTGGGCCACCATGGCTGGCAACAAGTGCCAATGGCAGTGTTGTGAAGGGGGGAGTGTTAATTCCTTGTTCTGATGGAGCAAAGGTAGACATGCAGTGGCTGCTGCCGAGCTTTCTGTCTGCCTTAAAGCAAAACTGGTGTTTTGTGTCTAAGCCCTCTCCTTTCTCCCCCTCTCCCAAGGTGCCCAAGGCAGTTGTGCTGTTTGGGAGGTTTGATTCCCAGCTTGTGGCTGTTCTTGAGTCAGTGTTTAGTAAGTTTTATTGAAACAACCTCCCCTACAGCTTGGGATGGTGACTATTTTTCTGCCCCCTGACCTGGAGTTCCGTGAGTCGCTGCAGTGCTGCTGTCAGGGGCTCTTTGGGAGGTCTGTGCATGGCCAGTTCAGCGTGGGGAGCGGGAATTCTGCAGGGTGTCAGGCAAACAGAATCGTTTGGGTTGGAAAACCCCATAAGAACGAGTCCAACAGCTCCCCCAGCATTGCCAAGGCCGCCACCAGCCCACGTCCCAAAGTGCCACATCCATGGATTTTTGAGCACCTCCGGGGACGGTGACTCCACCACAGCCCTGGGCAGCGTGTGCCAATGCCCAGCCACCCTTTCAGTGAAGATCTTTTGTCTAATATCCAACCTAAACCTCCCCTGGCACAACTTGAGGCTGTTTCCTCTTGTCCTCTTATGTGGGAGAAGAGACTGACCCTGACCTGGTTCAAGCCTCCTGCCAGGGAGTTGCAGAGGAGTAACTCAGTGTCACCAGAGCTTCCAGGAAAAGATCCCTGTACTTAACAACTTACCCTTGGCTGTCACCTGCACAGCTGCAGGAGGGATGTCCCAACATGTCTGATCCCCTGATTAACCCCGTGCACTGATTTGTCCCCTCCTTTTTACCCCCCTTGCTTGACACCGTGTGGGATAACAGCTCAGATTTTCAGGAAAGCAAGTGGAATGGAGCAGTTGGTGAGGATATGTGAGCAGGGTGATGCAGGACAGTGAGGTGACAGCCGCTCCTGGATGTTCTTGTGTCCGAGCAGGTGCATGTGGGGACTCACCTGCTGAGATGAAGGTGTGTGAGATAAAGCCCAACCGTGGCACCTTGGGAAAGGTGAGCTTCAGCTGCATGTTGAGCCTCCTGAGTCAGAGATGGGATTGACCCTGCTGGATTTACCACTTGTATAAAACTCCGTGGGATTTTTTTCCTGTTGTAACCCTAAATACCAACATAAAGCACTCAGTATTTAAGCTTGCAATGCCTTCTTGGAAAATGCTGATGGAAAAGCTGTAGGAACTTCTCCAGATCCACGCTGGATGCTTCATGGGAGGATGGGTTTTTGCCAAGTGGGTTTTATTGGGTTTGTTGTGGGGTAACTATTCAAATCAGAGAATCATTTAGGTTGGAAAAGACCTCAGAGATCATCGAGTCCAACTGCTGCAGTCTGAGCTGACACAGGACAGGTAAGCACAGATTCTCTGGATTTATATGCTAAAACCTTCCCTCATGTCAAATCCTGCCTTGGTCAGGTAACTCCACTCAAAAATGCCGTGTTGGCCTCTGTTAGGCACTCACCAGGAAAGCCCAAGTCCTTGTCTAGAGGCTTTTGGAAAGGGATGGTGCCACAGCCCCAGCCCCAGGGAGGAGCAGATGGGGCAGAACTGGGAGCACCTCCCACCAGCAGTGCCTGGAGCCCAGTGCTGAGGGAAGGTGTCCTGTGTGGGAATGACATGGGATGAGCCTCGGGAAAGTGTTGGTGAGGCCCTTTTGGTACAAAACTAAAGGGGCTTTGGAGTGGGATTAAACCTCCCCTGCTTTGAGTCCTCTCATGCATCCTGTGCCCAGGGGGGTCACTTGCACCACATCTCCCTGAACTGAATGAAAATTCTTACTGTTCAGTCCATTCATCCATTTTCCTGTTGTCTTTTCCATTTTTCTCCTGGCAAAGTTGCCTCTCTGCCAGGCCCTGTCTGTCCTAGCCCTTGCCTGAGCTGCATTAGCAGCATCTGAGCACTGACCTCCTCTTGGCCAAGCCCTTGACTGTGTAACCACTGTAAACTACTTGGTGTTTCTAGGTTTGGGTTTTTTCTCCTAGCTCTGCCTTCCAGCCTGTGCCATTCCCTTTGGTTGCAAGGGTTTTTTAGTGGGAGAGGAACTGGAGCTGGTGCTGAGACCCAGAGCCCCCAAACCTCTCAGTGTAAATAAGGGATCTGCTGAATTCATGCCCCTTTCCTCGAGCCCAAGCCAAACCTGCCCCTGAAGTGAAAACACTGGACCCAGGAACTCTTTCCATAAAGAATCCATCCCTCCTGCCTCTGGGGATGCTGGAAGCTCCAGGACTTCTTCAGGGAGCAGCAAGAATGGACCCGTGGAAAGGCCAGGTCCTGAGACAGCTGCTGGGGCCTTTGCTGAGCTTCTGGGAGAACTGGGGCTGGGATCACCCCAGCCACGGTCCTGTGCTTGCCCTGGAGCTCACAGCCCCCTCCAGCTCCCTCAGTCCCCCGCCAGGTAGGAGTGTTGCATCCTGGCTGCCTGTGGCTTTGCCCAGGAGGAGGAGGGGTGCTGGGGAATCTGTTCACAGGCAGCTGCCTGCAGCAGGGAGAGCAGGGATGCTGCTCCAAGCAGGGATGTGGCACCCTGGGCACTCTTGTACCTTCCCCAAGGGCTGTGGGGAGGCTGCAAGGGCCCCCTTGAGTGCTGGGGGGGGGGGGTTGCAGGGCAGAAGTTCCCCCTGTAGCTGTGCTGCTGGGGAAGCAAGGATGTGGGAAGCGTAGTCACAGACTGGTTTGGGTTGGAAGCTCCTCGTGGAAGGGGTGGGCTGGGATGGCCAGGGGAGAAACAGCTGGTCTCCATGGGGAAGGAGCATTTATCACTCAGGTGTGATTTGTCAGAGCAGCTTTGGGCTTTCTGGCTGGGAGTGGAGCTGGGCACAAGTGGAATCCCAAGCCAGGAGCAGGGGGAAGGTGAGGGGAAGGAAGCTGGGGGCAGCCACGTCCCCTCTATTGCTTTACTCGGTGTGGGTGAAAAAATACAGCTGAAAAGAGGAAATATCCCCCCAGCAGGGTCCGAAATAGGAAATACCCGCAGCCAGGGGGGTCCCTCCTCCCGGGCCCCTCGTCCCGGGGCGCGGCGGCCGCTCCGCTCCCCGCGGCCGGGCGGGGGCAGCAGAGGCCGGGAAGCGGCGCGGCCGGGCCGGGAATGGGAATGGGAATGGGAATGGGGATCCCCCGTTCCCTCCCGCACCCCGCGCTGCCAGCGGGGCACGGCACCGCCAGCACCGGCATTTAGCAACCTGCTCTCATTAGCAGTAATAAAACGAGTTGTTGTTTCTATTTATTGTTATCGCTGAAAGCCCGCGAACCCAGAGCAGAGCAGATGTGCTCCGCGACGCTCCAGCCCCCAAATCCTCCCTCAAATGTCTCTTCCGGACACAAAGGGCTTGTCCTGCTGCCGTCTGCTCAGCATCCTCTGGGAAACCCACTCAGTGGGACAGGGCAGGCTGGGGGTGCCTCCAGCGCAGGGGACACGGGACATCACCTTACTGCTGTCTCCTCTTGCGGACTCAGGACCAGGACGGGGGATGCTGGACCTGACCGGCACCCCCAGCCTGGCCACCCCCTCCCTCCAGCAGCCACCCCTGGCGCCAGCCACCTGCCTGGAGGAGGCACCTCGGGGCTGCACGGTGCCAGGCCGGGGTTCATCCTCCTGGGACCCTCACACCTCCACCGAGGAGCTCCGGGCACATGGGGTATCCCGGCCCCGGCTGCCCCGATGCCCCACAGGCGGGCTGATCTCGGGGTGACCCCCGGCGCCAGCTCCCTCCTCCCCGGGTGGCTCGCTCCGTGTCCTGCCATCTTGCGCCTGTGAATAATTCACCGTCCCTGTCCCCGTTGTTTCCTTGCAGGTATTTATAGCCCGTGATCACGTCTCCTTGGAGGCAGCTCGTTCCGCCGCCGTGTAAATTTAGCTCCCGTCGTCTCTCACATGTCGTGCCCTCCAGCCCTTGCGGGAGCCCTTCCGTGCGGCTCCTTTCCGGCGGGGGCCGGAGCCCCCAGTCCCCCCTCCATCGCTGTCCCCATGGCTGCCCGCAGCCCCCGGGCCCTGGGCAGCGGTGCTGGGGCCGCCGTGCCATGCCCGGTGTCCCCGTGCCTGCCGGGCCCTGCACGCCGAGCCAGCTCAGCTTTCCTCCGGCAGCTGCACGGGGCCACCGAGCCCTTCAGCTGCTGCGGCACGGGGGATGCTTTGAAATTCCTGGGCTGCCATCTGTGCTATGCAAATCCCCCAATCTGACGGCTGCGTGTGGACCCGCTTCCGGACCCAGCGAGGGAGCTGTTGTTATCCTGCTCCTCCTTCCAGCGGCACATTCGGAGGAGCAGAAAAACCACCCTTCTCCTGCCGCCCCCTTGACACCCACCCCTTTGCTCTGCCTGAGCCGGGCCGTGGAGTGAGGAAGGAATGGGGCAGCTCTGGGCTCGGAGGGGGGGGCATGGTTGTTCCATGAGGTCACCTCGAGTCCCCAGGGTGCTCGGTCTGTCTGTCGGTGTCACAGTCCCCCTGTCCTCGACGAGAAATGGAGCCAGGGCAGGGACTTCGCACAGGTGGGCTCCGAGGATGGGGACCAGTGGGGACTGAGCCCACTCAGCCACCGGAACAGCCGATGGCGCAGGCTCCCCGGCACGGGAATGCGGCAGGAGCAGCGCCAATGTCCCGGGCACAGCGTGTGCATCCCCCCTCAGGGCCGAGCTGCCCCCACAGGACACCCTGCTCCCCACCCCAGGGACCCTGTCCCCAGCCTGGGGCCGGCATGAGCCACACGCAGACACAAAACAAGCAGGACCAAGCACTTCTCCCCCGCCCCCATTCCCCACCCTGATGCTGGCATGCAAATACCCCATGAGCTGCCCCAGCTTCTCCCCAAATTCACCTGAGGGGTGCTGGGGGGCTGAGGCTGTACCCAAGGGTGCCGAGATGGCAGCGAGGGGCCACCATCCCCAGCACAGCCCCCTGCTCTTTAAACGCCGATCCGGTGGGAAGGTGGCAGTGGCTCCCTGGGGTGGCGAGGGAAGCAGGGGGCACGTTTGCCAGCACGGAGTGCGGGAGGTAATTAATGAGCATCCTGCGCTGCTCCCCGCTGTGCCTCCATCCCCCCAGGACCCCTCGGCCGGCAGCGCGGGTACCGCCTGCTCCTGCCGGCGCTGGGGGCCGGGGGACCTGGCGGCACGGGGCCTCGTTAATATTTTAGGAGCTCTTTTGTCCGCAGGGGATGGGGAGGCTCGTTCGCAATCGCCTTTCATCTCCGTGAGGCCTCCGCGCGGCTCCAGCCTCTTATCTGCCGCCTCCTCGCTGCTTCGCTACAGCTTGTTATGGGGCTTGGGTTGTTGTTTTTTTCCCTGGGAAGGGTTGGAAAAAAAGCCTGGCTGCTCCTGGCCAAAGGGCATCCGCCAGCCGTGCTGGCGGCAGCTGCTGGAGCATCCCCACATGGCTCCTGCCTGCCTGCTGCCGTCCCTCCGCTGCCTGCTCGGGGCTGCAGCCCCTGCCCAGGCTGGGCTGTGCCAAGGGCAGGGGCTGGATGTGTCCCTGGTGATCCTGGGGCGGGCTTGGAGGTGGCTGCTGAGCCTGGGCCCCCTGTGGTGGCAGGGAGAGGGGGTCTGTGTGTGTGTCTGCACTGCCTGCCTGTGCCAGGGTGAAACTGGAGACCCCCAAGGACTGTGCCAAGGGGTCCACAGGTCCACTGAAACCCTGTTCCCTGTGGGCGATGCCCAGTGGGAACGTGAAATACCAGCCCTGGTGCCTCCTGGCTGCCTGGGAAGGGGCAGAGCCAAGTTGTGGAGCTGGGTTCGTGCGAGGAGGAGGAGGGTGATGAAGGAGCAAGTCCCTGAGCTGGGGAGCGTGAGCAAAGTTGGGAGAGAAGAGGGTGCCCTGGTAAGAGGTCTGGCTCAGCCCTGGGGCTTTAACAGCCCCATGGACAATCTTCTCTAGGTCCTCCCTTGGACCTCTCCATCCTCCCCTTGCTCCTGCCATCTCAGGCAATGCCTCGTTGTCCCCAGGTCCCACACTCGTGGTCTTGGCTCCTCTTGTCCCTCCCAGCCAATGTTGCTCATGATGCCCCTTCTCCACTGCTGGTCCCAGGTTACTGAGAGGCGTGGGCAGCTCGGGGTCCCTGCTTGGGGTTCCTGGGGGTCTCCAGGTGACCCTCCATGCACACACAGCCTCTCCTGGGGATGGTGTTGCCTTTCTCTTAGACTCTGTCCATCCCCTGTGTCACAGAGGGCTGAGGCAACAGGACTCACCTTGTCCTGGAAAAAACCCACCCCCATGCCTGACCACCTCCAAGTCTGGGCACGGCCCTGGCAAGGACAAAATGTGTCAGTCCCACCAGAGCTGAACCCATCTGTCTGTCCCTTTGCCCAAGCAAGAACTTGGATCCCCAGAGGAAATGTGGCTGAAGGCCTTCAGGAGACTTTTCCAGCTGTGTTCTGCCAAGGCTGACAGCTTCTTCCCATGGGAAGGTCCTTCCCCATCACCCAGTGATGCACAGCAGGGTTCAAAGCTCCTTCATTGCACACCCCAGCTGCAGGCACACCAGTGAGGACTGCTGCTGTCCCCTGGGGAAGTGGCATCCTCCTGGCACTGCTGCCAGGTCACCCCAGCTGGCAGTCCAGGCTCAGGGACCACAGGGAGGGCTGGCGCCTGCGCTCAGGAAGGCAGTGAGCTCACGGGTTTAATTTTCTCAAGGCTTCGTTCGGCTCTGACATGTGATCCTCGCTACAGGAAGGACGCGGCGAATGCGTCGTCCCCCGGGGCTGCCTGACTCGACCTTGTGGGAAGAGGTAAGAGCACAGCACGGCTTTTCCGCCCCGCTGGTGTCGCTTCCAACAGCAATTTAATATCTCCCTGATAACCCCGGCTGAGTTTCAGGCACTGCTAAAAAAAATAAAGCATCTGCTGATAAAAGTCAATGTCCTCAGTTGAAATCCCCGGTGTGGGTCTGCATGGCTGGCCCCACACTGCAGCTGCCCATCGCCAGCTCCAGGCTTATCCTTGTCCTCTGGCAAGGACCTGGTGGCCTCCTGGAGAGGACAGTGGGACCATGGGGACTCCTGGTGTGGGGACTGTCCCCCCATGGCTCTGTGCCCAGTGGAGGGGGAACGTTCACCAGCCCTATCTGGGACACAGTGGGAGCTGTGGCAGCTCCATCCCACCCCATGGCAAAGCTGCCATCGCTCCCCCCATTTCCTCCCAGCATCCCAGACATCCCCACATGGTCCCACCCAGCCCTCACCCTGGGGCAGATGCACGAGGGCTTTCCCCAACCAAGGCAAGGTCTGGGATGCTCCCTTTGGGTGTGCACAGCCACCTCGCTGTGGACCAGCACGAGCTGCAGGGATTTGGGCTCACTGTGGATGGAGCAGGACTGGTCTGGCCACGCACATCTCTCCAGGTCCAGGTCTCTGGTCCTGGCTCCGTGGGCTCACTTTCCTGGTTCCACTTTCTGAGCTTGGTTCCCCCAACTCGATTTCCCAGGCTCCTTTCCATGGGCTCAATTCCCTGTGCTCCCCTCTGTGAGCTCTCCGGCACCTCCAGAATGGAGGTTCCTTGGGCATGGCTTACTGGACGTCGATCTCCAGGCTTGGTTCTCCGGGCACACCTTGCCAGAGGTGTCTCCCAAGCTCGATGTCTCGGTGGTGGTTCCCAGCTGCTTCCCGGGGCTCTCCCCATCAGCCCGGTGCCAGCAGAGGGCCTCCCTTACCAGCACAGCACCGTCTGGAAATTATAAAACACATTATCTATTTGGCAAAACTTTGTGCAGGGATCAGGAAAAGGGCTGGAATCCGTTCTCCTCCAGGAGACCGGAGACAGCGTGTCCCCCCCGGCTTCTGTTTTCAATGCCAGCACTCAGCCGCGTTAAAGCCGTGGGAGCGTTCGTCATTAAAATGGCAATTGTGGAGCCAGGCAATAAATTTAACATCATAAAAGGCGCTGGGAGGGTCTCGCTCATCTGTTGCTCTTCAAAGAAAAGTGTTAGTTGCTTCCGAAAAAAAAAAAAAAAATTGGGAAGAAGCAGGTGAGAAGGGACGGGGTAGCAGCTCTCCCTGACCGCTGCGGGGAGCTTGGCCGGGCAGAGGTGACCTCTTGGGGTGCCCATCGGGCTGGGGGTGCTGCAGGCGGGGGCGTTGGGGCTCTTTCCAGGTGATGGGGTTTCCTCTCTGCGTGTCGCAGTGAGATGAGCGGAGGAGAGGGGCTGTGTGGGAACGCCTCCCCTTCTGCTGGTGGGGTGCTCTGTCCCCCGTCACCAGGGACTCGGGGACACCCAGCAGCCGGGGTGACATCGGGCCGGGCTCCCTGCTCTGTCCTGCACCCCTGCGGCGCCGCTGGGTCCCCCTGGGCTGGGACCACCCCGCTCCCGCCGCCAGCGCCCGCCGATAGCCATCATCTCCCAACGCCAGGCTCCGGCCGCCGGCGTCTGCCGGCAGAATTAGCCGTCGGATTGGAACCGTTCGCTAAATAATTCAGGAGATTTCTTCTTTTTTTTTTTTTTCCCCTTTTTTTTTTTTTTTTTCGAGAAAGCTGTTTTCTTTCCTTTTTTTCCTTTAAGGTTGGAGTATTTTCCAGGCTGGGTTTCCATCGGGGGGGTGCGGACACGCTCAGGCAATACCGCCATGTGTTTACAGCTCAGCTCCCGGCGTTATTTAGGGATTGTAAAACCACAGCAGCTCGCTCGCTCGCTCCCCCCCGCTCGCCGCAGCCAATTTTTTTCCTCCATGCGGCTCTCGTTGCAGCGGCAAAGGTCAACCCCGCTCCTTTGAAAGCAGCACCCCCCTCCCTTATCAGATTTAGGAATCCTTGGGGGAGGTTGAAGCCGAAATGCAGGCAAAGCCAGCTGGCCGTGGTCCGGCCAGGGGGGGCGGTGGGGCTGGAGGGTGGGAAGGAAGGATGGAGGTGGCTGCGGGAGGAGGAGGAGGGCGGTGGGATGAGCCCCCGCGCCCGGGCGGGGCAGCACCGACAGCAGCGAGCGCGTGAATAATGGGGGCGCAGATAATGCAGCTGATTAGCGGCCGCGAGGGCGAGGAGACGCCGCGCCGGGCTCGGGGAGGGGGAGTTTGATGTGACGAGAAAATCGCTGCCGGGGTCAAGTCAGCGTGGCTCGGGGTGGGGGTGTGGGGTGGCTGGCGGAGCCCCAGAGCACAGGGATGGGGGGCGCAGCAGAGGGGTGAGCCCTGCAGAAAAGGGCCGGGGGGCACGGAGATGGGGTGAGGCCTGGGGGTCGTGGGAGCAGGGCGAGCTCCATGGAAGAGGGATGAGGGTTGTGACAGAGGGTGAGCCCGTGGAACTGGACTGGGGGGTCACAGTGATGGGATGAGCCCTGTGGCAGAGAGATGGGGGTCACAGTGAGGAGATAGTGGCAAAGGTCTGGGGTCTATGGCAGGGCCTGGGAATGGGTGCTCCCCTGGGAGAATTTGCTCTGGGGGGCACTCCCAGCCCTCTGCCTGCCCAAACTGGGCAGCCCACCGGCAACTCAGCAAGGCTGAGCATGGGAAGAGCTCTAAGGGGTCATGGCCACCGATGGGGTGCCCAAGGGATGGCAGAGCACTGGCGTTGCGGGTCCCTGGGGAAAGGGAAGGAGGCAGGAGGGAGCAGGGGAAGAGAGATGAGGACAGAAGCAGGGGCAGAGCCCAGATGTGGGGCAGGAGGCCCTGTCGGTGCTGTGGGCAGCCCCAGCCCCAGTGCTGGTCGCTCCTCTGGAGATGTTCCCTGCTGGTCTTGTCCTGGCCCAGGCACCGCTCACGCCTTCAAACTTTGCCAGCGGATGGTTTTTAATTAAAACCAGAAGATGCTGCTCCGCGCCCCGGCCCTTCAGGGATGACCACTGCTCACATCCTCCGCCTTTGGTCTTCCTGGCTGCACAGCTTGACATGGCGAGATGAAAGTCCCTCCCTGCCAAAAAAGCACCAGGAAAAAAGGGCAGTCATAAAATCACACTGCCAAGATGTCCCCAGCCGAGGGTCCAGCGAGGTCCTGCTGACCAGGAGCCGTGGCCAGAGCCGAGCAGCAGCCTGGGGAGTGGGGCCGTTGCCTTCAGCCCTTCTAAAAATAACAGCTCCGAGCGCAGCGAGTGCTGGGCGTCTAACTGGAACCAGCTTTCCAAACTCCCAGCTGGAAGCAGCTTTCGGAGCCTGCACCAGCCTTTCTGGGAAAGAGCAATTAAAAATAGTGAGCAACTGAAAGCGCCGTCCCTGCTGCCCGTCCTGCCCCTGCATGGGGAGGACACGGGGAGCCAGGTTTGGAGGGCAGGTGTTTCCCTTTGCTCAGCTTGGAAAGGCCAGCAGGGCTTAGAGATGGAGCTGGAAGGATATCATGGGGGGGATTCAGCCTCCCTGCTCCCAGGAGAAAGGGGGCAGTGGGCTCAGAGCCCCCCAAGGAGAGCAGCTGGGGCTATGTCACCTGCTGGTTGTGGGTGCTGGAGCTGGAGCTGGAGCTGGCATGGAGCTGGGCCCACATCCAGGCTGGAGCCTAGAAGGGTGAAGGCCAGGCTGTCCCAGGGAGGTGTGGATAGAGCAGCATCCCGCAGCCCCTTTCCAGCCAGTGGGGGTGGGAGGGTGATTCTGGGGACAGGTGAGGGGCTCCGAGCATCCCACATGGGCTCCACCCCACCCACTCCCACGGGATCCAACCCATGCATCCCCACAGGCTCCACCCCACCCACTCCCATGGGATCCAACACATCCACCCTCATGGGGCTCCAGCTCTGTGAATCCATGCTCTCCATCCCACCCCCTTTGGGGCTCAGCCCCACTGCTCCTGTTGGGTGCCCATGGCTGGGATGGGTGCTGGACCCCTGCCCACACTGAGGCTGGAGATGGCCCCACACACGTTTAGCTGGTGGCACGTGCCTGATGTCCCACGCCAGGCTCATCGCCTCTGTGCCAACCCTCCGTTCCACCAGCACAGAGCCTGCACTCCAAAGCGCTGCTGCCAGCTGTCCCTGCTCCCTCTGCTCCCTCTGCTCCCACTGCTCCCACTGCTCCCACTGCTCCCACTGCTCCCACTGCTCCCACTGCTCCCACTGCTCCCTCTGCTCCCACTGCTCCCACTGCTCCCCAGCTCCACGCTCACTCCCCCACCACCAGCCTGGTGCCTTGGCTTGTGGGGTGCCTTGGCTGCCCCTTGGCTGGGCACCCTCCAGGCTGCTCCAGGCGTCTGTGCGGTCACGCTTCCCCCAAGCCGTGGGTCGCCTGCCAGCACTTCCTTCCCTCTCCCTAATGAGAGCAAATGGGGCCAGGGCAGAGCCCCCGAAACTCCCCCAGCGGCGGCTCCCCGGGCACTCGTTTCCTCTCTGCTGCATTTGTCTCGTTACGTCCTAATTCCCTAACGAAGGGCCATGGGAGAGGAAGTCTTGCGGAAGCCCGTCCTGGCAGCAGCCTTCCTGCTTCCAACCCGTGCTCCAGCTCCGGCAGAATGTGATTTCCTCGAGATCGGACAAGACCTACCTCGTGTTTTTGGTCTGGCACAAACCACGCCGCTCTTCTGCCCCTCTTGATCAGTCAGGGCCCCCCCATTCTCCTTCCCATTTTGTATTTATCCAGGTCACGAGCAAGGGTGTCCCACACCCTCATTGAAAATACTGGTGAAATGCTCCTCTTCTCCCAGGCCACCGGTGTGCTGTGGATTTCCAGGTGCCTCCAAGCATCCCGAGCGCTCCATGTGTGCCTCCAGCTGAGTGGCTGCCACTGGTACCCATGTCCAGATGATGGGAAAGCTGGCGTTCTGGGATTGTCTTGGGGCAACAGCTCAACAGCAGTTGTGCCCCAGTGGTTTCTGAGCACAAATAGGAATGTCCACCATCGCCAGTTCCCCTTAGCAATGCACTGACACCCCGCATCGCCCATTCTTTATCACTGCTATGGAGAAACCCTCTCCCTTTTCCTTCTTCCATGTTTCAGGGTGTTCCTGTATCCCTTAGCTTCCCTCACCAACTCCTTCTGTCCCCTGCAGACTGCTTTTCCCCACTCACTGTGTCACAACAGCAGCCACATCCATGAGAATCAGGACAATGGTCCACGTGTGCAGCTGTGCGAGCCCCTCGGGGCTGGGGCAAGGGTCTGGAGCAAGGATGGAGGAATGGTCACCACTGAGGATGGGCAGCCCTGCCGGCTCGACCAATGGATGTGCCACCACTTCTTCAGGATAAAACCCTTCCTCCTCACAGAGATGCATAACCAGGGGCTTTATTGGGGGGTTTTGTTTTCTTTTAGAGCCCCAGCAGTGACATGGGGACCCTGGGCAGGCAGAGTGGTGCAGACAGATCCCGCTGCCACAGGACTGTGTTGTGCCAGCGGAGATGGATGCAGACGGGAGCGGGCACGGCTGGGCTGTGTGTGGGTAAGGATTTTAACAGCCTAGAGGCCTCCTTTGGGGACCCTTTGGGGACCCTTTGGGGATGTGGAGGAAAAAGCAAAGTGGCAAACACCAGGTGTCTGCTGCCTCGGTGCAACCCCGTGATGCTCCCAGCTCAGGTAGCTCAGCAAAGCTCAGGAGAACACAGGAATTTGTCTCTGTACTCTTTCCTGAGGAAGTTTTGCTCCTGCCAAGGGGATTCATTCCAGAGGATTCCCCGAGGGGATGCTCACGGCGTGGTTCATGGGGAAGATGGGCAGCTCACTCAGGGCTCCACCAGGTAGGTGAAGATGAGCCCTGGAGCCCAGGAGGGATCACAAAGGGAGATGGGGCTTCTCCCGCCTCTTTCGTGCTCGCTGCCTTCCCGTGCAGGGCTCGGCCCCACCAGGTGAAGGCAGGAAGGCATCAGGCAGCACAGCAGGGCTGGTGGGAGTAGCATGGTGGGGGGCCCAGCTGGTGCGTGGGCCCACGGAGAGGCTGCACAGAGAAAGGAGAAATGGGAAAACGGCTTCTTTAAACCCCCAGGTGCCACGGGAAGGCAGGAGTGGGGTGAGGCGGGGGGGCAGAGCCTGAGGGGAGCCCCTGCCTCTGGCCAGGAGGGGATGGAGAGCCGGTGTTATGGCAGGGAGCCAGCAGGAGGAAGGCAGAGCCTGTGGGGCTGGGCGAAGCACCAGTGAGTGAGCTGCAGCACTGACCACGGGCACTGCCAGAGGCACTGATGGATTAGGAGCCGCTCTCTCCCAGCAGCCCCCAAACCCCACCAAAGCCTGGTCCCCAGGAGCCGCCAACACACAGACTCAGCCCCCGCATCCCCAGCCCAGAGGGGGCTCCTGGGGGCGAGGTGCAGGACAAACCTTTTCTCCTGGAGCCACCATCCTGCCCTGCCCAGGGAGCTGCTGGGACCTGCCCAATGCCCGCCTCACCGTGGGGCATCCACCACTGAGGAGACACCCAGCATACCTGGGGCATGGATGAGTCTCTCTACGAGATGATCACTGGATGATACCTTCGTGTCTCCAGAGCTTCCAACCTGGCTCCTTGAGTGTGCCACCACACCTGCCTTGCTCCAAGGGCTCCTCCACAGCTTTCTGCCCAGGTCATGTCCTGGCCAACCACTTCTCAGGGTGGCATCTCCTGGGGGTGGCTGATGGAGGGTGGATCAAGACCGGACCATGAGCTGGGCTCAACCAAAAGGGATCATTTCCACGAGGTGCAGGGAAAAATGAATCCTCTGACCATGGGAGAGAACGGAAAGGGCTGTGGAGGAATGGCAAGGGAGAGGGTGGCACCCCGAGAGGCGGCGGTGGGAGGTCAGAAGGGTGAAGGTGCCACAAGGTGTGTTTAATTCCTGGAATGCCTTCAGCAAAGGACGCCCTGACAGCACAGCTCAGTTCCTCCCAGCTGTGCTTGTCTGCAACACAGCCATCCCTGCTTCCCCAAAATACTTGGGAGGGCTGGAGTAGGCCAACTCCACCACCCTCATCGATGCTGCAGGGAGCCTATTTTAAGCCTTGCTAACGTAGGAGGATTAAATTTGGCTGGCTGAGACACGTCCTGCTCCCAGCTGTCCCCCAGCCTCCCCTGAGGTTGGCAGCTCTGCCGCAGGCACGGCTCACGAGGCAGGAGGCTGCCCTGGACCTCCAGGGTCGACTGCCCTACGCAAAAGGAACCCAAAACCGGGGCATCTCCCTGGATGCAGAGGCACTCAGCTCGGGCGGAGGGCAAAAACTCTTCCAGGCATTGGTGTCAACAGGTTGACCCACAGGAATATGGTGGGAAGCACTGTGGGATGAGCTCTTGTGATGTGGATGGGTTTGAGGTGAGCTGGGGTCTCCAGCCCCATGGTCCCCTCTCCAGCGTCCTTACCCGGAGGAGCTGAGTGATGGGGCAGCCCATGCCTTCTCCCCACCCTGGCATCTCCCTGCCTGCCAGGGATGCCTGTGCCCAGGGAGTCCTGTTGAGACCCACAGATCGATTTGCCCCTTCCCATGGGGCACACAGTCCTCTCCCTTGCCCCTGCTCCCCTGGACTCTCACAGATCCCCGTCAAGCTCATTGTTTTATTAATTGACAGAGCACTCATTGCTCGAGGTCTTGCCGAAGAACCTCATGGAAAATTGCGTGTTGCCTGCGTGGAATTCCCTGCCTGGCGCCAGCACTGTGTCTATTTAAGCGAGTGTCACACCCGGCCATCAAGGGCTGCATCACCAGCACGGGCTGCAGCCCAGGCAGCCCAGGGCAAACGTTTGGCCGGAGGAAATGAAGCAAGAGCTGATTTACACCTATTGGGATTGACCACCACTGACCTCCATCGCCGATTCCCGCTGCCACGGGGAGCATCACTCCACGGCTCTTCCTCCCTTTGCTCATTTGGAAGACGGGGGTAATAATCCCCATCACCTATTTGCGAGGCTGTTGTGAATTTTCATGAGCTCCCATCTGAACGGGGCTTTGAGCAGGAAAACTGCTGTATCAGCTCTAGGCAATGATAAACAATACTCAGCATTTACATATTCAAAGCACTTTGATTAACTCTTGGGGTTTAAGGACTTGAGTCGATTCCCACCCGACCGTAATGGCAGCTGGACGGGGCGAGGGGCGTCGCTGGGGGAGAGCTGGGGGGAGAGCTGGGGGGTTCACCCTGCCGGGCAGGGCCAGGAGAGCCCCACGACGAAGCCACGCAAAGCACCTCCTGCCTTAAATCCCTGCCTGGAACGGAGGAAAAATAAATCCGGCTGGTCCCCGCCTGCGGGAAGGGACAGATCCCGCCATGCAGAGCGGGTGCCGAGCGTGGAGTATCATCGGTTCTGCCGCAGAAGCTGTAACCAGGTGTTAAATATCTGTGAAATGCTAACTTGATTCATGCAGGAGTTGACAAAAAAAAAGGAATTTTTCTTTTCCTTTAAAAAACCCCATAAATTAGGGAATGATGGGCCCACGCCTGCCCTGAGGCACAGCGCCGTGACCTCCTCCCCAGACGCCTGCTAATTCCACGGGGGCAAAAAGCCGCGGAGACCAAACGCAGGAGCACGATTTCGCATTTTATTCAGCAGGTTATTTTTTTTTCTTACCAAGTCTCCACAATCTCCTGGATTTAAATGCCGACACCCCCCCCCCCCCCCCCCACCGCGCCCCTCCCCATGAGATGCTCAGCCCCCCGGGGTTCCTGCTGCCACGGGATCCTCCAGTATTATTATTGAAATCACTCTCAAACAAGAGCAAAACCTGGCGAAACTTTGGTGCCGCCCTCACCCAGCGACTTCAGATGCGGCAGCGGCCGGGGCTGCCTGCGCAGGGCAGGGGGTGTCCGTGCAGGACTGCCAGCTCCAGGGCTAAACCCCTTCCTGAGCGCTGCCGAGCCCGCCCCGTCAGCTCCTTCTGCCATTAATTAACGCCACTCTCGGAAAAAGTAGCTCTCCCCGCTCCAGCGTCGGGGGCCAGTCATCCCGCACCGCAGGATTCCGGCGTGTCCCCCAGCCCGAGGCACGTGAGATGCTGCTGCCGTGTCCGACGCCGCCGTTGTACACCCAGCACCGTGTCCCTGGCCCTGAAAATCCGGCGCTGGCTGGGAAAGATAAAGGGCAGGGACACGGCCATCCCTGCGGGCGGCTGGAAGCGGTGAGCTGGGCTGCGCTGGCCGCCACGCATGAGCACTGCGAGGCCGCCGCTCTGGTTTCCTATATTAAAAAAGGTTTTCCTGCTGCTAGGAAGGAAACTTTGGGCACCGTCCCCTGTGCAGCAGCCTGGGAGTAGCAGCCGGAGCAAAGCCCTCGCCAGCTCCGGGAACGGCAGATGCTCGGAGCTGGTGGGGATGCGGGAAGCGTGGGGATCTGCGTGGGCACAGCCGCCTCGGCCCGTGTCCCAGCGCCGCTGGCCGCTCGTGGAGCTCTTTGGACCCAGTGGTGGGGACAACTGGACGGAGCTGGCCGTGGAGCGGGGCCAGTGGGAGGGACAGATCCAGCTCCAGAACTTGTGGGGAGAGACCGCAAGTGAGATGTCCCAGCTGCTCCCTTCAGCAGGAGGAAGGACCGGGAAGGGAGAAGGGGTGGCCCTGGGGTTGGGGTATGGGGCTGACCCCGCCTGTCCCCGTCCCGCCGGCTCACAAGGACACGGGGACGGGGCAGCATCCCCGGCAAAACTCCCGGAGTCCCGCGCGCCCGCCGCGGCCCCCCCGGCGGGTCCTCCCGGTGCTGGCAGAACACCCCGGGGACGGGCTCCTGCCTTCACCCCTTGCCCGGTCCGGCTCCCAGGGGGGCTGCGCATCCCCCGGGGGGCTGCGGGGCGGCGCGGAGCGGGGACACCGGGGTGCCGGTGCCGCGCCGGGGCCGTGCCGTGCGGTGCCGTGCGGTGCCGCCCGCGCCGCGATCGATCGGCATCGACCGTCCTCGCCGCGCTGCTCCAGTTTCCAGCCAATGTCGGGCGGCGGCGGCCCGGGGACCCGCCGGTGGCACCGCGCACCCGCCTGGCGCCGCCCGCGCCGCGCTGCCCCGAAGAGCCGGCCTGGACCGCGCCGGCCGCGGAGCCGCTCGGCCGGGGGGCGGCGGCGGGAGGGCACGGGCGGCCGGGCACCGGGGCGGGCACTGGGCAGGGCACCGGAGCGGGCACTGCCCGGGGAAAAGAGCCGGGCACTGGACCGGGCACTGAGCACGGTAACGGACCGGGCAAACAGCTGGGCACTGAGCAGGGCACCAGGCTGAGAACTGGACCGGGCAAACAGCTGGGCACCAGACTGGGCACCGGACTGGGAACCAGACCAGGCAAACAACTAAGCAATGGATTGGGGAAGCAATGGGGCAGACAAGCAGGTACCAGGCAGGGCAAACAATCGTGCACTGAACTGGCACTGGACCAGGCACCAGACTGGGCAAACAAGCAGACACTGGAGCAGATATGGAACCAAGCTCAGAACCAGGCACAGAACCAGGCACTGAACCAGGGACCAGACTGGGCACTGGACTGAGCAAACAACTGGGCATGGAACCAGGCACAGAACTGGGCACTGTGCCAGGCACTGCTGCAGTGTGCACAGAACTGGGTACCAAACCAGGCAAAGCACTGGGCACCAGGCTGGGCCATGCCATAGTGGGCACTGACTGGGAACTGCTGCACTGGGCACTGCACCAGGCACCAAACTAGCACCAAACCGGGCAAAGAACCAGGCACTGCAGCAGGCAGTGCTGGCCTGGGCACCAAACCAGGCACCACATCAGGCAGAGCTATGATGACACTGAACCAGACACTGAACCAGGCACAAAACCACACTGGGCACCATTCTGGGCAGCACTGGAGCTGCACCCAATTGGGTATTGCCACACCAGGCACTGAATGAGGTCCTGAAGCAGGCGTAGTGTCAGTCAGCACCACGCTAGCACCAAACTGGGCAGTGCCACGCAGGGCACGGGGTGCTGTGCTGCAGTAGGGACTGTGCCAGGCTGTCCTGTCCCACAGCACGGCCTGGCACCAACACCCAACATCCCACACCACTGCTACCACACTGCGCCCAGCACCCCCAACAGCACCCAGCATGACACCAGGTACCCCTGCTGCCCCTCACATTTGCTCCCTGGGAAGGGGCACGTGTCCCTCCAGGACACCGACACTGCAGCCCCCTTGGGACCCCTGAGGGACACCCATCCAGCACTGCCACCCTGAGACCCCGTCCCTAAGGGTGCAAGTGCCACTCACTGCCCCATGGTTAACCAAGTGCAGCAGAAAGAGTCCTGGGCTGCCAGGAACCCCAGCAGAATCCCACCACCTGCAATGCCTTTGGGTTTTTGGGAAGAGGACTGGCCCATGGAGCTAGGGGCTTCTTTTGGCTTTATCCCAGCATGGCCAGGCTTGTGGTCCCCCAGGTGCCCGTGGGAGGGTGCCGTGGTGGCCGTGCAGCTGCAGGAGGAGTGACGGCTCGTGTTATTTCCGCAATAGTGCCGAAATGTGCCCAAACACTGCCTCCATTATCCGCTCCTGGGCTCTCTGCACAAGCGGGAGAGTGACCCTGGCGTGTTTTGAAACACAGCCCCTGCGCTAGGTACACAACCCGGCGGCTCTGCTTACCACGGAAACGCTCGGCCCCGCTGGATAGAGCAGCTTTTGATTGTGTGGGTGTCGCTCCCGGAACCCTCCCACTGCTGCCTCAACCGCTTCGCAACCGGCAACACACCGAGTGGAAAACAAGGCTGGCCAGAGCCTGGGTGAAATCTGCTGCTAAGGAAGGACCTGCTGGAGGAGCCACGCTCTGGCTGGCTGTTAAGGCAGTACTGATGATGTGGGGTTTTGAGGCATTTGGGAAAAACCCCGGGAAAGGGAATTTTTAGGTGTCTAATGCTGTGGCATTGGGAACTTCAGAGCGTGGTTTTATAGAGCAGCGAGATACCACTCTCAGGCACATGGTGGGATTGCTGCAGTGTTCTGTACAGGGCCAGGAGCTGGACTCGTGGATATTCCATGATTCTATGAGTAGTTGGAAGGACCAGGGGAAGGAGAAGTGTTGGGAGCAGCAGGAAATGTGGAGGGCTGGGTGCTCCAGGATGGGTTAAGAGCTATGGAGTGTCTGTCCCCACCAGCACAGCCCTGGGCTGGCATCACTCATCTCATGGATGCCCTGTGCCACTCCTCAGGGCCAGCAGTGCCCCTCCAGTCCTGGGACAGGCTGCGGGGGCTGGCATACACTCACTGTCCATGCGGACCATGCCAGCACCCTGGCAGCGTCAGGGGTCCTATGGATGATATTTTGGGTAATGCTGTGTGTGACCAGTCTGCTCAGCGAGGAGGCGTTGGGTGACAGCCAGAGCAGGCAGTGAGTGGGAGGGTCCCAAGGGCGGGTGGAAACACCCCAGACATGCCACTATCACACACACTGGGGCTGGGCAAGGTGAAGCCAGGAGCTCAGGGTGGCTTCAGGAGGTGACTCAGTTTCCCCACACGCACACGGGCGGTGAGGCCGATGGCAGTGGTGGCAGTGGTGCCAATGGTGGTGTGGTGGCCGTTGGGCTGGCAGCGGGCGGTTGCAGAGGCTTCCTGTTTCTGCAGGATCTGGCTGGCATTGTGCCGCACAGCGAGGGGGGCAGAGCCTCTTCTTGCACCTGCCCAGAGCATCTGCTAGGGAGAAAATCTCCATGGCAACTCTGCCGGCTCCTCCATCCCTGTTCCACGGGGGACAGGGCGCTCTGCCTCTGCCTGCCCCCACACAGCTGGGGTGTCCCCATGGTGGGGACGGGCCACTGGTGCCCTGGGCGATGGGCTCTGGGAAAGGATGGCTTTGCTGCAGGTCAGTCCCTTGCCGAGGGAGCCTGCTGATCCCTCCCCGTGGGGCTCCAGGCCTCAGACCACCAGTGATGGGCAGTGAGATCTGGGACTCACCAAATTTAGGAGACGGTTTCCCACTTTGCTCCCAGTTTCAGAGAAGGAAGGTGATTTCCCATCTTCCCTGACACATCCCTTCAGGACACACTGAACCTCCCAGTGCCTCAGCGGGGGTTGAGACCTCTGCCCTTTCCAAAGTGGGGAGGGGGGAATTTTGGGGGAGGTGAAATGAGGTCCAGTGGGATGAGGGCTCCTGAGCCTGGAGCCAGCGGTGAGCCTGGGCATGGAGTGCAAACTCCACGCTGCTCATTTGGGCACCCTTCCCTGGACGGGGGCTGCTGACTGCCATCCTGAGCCCCAGCATCTCCCCTCGCCTCGTGCAGGTGCAGGCAAAGGGATGGAGCTGCTTTCTGAAGCACTGCCTGTCTGGTGTCCCTCGGGAAGCTGAGCAGTGGCAGTCCCTCAGCCCACGAACCCTGCTCACCCATCACCTTGCTCTGCCCTTGCTGCAGGGCTCTCGTGGAGACCCTGGCTCTGGACTCCTTGTGGGCTCTGGAAAGAGCCAAGAAGGAGGTGGAGAAGATTTTCAGTGAGACTGGAAAAGGGAGGGAAACGCAATGGGAAGCAGCACTTGTGAGGGCTATGGAGGCTCCTCACATCCTCTGGCCCTGCCATTTATACGGGCACTGAGGGAAATACTGTTGGGTTTCTTAAGGGCTGGAGTGACTCAGTCCCTGCAAACCTCTCCTGCTTCCAGGAGTGTCTGGGATGCTGGGAGACAACCCCACCTCTCCAAAGGCCACCAGTCCCACCAGTCCCTCCAGGCAGCTGCCACCCCTGCAGCCCCAGCCTGGCTGGTGGTGCCTTCTCTCCTCCTTCCCCCTGAGCTCCAGAGGGCACCTGCTCCATTCCTGGCCTCACTGAGCTCCTTCTGAAATCAGGGCATTCAGGCAACCCCTCAGCTGCTGGAAACCCACAGTCTGCACTTTTAAAAGGGGAAAGGAAACTGCTGTGCCAAGGAATTGAATGAGGGGAGCCCAGCCCTTGTTCTCTGTGAGCGTAGGAGCATCCCAACTGCAGACAGATCCCTCAGCTGCAGCGGGATACCCTAAAATTTCATTTCTGCAGCCAGGATGCAGCCAGTTCCCACACCAAGAGGCAGCCTCTGACCCAGAGGGTTTCCAGAGGGAGGATAAAGAGCAGGACAACCCAAGGAATGGCCTCTCTGCTATATAAAGGTGGGAAACTGAGGCACGGGATGATTTAGGGACTCAGTCAAGCCATGTGTGACAGGATGCAGATGGCCCGAATCCCAGGCTCTTCTCTGAATTGCTGCTGAATTCTCCCAGAGGCAAAAAATAGCAATTTTTGATTGCCTCTGAAGCACCCGTTGAGGATGCTGAGCCCTCAGGAAGGAGGGAGCCGTTGGTGGAAAGGATCCCAGGGCACCAACTGGAGCGTAGGGAGATGGTCCAGGCTGGGGGAGCAGGGGACAGAGGTGATGAAAGGACAAGGGGGAACAGTTTCTAACTAAAAGACGAGAGCTTTAGAACGAATATTAGGAAGAAGTTCCTCCCTGTGAGGGTGGGGAGGCCCTGGCACAGGGTGCCCAGAGAAGCTGTGGCTGCCCCATCCTGGAAGTGGCCAAAGCCAGGTTGGATGGGAGCAAAACGAACACAAACTGGTTCTAGTGGAAGGTGTCCTTGTCTGTGGAACTGGATGACCTTTAAAGTCTCTCCCTTCCCAAACCATTCTGTAGTTCCATAGTGTCCTCCTCAGGACCATGTTGGAGATGGATATTTGGGATGGTCCATGAGCTGGAGTGAGTGTCTCCAGTGAGATCTCTGTGAATCATCTGCCAGTCCCTGTGCCCCTCCCCAGACTGGCCCAGGAGCGTGCAGTGGCCAAAGCAGCACCAAAGTGCCGCTCCTGGGATGAGGACCTGGCTGCCCTGGGAGCCATAAATCAGACCCACAGCCAAGGCATTGCTTGAAGGAAGCTGGCTTCCACCTCTGGTCAGTGATTGTCCCTCCTTGCTGGTGGGCTCAAGCTGGTTCCTGGAGACCAGGTGTGACTTCTCCTGGGTGCCTGTGGGACACATGCACTCTCAGCATGGCTTTGTCCCTACCCCAGCTTATGTGCCAGGTGGTGAAAGAGTTTGGCCTTTGCTGCTTGTTGAGAACTGCCCATGTGTGAAGATAAAACAGAGGGAATGTCACGTCCTGGCACTGCCGTCTCCAGGAGCGGCCGAGGGGGCTGGGACATGCTGGAGGTCAGCACGAGGAGCTCTGATGGGCTGAGCTTATCAACTTCACCCCTCTCAGATATCATCTGTGTGGTTTGTGTAGAGCAAAAGGATCCCAGAGGTGTCTGAACCCCAAACTGCCTTTTGGAGGATTGTGTCCTCCTGTCCCGCTGTGCCTGGACACCAGTGGATGTCCCCAGTAGGCTGTGGAGGGTCTCCTCCTTGCCAGGTACTGGACTTTTCAGGTGGGTCTGAACTGGGGTAGAAGAGCTCTTGAAAGCGAGAGGTTCCATGAGCTGCCCCACGGCCGTGTGGCACTGGCACCTATGGGGTGCTCCCACTTGAGCTGTGCAGGGCTCTGGGCTGGGAGAAGCTTGGATGCTTGGGACCTGGGCAGAGGCTGGACAAAATGTGCTCATCACCCTGATTTGGACCGGAATCTGCTATTTCAGTCTCTGTGACCTAATGCTCTGTAGGTGCCTTTGAAAATAGCCGGAGGGCGGCTGCAGGGGCTGGGTTTCAGCAGCGATCCCGAACTTGAGCCGCGATGGAGCAGCACCACAGCCTCACAAAGCAGGGCAGTTCAGCAGAGACACCCCGAGGAACCGAATCTGCTGGATGTGGAGCGAGGCAAAACGTTTGATCTGGAGAATGCCAGAGCTCCAGGTCATTGCGGAACATGAGAACAGGAAAAGGTGGCAGAGTCCGAGGGGACGATGCTGAAGTCATCAGCGTTAAAAATGGCACCGAAATCAGCCTTTTCCTGTGAAATAATTTGGCTGGAATGAAATTGTTTTTCCTGATGGCAGCCAGCCCCTTTAGGGGTTAACTGCAGCCCTGCTGAGAGAACTGTAAAAGGTGTTTCCGAAATATTTCCACTGCCCCGTTGGTTTTATGGCCAGGAAAGGCAGGGCAGGCCTGCCTGGGCAGCGGGGCGCTGCCGAAACCCAGCTGCAGGATGGCCATGCAGATGGAAACCAGGCTTGGAAAAGCAAGCAGGGATTCCAGGCTGGACATCGGGAAAGTCACCCAAGGGTGAGGATGGATGCAGGAAGGGACCCCCCATTGATACACCCCAAAACCACGGGGATGATGAAAGTCCTCCCTGGCTTGGGGGACAGAGTTGATGGGGTCACTTCCACATTGGGTTATGGAGGGTCTGGAGAGCCTGTGGAAGGGATTGGGTTTTGGGGATTGGGCAGTCACATTCAGTCAGCCTAATCCCCCACTCTTGCCCAGTGCTGATGGCTGGGACCTTTGCAGGTCAGGACACAGGAGAGGATGGAGAGGCACCTCACCCTGCTGATGGTGGACCTCAGGGGCACAGCGGGTAGGGACACAGAGGTTTGCAGGTCTGAAGGCCACAGGAGACGCCATGATGCTGCCTGGCTCCATGTGCCCTGGGATATTTGACTTCATCCATGTGCCCTCAGATCAGGCTTGGACACAGGGAATCACGGAATCATTAAGGTTGGAAAAGCCCTCTAAGATCACTGAGTCCAACCATTAACCCAGCACTGCCAAGAGCACCACTAACCCGTGTCCCCAGCTGCCACATCCACTTGGCTTTTGAACATTTCCAGGGACAGTGATTCTACCACATCCCTAGGCAGCCTGTTCCAAGGCCTGACCACCCCTTCTGGGAAGAATTTTTCCCTAATATCCAATCTAAACCGCTCTGACGCAACTTGAGGTCATTTCCTCTTGTCCTATTGCCAGCTGCCAGGGAGCAGAGCCTGACCCCCACCTGGCTGCACCCTCCTGTCAGGGAGTTGTGGAGAGGGAGACAGTCCCCCCTGAGCCTCCTTTTCTCCAGGCTGAACCCCCAGTTCCCTCAGCTGCTCTTCATCTTGTGCTCCAGACCTTTCCCCAGCTCCGTTCCCTTCTCTGGACATGCCCCAGCCCCTCAATGTCTTTCTTGTCATGAGTGGCCCAGAACTGAACAAGAACCTGAGGGACACAGAGGGTGCTGGTCATTGGTGTGCTGGACACCCCAAAACTCATCTCAGAAAGCCCATTGCATGGAGTGTGGCCAGCAGCAAGCTTTGCTTTGGCCCATGGTGAGCATCTCAGAGGTTCCCTCCTGCCTGATCCCTCCTTTCAGACACTCCCAGCACCGGTGCTCACACCAGCTCCCTCTGGCTCGTCTGTGCAAGTCTTGGCTCCCCTCTTCCCTCTGCTTCCAGGCCAGGTTTCCAAGTACTTTATGCTTAAGCTCAGGCCCAGATATTTGTGTCCAGGCTGCAGTAAAATAGCAGCAGCCAAGTCTGATTTGGGCAAAAAGTAGATTGAATTTCCTGACCTGTGCAGACAGGACATGAAACAGGAAAGTGGCCACCAAGTCACCTCTCCAAAGCATCCCTGTATTGGTGGGGGGCTCCTGGGCAGCCCAGCTGGGTTGGTGGCTGAGTGGGTTCTGATCACCTCTGTACCTGGGAAGGGGCAGCCCATGGTTAAGGATAAGTGAAGGAAAGGTGGTTTTTGCTGGGGTTTCTGTGGCCGTGTGTCACAGCTGGGCCCGGCTCGCAGCTGTGTGCAAGGGCAGCTGGCAGGAACCAACACTCGGTGGCCAAGCTGGCCTGGCCAAATTGAGGGGAATTTCTATTTTCACTCTGTGCCTTTTCTCACTCTCAGAAGTAATGAAATGCAGGAGCCAGCATTAATGCACCATTAAAACTGCAAATTTCAGCACGCAGCCATCAGGAAATGCAAATACTCGGCTCTACTGTCAGCGCTACCTCTGCCGTGACAGCGGAGGAAGGGGCTGGCACGTGGCTGACCTTTGCTACCAGGAAAAATCTCCAGTGATGCTCAGCTTCTGGCTCTTGTCTCCCTCCCCAACCCTTCGTCCTCTCCCACCTACGTCTGGGCTCACGCCCCAGCCAGCACTGAGGGGCACAGGGGGGAAGGGGTGGCACAAGGAAGTATTTGAGCTCGGCTGTGCCTGTCCATAGAGGGTTTCATGCTCCTACCTGAGGTTTGGGGTGCTCCCAGGGAGCTTGGGTTGGGGAGTGCGATGGGGAGCAGGCAAACTGTGCTGGGGCTGCTTTGTCTGTGCAGGGATGTGCCTGTCCCCAGGCCACCGAGGGTGACAGCAGGAGGAAGAGGAAGAGAAAGGCTGCAAGAGCCCTTGCTGCAGCTGGCGAGCACTGCCTGTTCCACCTCGCAATTGTGCTGTGTGTCGCTGGCAGGGACCTGCTTTTCCATAAATTTGGGTGGAAGGGAGAGTTTGGCAGAGCCCTGGGCTGCAGGGAAGGATTTACAGCTGCTCTGGCTGCTCTGTGTTCTCCTTGCAGGGCTGGGGCTCCTGCAGAAATGCCCAGGAGGAGGAGGAGGAGATGGAGGAGGGAACCCGTGCTGGCATCCATCCAGGGAACAGGGTCCCAGCCAGCGCTGGATCAGGGGAGCTGGAGGAGGCGGGATGAACAGGGACATCCTTGGTTCACCCATGGATATACGGCAATCACGGGGCTGGGAAAGCTGGGGTAGGGGCAATGGGGGGACGCCCATGCTGGGCTGGAGGGGGGTGATTCTGTCCAGTATGGGCACAGCTAGGCACCGAGATTCCCAGCGGTGGGGAATTGGTGGGGAGACACCTTGTCCACCTCTGGAAAGGTGGTGGCATCTCCCAGTTCCAGCCTGGCCAAGTGCTGTGGGCCCCTGAGCATCTTGGGGCACATGGAGCATCTCAGCCTCTGGGGCACTTAGAGGCACTTGGAGCACCTCATCCTGTGGAGCATCTCAGGGCACCTGGAGCACCTTATCCCTTGGGGTTACCTAGGGCACCTCATCTCCTGGAGCATCTCAGGGCTCCTGGGGCACCTTCTTCCATGGAGTCCCTCAGGCAAGGCCACTGGCCACTGCCAGTCCCAGTGTTGAGCACCGTCCTCCTCGAGCAGGTTTGCTGACAAGTAACATCTTCCCACCACAGGTCATTGTCTCCTGCCTGGCTGGCAGCCTGGCAGGGGCCTCTGGGCAGTTCCTGCAGCTAGGGCAGTGCACATCCATGTATCCCTCCTGGAAGACATCAAGCCCAGGAAGCATCTGGGCTGGGTCACGAGGATGAAAACATGCTCTGATAGCTCCAGTTTGCTCTGGGTTATCTGAGGTCATGAGCTGTGCTGCCCCAGAGTGCTGGGAAAAGACCATTTTCCTTCTTTCCACTGAAGTTCGAGTTTTCCAGGCAGCCTTAAGCAGCGCTGGAGCTTTCCCAGAGATGCCTCGTGGCTCTTCATTCTTCCTGTCTCTCCTGCCTGCTCTCCTTAACTCAAAACAAGAGCCGCTTGAGGAGGGAGATGCATCCCAAGCGTCCCTCCTCTCTCCTTTGCGACGAGCACAAAATAGGTATCGGCCCCGTTTCCAGATGGAAACGTGAGGCCTGAGGATGGATAAAGAGTTTTCTAAGGCTTCGGAGCAAGGTGTGGACAGCGCTGAGAATAGCATCGCGAAATCTCAACTGCCAAGCCCTTAGCCTAACCAGAAGGTTATTCTTCTTCCCTTATGCTCATACATATCCATTAGGATGAGACCATATGTGTGAGATGTAGATGAATTTCTTTCCTCTTGACAAGTCCAGTTGGTCTTCCTAGGTAAGGAGATGGTGGTCTGTTCCCATCCAACTCCAGGCTGGCTCTTTGCCGCAATTTCTTGGGTTGTGTTTGCCCCGGAAGAAATGGAGCTACACGTCGGAGCTTCAGGCCTAGCTCTTCTCCACACGCCAGTTCTTTTGATGCCAGACGTCCCTGGGGGGCTGTGGAAGTATCCCCAGAGCGTGGGGAGTGTGGGGAAGCTTTCAGTGAAGGAGAGCAACCAGGTGGGATAGGGCAGGGGGAAGGGCTGCTGGCCCATCCCCAGCCAGGTCCCAGAGGGCTTCCTGGGGAGGAGGTGGCTTCTCTGATGGCAGGAGCAGCGGGTGAGTGCAGCCCTGTGCTCCTGCTCTTCAGCTGGCTGCACAGGGTGTCTCCCAGAAGACCTCGATGCGACCCTTGCACACCTCAGCTCACCCAAGAACTGGGTGCTGCCCTCGTAGCTGAACTCCGGCGTTGAACGGTCCCTTGAAGATAAAGTGAGGAGAGAGATCTTGGAGGTTTTAGGTGGTTACAGATGTGATGTGAGACACATCCAGTTGTTGCTCAGCCCCAAAGGTTCCTATCAGAACGAAGAGTGGCCTGGACATAACTGGTCCTTTTGACACATCACAAACCATTGGAGGCTGCAGATCAGGGCAGGGCTGACGCAGTGGATGGTGTTTAGGTGACCAAGGGGGGACAGCTCCTTACACCCACAGAGCCAGGTCTGTCAGCCCCTTCCATAGCATCGATCACGTGTTGCTGCTGACATCTGGTACAGGCAGAGGGGAAGGGGGTGGGCTCTGGGCGCCGCTCGAGCGTGTGAGAGCCAGGGGGTGACTTCTTCTCAGGATGGTGGAGCTGGGCAAAGGAGACCAGTCTGAACAGAGAAGGCAGCCTTTGAGAGTCACAGAATCACAGAATCAGAGGGCTGGAAAAGCCCTCTAGGAGCATCGAGTCCTGCCATTAACCCAACACCACTGTGTTCACCATGTCCCCAAGTGCCACATCCACATGTCTTGTGAGACGTCCAGGGATGGCGACTCCACCACTGCCCTGGGCAGCCTGTTCCAATGCCAAATTCCTTCCTGCAAGAAAGGATGGTTCACCTCCACAGTGTCTTGGTCAAGGCTCAGCTGCAGCGGCATTGATGGGAAGAGGGGATGTGGAATGAAGGGAAATATGTCCAGGTGGGATCTCACAGGGGAGGGACCAACCACGTGCTTGTTCTCAGAGGCCTCATGACCATGGGAGGTGACAGGACATCACCTCCTCCTCCTGTGCCCACAGGCACTGCTGGCTGCTGGCCCATGTACAGCCGTGAGCCAGATTTTTGCTACACATTCCAGGCTTCTCCGTGGCCCTCCACAAAACACAGACACGCTCAGGTGACACTCACCATCACCCTCAGGATCCCGAATCCCTGCTGCCTGCTGAGGCTGTGTGTGCAACACCTGGGTGCAGGACCATGGGGGTGGAGTGCTGGGCAGGAGGCAATGACCTGGCTGCCACAGTGGCCAGGAGGAGGCCAGCAGTTTTCACCACCATTTCTCCACGGCTTCTGACTCAAGTGTGCCCAAATTAGCTCTTGCCATAAGTAACTTTGATATTTCCAGTGGAAATCATGTAACTGGCACGTCTGTTTTTAAAATCAGGGTTGCTCTGACCTTTCTGTCTCCTTGTTTGTGTGGACAGGCAGGAGAGGTTTGGAAAGCCCCATCTGGCTCTGCTGTTCTGGTGGCGAGGGCTCACGAGGAGGGACCACATGGGGCAGGGTGTCCTCCCATCCCAGGTGCTGGGGCTGAGGGATCCTGTCCCACCAGGGGTTGGGGGTGGATTTGAGATGACACCACAGGGCTGGCCAGGGGATGAAATGTGGGAGGACATGGGTGGAGCAGGAATAAATCCCCTCTGGAGCCTGGCTTGCTCTGCATTTCAGCTCCCATCTGAAGGGCAACATTCTCTGGTCTGAGAATGGCTGTTTTCATGTCACTGGTGTCTTCCCAGAGCCGGCTGCTGAGCAGCAGCTTGGGGTGAGCCAAAAATCTGCAGGCACTGGGAAAACCCCGGTGTTAATGTGACCCAGGACCAGTGTCCCCCGCCTGGCCATGCACCACAGCACTTGCCTGTCCCTCTGTCCTCGCTGCGGCTTGGGCAACGCTTCGGTCACCCCCAGCACCAGCCGTAGGTAGCAGGAGCCACGAGAAGGGAAGGGATGGGATGGGAGTGTGCCGACGGGCCCCAGCCCCGCGGCTGCCCGCCCTGCCTGCGCAGGCAGATGGCTTTTGCAGGGCGCTCCGGATGTTGGAGCCAGGCTATTTTGGACCACGTGGGCGTCTGAATTCCAGGCGAATCCCCGGCTCAAAAAAAAAAAAAAAAAAAAAAAAAAAAATAAAATAAAAAAAATTCCCAACGCCTGCCAGGGTCCCCGGAGGTGGAAATGCTGCAGCTCGAGTGTCCTCGTGGTTCTCCTGCTGCCTGGCACGTAGGCGGGACTCGGGCTACAGCCCACCCGCCCCTGCGGCACAGACCCCCTGTGCCCGCTCTCCCTCCTCCTGGCCAAGGCTGGGACACCCGGATGGCCGTGGTGTCCCTTGGCACGATGTGAGCAGCTCCTCAGCCCCCAGAAGGGCCCGTTTGGGTGGGGGTCTGGCCGCGCTTCCTTCCTGCAGCCTGCGGGGTGCCTGCCAGTTCCCGGGGCTCTCCACAGCCCGCTCCCCCCTTGCTCCACTGTGCCTGGATGGGAGAGGGCAGAGCGAAACCGGCTTCCTGCCCTTCTCCCAGCCGCCGGCGCGGCGTCTGTTTGCTTTGAGGCCCGGGTCCCTCCTGCCAGGACATTCCCGGGCAGCGGCCGCTGCCGTTTGCACAGCAGCCAGGGGGACATCCCGGACCCCCCCGGCCACAAAGGCCGGTGCCTCACGCCTGCCCCGCACCCGCGTCCCCCTCCTCGGGCACCCCAGGAACCCACGCCGGGCTCCCACGAGGCACAGGAACCATGCGGTGACCCGTGGGCAGCGGGGGCTCGCGTCGTCCCCCCGCCCCAGCCCGCTCAGGAAGGGGTGGCCGGTCCCTGCGTGGCTGTGGCATGTCCCCGGCAAGCGAGGCCAGCGCGCCCAGCGTCCGCCATGTGGGAGACAGCTGGGGTTAAAAATTAACACAGCAGAGCTCAGCTCAGGGGCAGCGGGGGCCGGCCGAGGGGTACGTGCTGCCCGGGGGACCCCCGTGCTGGGACTCGGGGTTGTGTAACTGGGAAGGTGGGGACTCCCACGGCCCTCCAGCGGGGGGGGGGGGGGGGGGGCGAGGGGCTGCGGTGTCCCCTGGGCTTGGCTGGACACAGACAGAGCCCTGTGCCACTGCAGCAGCCAGCTGAGCATGATGGCAGGTCACTCCGATCCCCGCTCTAGGAGGTCGGCACCCAAAAAAACACCAGCTGCCCCAGCTCTGCTTTCCAGCACCAGCAGGGCCAAGGGTTTTGTACCAGTCTGACCCCAGCATGCCAGGATGGGGGGTGTCTCCCAGCACAGCACCTGGAGGAGCTGGGGTCCCCCATCCAGCCCCCTTCCCAAAATCAGGGCTGTCACCAAGGTCTGGGGCTCCTGACACAGCATCTGGCTGGATTTGGGTCCCCTCCACCAGGAGACACCCAGCACCCCGCACGGAGGAGGTGACAAGACAGTGCCAGCTCTGTAACCCACTTGGATGGCAAGGGCTGGCCTGGGGGAATTTGGGGTTGGGAATTTTGGAGGTGTGTTTGTGCTGTGGAGACTGTTGGGACACGTCTCCCACTCAGGCAGCCTTGGCAGCCCTCCAGCCACTCATGGAGTCCCACTGCCACCCGGGGGAGGGGGTCATGGACCTGCATGACCCCCCCTCACTGCTGCAGGGTCAGGCTGCTCTGTAATACCTCCATGTCCCACCCCCAGTTATTCCTGGCTCTTCTCCTGAAGCTGGACTGAGGTCCTGGATTCGTTCCCCAGCTGGGGAGAGGGCAGTGCAGACCCCACAGCCAGAGCCCAATGCCCAGCATTGGCAGGGGAGATTTTGGCCTTGGCTCCAGCAGGCAGCGAGCAGGGGCAGTGCTGCTGTTTGCTGACAGGTTTCTGCCCTGTCCCCTTGCCATCTGTCCCCATCCCCTGCCCCCTCTGTCCCTGTGCCCTGTGTCCTCCATCCCTGGCACCATCATTCTCCTGTCTCTCTGTCCCTTCATCCCTGTCCCATTTGCCCTTCATCCCTGTCCCTCTTCCGCTCACCCTTCAACCTTGTCCCACTCGCCTCCCAACCATGGCCCTGTCATTCTCCATCCCTGTCCTCTCACCCTTTCTTCCTGTCCCATTTGCTCTTCATCCTCATCCTCATCATCCTCCACCTCTGGCCCACTCACTCTCCCCCAGTGTCCCCCTTGCCCTCCATCTCTGTCCCCTCTGCTCTCCATCCTCATCCTCCTGTCCCTCACAGCCCCCAGCATGCCATGGGAAAAGGCTCCAGTAGCAGATTGGAGGCTCAGGGACTGCCCTTGTCACATCCCTGTGTTCTGGAGATCTGCCTGCCTGGGAGCACTGGGGGACCCAAATCCTCTGGATTTGGGGGACTCCCTGTGACTGGAGTGCTGGGCAGTGGGAATGCTGGGGAGCCTGGAGGTTTGCTGGGGGACACTGGGCTGAAGCCGCAGCTTTGCTGCTGTCACTGTCAGCAAGTCCCAACTTGGCTTTGGGCCTCAGTTTCCCTTCTCTTTGAGGATTCCAGACCTCAGAAAAGGTGACTTGCCCACACCTAAGTTTTCCAAACACACTGAGAAGTGAAATGTTGCTGCATTTGGGGACCTTCAGTGGGTGGCAAACTCCAGGTGCTACTGCCACAGGCCCTGCCTTGGCAAAGGGGACATCAACACCCCGTGGTTCGTGGTGGCAGCAGGGGGTTGTGTCAGGTCCTTAAAAATAGCCAAAAAGGGGCAAAGAAAACTCTCTTGGTGAAGCCCACGTGGGTGAGATGGTGCTGTATGCTGGGGAGTGTCACCTGGAGTGGTGCTGGTGGGATGCTGTCCCTTCTATGCCACTGGTGCCACCCGCATCCCGTGTGCCTGGCACGAGGCTCCTCTGCTCCTTTTTTGGGGGAGCTGAGAGGCTGAATTGTGGAAGGAGGCAGGTGGGGAACACATTAAGAGGGCCAGCAGAGGAGCTGAAAGGGTGCCCAGGAGGATGGGACCATGCTCCCCCATCACTGCCACCCGGGAGGGAGATTTTTTGGGAAGCCGGAGCATCATCGCAGCACCCGCGGTTGCAAATCCCAGTGGCTAAATCTGCGAGAGGCGCATAATTAACGAGACGTGGATCAAATACAAACAGCGCATCCGCGCCGCTCCCCCCCCCCCCGCCCCATCGCAGATTTTTTTGTTTCATTTCAAGGCGGGAGCGGGGTGGGAAGAGATTTCGCATTCCTGTGAAAAAAAAAAAAAAAATCAACGGCAACACAAACCCAGTTTCATTTTTGTCAGGGTTTCTGCTTTTGAGAGGGTTTGGGTATTTTGCTGGCAACCGAAAAGGCTGCGGGAATTGGGGGTGGTGGGTTTTTTTTGGGCTGTTTGTCCCTGGAAAGCTGCTCTCGGCTGAGGAGTGGGGATTTAAGGATTTTTTTTTTTTTTTAAACTTCCAATATTTCAGTGCCCACAACTCAGAGGGGAGAAAAAAAAAAAAAAAAACACCAAACCCAACAACAACTCTCCCCCTCAGCAGCAAAAAATTCTGGCAAAAAGTTAAGCAGGAAACTTCTGGGCCAAGCGTGTTATTCCCACCCCCCCACCCCCCCCCGCGGGGCCAAACCTCGGGATTTGTCCCCTCCCTCCGGCTGACTTATCGGACCATCGATTATTTGCTGTTTATTCAGGGGGATTTCAGCGATGTCCCGCTGTGGGACCGTGAGGTCCCTCCCGGTGGAGGCAGCAAGCGCGGGGCTCCGGGATTCTGGGATTGGGGCGATCCTTCCTGTGCGCCCGGGCGTGCTGCTGGGATAGGGGAACTCTGCACCCCTCAGTCCCCCCCGCTGCACCTCGGCTACCTGGGGGTGGCTCTTTCTTCTGGGACCTGCTGGCAGCTGCACCCCACGGGGGGGGGCAGAGAGATGGGAACACTCTGTGGACACCCCATGGAGGGGAGAACAGAGGGACTGGCACCCCACAGGGGGTGCAGAGGGATGGGGTACCTGCAGGGGGACACCCCACACTGGGGACAAGGGATGGAGCGCATGCAGGGGAGCATCCCATGGGGGGAATGGACAGAGGGATGTGCACCCCATAGAGGGACAGGCCGGTGAGGAACATTCCGGGGTATGAGGATGCATGTGAGGGTGTCGCCCCTCGGGGAGCAGGGGGGCGGGAGGAGGCACAGTTGGGTGACACCCCAGAGAGAGGATGGTGACGTCTCATTGGGGGTCGGTGGGGATTAGGGGGGGCACAGTAAGGTGGATGGGACATGGTGGGGGGACATCATGGTGACACCCATGGGTGCGGCTAGGACACGGGGTGCACAGTGAGGGGAAACCTGTGGGGGACAGGTGGGACGTGGAGGGGGTACAAACAGGCTGGCATCCGTGGAGGTGGATGGGACACGGGGGACACCAATCTCCTCCGTGTGGGACATGGAGGGTTGGGACACCACAGCGACACTCGGGGAGGGGCGGGGGGGGGCAGTTGGGACACGGAGGGCGACGCAGCACAGCAACACCCGTGTCGGGTGTACAGCCCACGGGCGGCACAGCACAGTGACACCCACGAAGGCATCTGGGACACGAGGGGACACAGCGCGGTGACAACCGTGGGGGTGGCTGGGACACCATGGAGAGGGGTGGGCACACCACGGCGACACCCGTGACGGGGGGGGGGTAGGTAAGACATGGGGGTCGCAGCGGGATAAATCCCGTGGGGGGTGGCTGGGACACGAGGGTCACACTCTGTCGCCACCCGCGGGGTCGGCTGGCCCGCGGCGCAGCGGGGTGACACCCGTGGGGGCGGCTGGGACACTGGCGATGGGTGTAGCCACACGGCGATGGGGGTCGGGCGAGCCGGGGCGGGGGAGGCTGGCTGTGCGGGCGGCGCGCGCGCGGGGCGGCGGGGGGCGCGCGCGGCGTGTCGTGTCGCGGCGTGTCGCGGTGTCCGGCGGCGCGGGGCGCTCGGCCCGGTCCGGTCCGGGTTTTGCCGGCAGCCGCGGGCAGCGGCGGCGGCGGCGGCAGCGCCGTGCAGCGCGGAGCGGGGGCTGCGCACTCCCAGAGCGAGCGGCGATGTGGAGGTGGGTGTGCGGCGGCGGCGAGGCACCGAGCCCGCCTCGGCTCCCCGGCCCCGGCCCCGGCCCCGGGCAGGTGCTGACCTTCCCCTCCCTACCCCGCTCGCTTCCCCTCCTGCCCCCTCGCCGGCGCCCGGGCAGCCCCCCGCCGCTCCCGGCAGCGCTGCCCGCAGCGCGGCGGCTCCCGGACCGCCGGTCGGTGCCGGCCCCCGGGGCGCTCCGGCGGCGGAGTTGGGGTGGGGGGTGTCGGGGGGCTGTCGGAGAAAGGGGAGGTGGCGGAGAAGAAAAAGTTTGGCGGGGGGGATCCGCGGCTCGCCCCGCTGCCCGGCGCCGTGCCCGGGCTGCCCGCGGCGGCGGCGGGGCCGGAGCTGGCCGCCTGCCCGCCTGCCCGCGTCGGGCCCGGCCAGTGCTGCCTGCGCGGCGCCCGAGCGGCCCCGCCGCTTCCCGGGGATGGGAGGGGACGGGGGGGGGGGGGGGGACGTCGGGGTAACGAGCAAAGTTTTTCTCGGTGCGACTGAACCCCGCTGCCGGTACCCGCAGCCCGGCTGGGATGCGCTGGGAGCCGTGGGGAGGGATGGAGTGAACCCCCCACGTCTCCCCCCGCCGCCCCGGACCGCCGCGGCAGCGCCCGGTGGTTTCCCGGGTGACAATGGTGGCGGCGGGGCCGGGGGGCGGCGGGGGCGGCGGCGCCGGGGGGAGGCGGTGGGCAGCGGGGCCGGCGCTGCCACCCGCGGTGGGGCTCGCGTGGGGGGCGCGGGGGGACCCCCACCCCGTGCTGGTGTCCGCGCGTGGGTCGCTCCCGCCTCCCCGGGGTGCGCCGGGCTCCCGCGGCAGTTTGGCTCCGCCACCGGTGCCCGGGCGCGGGGTGGCCGTGGGAGCGGCGCCGCTCGCCATCGCCCAGCCATGTGCGACAACTCACCCAACTTTATCATCTCCCCCGTTCCCAACGAACCCCCCCGCCCCGCTTTGCCGTCAGACAGGATTCCCAAACCCCCTGCTCCCCCCACCCGCGGCGGGGAGGGTACCCCACGTACCCCACGCACCCCGACACCCATCGAGCCACCGCGATCGCGCCGTGGAACATCCCTCGTTCGCACCGGCGTGGGTGCCACCAGCCCCAGAACCACCGTGGGGGCTGTGGATTGTACCCGAATTTGGGAATTACGGCCTCAAACTCCGCCGAACCGCGGCCCCATGCGCCCCACGGAGGTGTGGGGTATTGGTTTTTGGTTTGGTTTTTTTTCTCTTTTATCTTAATTTTATTATTCCTATTTTTTTTTTCCACCGCATCCCGCAGCCGGCAGCGTCCTTCCTGCGGGGCCGGGGCTGCTTCGGGTCGGGTTATTCTTTGCTGGGATGATTGATTGGGGAGAGGAGGATGGGGGGGTGGCATGGGGGGTTAGGGGGTGGGATGGGGATGGGGGTGTGGGCATCCCACGCACAAACAAAGCTGCGCACACATCCTGCGGTAACGGCCCCGCGTGTGCGCTGACCCGGCCGGGCAACCTTCACCCCCCGCCGCTCCGTGCCGGGGGGGCTGGGGGAGTGATGGGGGATGCCGTGCTGTGGGAGGGCGGGTGAGGCCGCGTTTGGGGGGGCGCGGGGGGATGCCCATCCCGGCTACCTGGGGCGCGGAGCCGGGGCCGGCGGAAGTTTTGTTTCTCTGGAAACGGGCCCTGCTGTGTCAGCGGCCCCTTTGTGCCGCTTTGTCCGCGCCCCCCGGCCCCCAGCCCGGCGGCGGGGCCGCACCTGGGGCTGCGGGGGGACGGGGACCCCTCCGGCCCCCCCCCCTCCTCCGCCCCCGCCCCCAGTGCTCCCCGGTCTCCGCTGCTGCCCGCGGGCTGCGCTGCATCCCCCGGCGGGGCCGAGGCGAGGGGGATCGGACGGGAAAGGGGGGGGTGACTCTCCCCGAGGTCCCGCTCAGCGGGAGCGCTGGTAGGCATGGAAACCCTGCTCCGTCCCTCTGTCTGTCCGTCCGTCCTTCGCATTCCCAACGGGAAAAGCTTTGGAGAAACGGCTCCTCCAGCGGCACCCGCGGGGCCGCCGCAGCGCATCCCCATCGGTGGCGGTGTCACCCCAAGTGTCCCCGCGCGGGGTACCCCCGGAGATGCCCCCGGCGCTGCGCCCCCCTCCCCGGTGCCGGTACCGGCGTCGCCCCGTCGCGCTGGCAGATGTCGCGCCCTGACCTCGGGGACGCCGCTTGGGGGGGGGGGGCTGTGGGAGGGACGGGGGGGGGACACGGTGACGGGACGATGGGGACGGGGACGCGCCGGCGTGTGACAACAAAAGCAAAGTAACAAAGGACCCGCCGGTGCCGCTCAGAAGTTGGTCCCGGCGCCGTTCGGGGCTCGGTGGCCCCGGGGGCAGGGTCGGGGGGGCTGTTTGCCTGGCGGGATGTGCAGGCAGGGGGTGAGGGGGTTGTGCCGGGCGTCACGAACGTCCCCGCGTCCTCCCCCCTGCTTCGGTGGGAAGAGGCAGGAGCCGGCCGGGGCGTCCTTGACATGGATTTTGTGGTGGGGATGCGGGCAGCCGGCGCCGCGCTGCCAGGCATCTGCCCGCACCTCCCCGCGCTCCTGCCCGTGCCTCCTGCCCGTGACACGAGGTGGGTGGGCAGAGGAGAGGAGCTCTGGGTGCTGCACCTCAAAATCCAGCCTGTCCCTCCTCTTTCTCCTCTGTGGCAGAGGTGGATGTCAGGGGAGACGCTGTGGAGGTGTGGGGAGTGTTTTGGGGATCCCCCACCCTGGCGGTCGCTCACCCACCGGCATCCCCTGGTGTCACCAGGGCCGTTCCAGGCAGGTGGCAGCAGTGCAGGTGCTGCTTGTCTGCGACCTGGGGATGCTGCAGGGTTTGGGGGTGACATCCTCTCCCCAAAACTGTCCCCTCTGACAAATCTCCTGTGTGGGGCACTGGAGGGAGGGCAGGGTGCTTGGCCCTCACAGCCAGCACCTGGCACCTCCTGGTGTGTCCATGCAAGGCTTGGCCGAGGCTGGATCCGGCCCCAGCTGGTCCTGGACCCTCCACCTCCCCCAGCAGGGACATTCCCCGGGGTGGCCACAGCGGGTGGCACCGTTCCCCTGCCTCCCTGTTTTGTTTTCCCAAATCCCGGCTGTAGGAACAACCTCTTGATTAAGTGTATTAATAGTTAAACTTTCAGCTCATAGCTTAAACTCACCAGACCACGAAAAGCTCCCTCCTTTACTCATGCTCTGGTGCTCAACTAAAATATTACACTCAAAAGGCTTGGTTTTTTTTTTTTCTCCTTTCCCCTTCCTTTTCCCCTGACTCGACTTTGACTCCTGGGAGCATGGGGGGTCTTGTGGGACTCCCAGTTGTCACTGCTGCCCGTTGCAGCCACCTCTCTGCACAGAGCCCAGGCATGGAGCCAAGGGGGGCCAGGTGTCCCCAAAGTGATTGGTGCTCTTGAAACTCATCCAGGCTGGGGAGGAGGATGGGAGCCACTATCCCAGGAAAAGGCTGGCCCTCCACCCAGCTGGGGACATGAGAATGGATGGGCTGTGGTGGCTCGGGAAAGGATGGAGATGCTGGCAGTAGCTGGTGTGTGGCAATAGCTGTTTTCCTGCCAGGCAGGTGATGGGGAAGGAGGAAGGTGGGAGGTTCAACCATGCCAAGTGCAAGGTCTTGCACCTGTGTGGGGACAGCCAGGGGGTGGATGGGCTGGGAGTAGCCCTGCGGAAAATGTCTGGGGGTGCTGGTGGGTGACAGATGGGACGTCAGCCGGCACTGTGTGCTCAGAGCCCAGAAAGCCGAGTGTATCCTGGGCTGCACCACGGGCAGCAGGGTGAGGAGGGGGTGCTCCCTCTGTTCTGCTTTGTGTGACACCCCCCTGGGGCACCACATCCAGCTCTGGGGTCTCCAGCACAGACAGATGTGGGGCCTGTTGGAGCAGGTCCAGAGGATGCCACGGAGATGGTCCAAGGGCTGGAACCCCTCTGCTCTGGACACAGGCTGGGGATGTTCAGCCTGGAGCAGAGAATGCTCCAGGGAGACTACAGCTCCTTCCAGTGCCTAAAGGGGTTTCAAGAGAGCTGGAGAGGGACTTTGGACAAGAGCCTGGAGTGACAGGACAAGGGGTGAGTGTTTTAAACCGTAACAGGTCAGGGTTAACTTGTACATAGGAAAGAAATGTTTTACACTGAGGGTGGGGAGGCCCTGGCACAGGGTGCCCAGAGAAGCTGTGACTGCCCCATCCCTGGAAGTGTCCGAGGGCAGGTTGGACAGGGCTTGGAGCAACCTGAGACAGTGGAAGATGTCCCTGCCCTTGGTAGGGGGTGGAATGAGGTGGGCTTTAAGGTCGCTTCCAACCCAAACCAGTCTGGGATTTGGTGCAGGGAGCAGGGGTGTAGGAGGGGCATGAGGGAAGAGGCAGGTGGGCAAAGGGGTGGCCGGAGGAGGAACCACCTCCAGATGTGGCCAGTGAGAAATGCCAGGCCAGAGTGGAGGAAATGTGAGTTTGCTGCTGCTCAGCAGTGGCTCTGCCGTGGGGATCAGCTCTGCAGCTGCCTTTGCCTTCAGCAGAGGGACATGTCCTGGTGGGGAGGCTGTGGCTCCCTGTCCTGGGGGGCCTGTTGGGGGAGCATCAGTGCATGTGGGTGAGGAGCAGCCTGCATCCCTATCCATGTCCTGTGGCCTTTGGGACACCCATGGGGCTGGAACCCCAGGAGAGCTCCAGGGACAGCAGGCAGCAGAACGGTGTGACCCCAGTGAGTGGCTGAGGGCGACCTGTGGGTCCCTTTGCCTTTGGGAAAGTCCAAAGGGCACGTTTACCCTGGCCACGGGCCCTTGGGTGCCTGATATATACAGTTGAAAAGCTTTGGGGTCTGTCAACAGCTCAATGCTGGTGGTGTGCCTGCCCTATAGTCTCTCCTTTTGGGGTGCTGAGGGGTGCATCCTTTATATCTTTAGAGTGATTTCATCCCTGCTTGTCTTTTCCCATGGCTTGCAAGCAGGTGGAGTGTGTTGATGGTCCGAGATGACAGCCTGTGCTGCACATGGGTGGCAGCCTGTGATTATGTGGATAAAAGGATTTTTGAGGTCAGGTTTTCCAGTGGCTGCCTTGGTGTCCCTGGTTTCCACCATCCATGGTTATGGCATGGAAACGAGACTGGAATAATGGCTCCCAGGCTGTGGGATCACCTTGGGATGTGTGGGTCTGGCTCGATGTCCTTGTCCTGGAACAGTGTCATTTGTATCAAAGCATTTTCCATCGCCTGAGCTGGGGCATCCTTTGTGCTGGGAGGATGAGGATGCATCACCTCCCCACAGTGATGCTGACAGTGTGGTGGCCTGGGCACGGGAGGACGCGTGACCCTGGAAGTGGTGGCAAAGAATGAAAAAAGAAAAGCTGTTCTCTGATTTTCCAAGCAGGATGTGCTTTTCCATCTCCACCCTCCCAGCTCAGAGAGGTGGGAGCTGGAAAAGGGCTCGGGTTACTGGCCCTGCCCTGTGACAGCCCTGGGATATATTCGGTGGGTGAAGGGTGGGACCTGCCCACGGGGTGAGATGTACCCTGTCATTTCTGGGTCACTTCTGAGATGGGCTTCATCCCCAGGGGCTGATTGTCACCTGGGTGGTGGCAGGGCTGGCAACAGGGCTGGCAGTCCTGGCCTTGTGAGTGACTCCAGTGGGTTCTGGTGGCTGCTGCCACCCGTGAAACCCGCAGCTGGCCCTGGCACGTGCTGAGCTCCCTGAGGATGGCCCCTGCTGGAATGAGGATTGGGTTTGTGCTCAGGTGTGATGAGATTGGGCACGTTCCCCTCTGGCCTCCTCTGGTGCTGCTGTCCCTGGTCATTCTTGGTTTGTGGGTGCCTGACTGTCGTTGATGGATGTTTCGGTTTTGCCTTTGCAAACCTACCTTGAGTCCATGCCTCTGAAGGGATATCTGGGCAATATCTGTCTCCCACAGTCTTCCTTGTGGAGTCATTGTCTATGCCCAACCAAACAATGCAGCTCCATCCACTCAGCCCCCGGGTTGTCTCTTGGTGTCCCCAAGGGTCTTGGTGTCATTGGTTCTCACTTCTTTTTGCCCCTGTGGGCTTTGTGCCTCTTTCTCTCCCTCAGAGATGGGATTTTGGGGTCCAGACCCAAGCTGAGTCTCTCATTTGAACATCCTGAAGGCTGAGACATTCTCACTTGAACATCTCAACCCTGAAGGGTCCCAAGTGTTTGCAGATCCAGGTGCTCTCACCCTGTAAGAGCTCTTACTCCTCTGCACCCACTTGCTGCTCAGAGGCAGCTTCCTGCTCCCCTGCCACTCCTGGATCTGGAGCAGGGCCAGCAAGGACCATTCATGCCCAAGGAGTGATGCCTTGGGAAGGGCAAGTGAGCTGTGCCCACAGATGATGCTTGGAGGCTCTGTGGGATCTTGCTCCGTCTATAGGCTCCTAGAACAGTTTGGGCAGGGCAGGAACCTTAAAGATCATCCAGTTACAACCCCTGCTATGGGCAGGGACACCTTCCACTATCCCAGGGTGCTCCAAGCCCTGTCCAACCTGGCCTTGGACACTACCAGGGATGGGGCAGCCACAGCTTCTCTGGGCACCCTGCACCAGGGCCTCACCACCCTCACAGGGAAGAATTTCTTCCTAATATCCAATCCCAAACTTTCCTCTTTCAGTTTAAAACCCTCACCCCTTGTCCTATCATGACAGACCCTGGTGAAAAGTCTCTCTCTGACTTTCCCGTAAGCCCCTGTAAAATGTTGGAATGTTTTTCAGCAGGGCCAGGCCTTGCCTGGGCCATGGGGATGTGGCAGTGACTGGTGGCCAGGCCATGGCAGCACGTTGGGTTATCCTTCCCCACCTTTCCCTTGTGCCTGTGCTGGGATCACAGCAGGGAGGCAGATCCCAGCACCCATCACTCCTGGGGTGCCCTGTGCCCCGCTGCCAGCCGGGGACTTTTCCCCCAGTTCCCGCAGCGGGCTGGAGCGGCGGCCGGCCGAGGATCGCTGCCTGGGAGCGCTCCTCTTGCCCTCTGCTTTACCTTCTGCATCTCACTAATCTGATGACCGGAGGTATGCGAAGCATTTCAAATATGGCCTCGTTAGCTGGCTCCGGACAGAGCACGCAAGAGCCGTTTCTTCACACTCTTATTCCAGCCGGCTGTTGCCGTTCCCTCCTCCCACGGGCATCCCGCTGCTGTTTGCCCCGTTCTGGCTGGGATCGGCACAGCCGGCTGAGCCCATCCTGCCTGTCTGGGGAATGAATGTGTCCCGCTGGCCACAGGGTGGGTGTTGGGTTCTTGAACAATTTGGGAGCATCACTGGTGCGTGGGCAAGCGTGTGCCAAGGATTGGGGTGTCCCCTCTGCCCACAGCCTTGGCAGGTGCCCAATGTTCTCACAGTGGACCCAGTGCCCTCCAGGACCTGGAGGGGATCCCATGGCACACGTGACAGTGGTCGTGGGGAGTCTCAGGGAATCTGAAAGGCATCAGGGTGGGAGATGTGGGATGGTGGGTGCTGGCTGGACACTGAACTGTGAGTGCCAGGCTGGGCTGTCCCTCCCCACCTTTCCCTCCTGCATCTGTGGGAAGTACCCGGTGTAGGGAGTGGACTTGGAGGGGTGCAGTGTGAGTATGGGCGCAGGGGAGGGGGGACCCTGGTATCCCCAGGGGATGGGTGCTGTCCAAGGGGACTGCAGCCCATCTCTGTCTGGCTCTCCAGGGTGGTCCTTGCAGGGGTGCCATGGCACCCATCTCGGGGTCCCATACCTTTGTCCCTGGGATGGCAAGCGGAGCACCCCATCCCTCTCTGTCCATCCGTGTCTGTCTGTGTGTCCCCATTCCCTCCGTGCTCTAGATTGCCACAACGTGCTGCCCGCTGGAAGGGGCTCCATTGCCGCCCGTGCTGCTGGGCTTCTGCCTGCTCCCAGTGCCAGCACTGCTGGGGACCCTCCACTCTTGATGTCCCTAGTGTCCCCTGCCTCACCACAGTGACAGCGTGAGCCTGGCACCCTCTCCCCGTTCCGCTATTTAAAGCTGGAGCTGGGGGGAGAAAAATAAACGCGGAGCATGAAGATGGTGATGGTGGCTCTGGCCGCCCTCGGGGACAGCTGGCCCCGTGTCGGCGTCCCCGGGGAGGGGATGCCATGGCCTGGCACAGCCGGGCACAGGGCTGCGAGCTGGGCGCCAGGCGTTTGCGCTTTAATGCATCAGGACAGCTTGCAAATTCCAGGCTGGCGCGGCGAGGTGCCGGCCGCGGCGGAGCGTGCGCGGTGTCGCGGCGAGGGCCGCGCTGCCATTCCCGGTTAGCCCGCTCGCCCAGCGCCGCCGGGGTGCGAGGCCCTCGGGGGCCCGGGCAGGGCAGGGCTGCGGGCAGCCCCCGCCTCCCACCGAGCCGGGGGGGTCTGCGCAGCCCCCGCCGCAGCAGAGCTGGGGGGCAGCCCCGGTGTGAGGGGGACACAGCGGGAGGTTGGCGTGGAAAGGGCGGATTTGTAGGGAGCTCTGTCTCCCTTATCTGCAGGGACCCTGTCTCGCCATCTGCAGGGATCTCTGTTGCTCCTGTGCCCTACTTCTGCAGGGACCTCTGTCCCCTCCGTCCCTCTGCCGTCTGCAAGACCCTTGTGCCCCCCTCCTTTCTGCAAGGATCTCTGACCTCTCCTCCTGCAGGGACCCCTCTCCTCTGTCCCCCTGAATCTGCCAGGGCCCCTGTCCCCTCCTTCTGTCACCCTTGCCCCCTGTCCCCTTCCACAGAGCCCCCTGTTACCTCATCAATAGGGACCCCTGTCCCCACTTCTTTAGGGACTCCTGTGCCCCCATCTTCGAAGCCCCATGCTCCCTCCCACTTTCAGGCTTCCCTGTCCCCCTGTTCTGCTGAGAACCCTGTCCCTTCATCTTCAAAGCTCTGTGTCCCCTCATCGTCAGGGACTCCTGTCCCCCCATATGCAGATCCCCTGTCGCCCTTCTCTGTAGAGCCTCCCACGCACAAAGCCCCCTGCTCCCCCTGCCCCCCTTCTGCAGAGCCCTGTGTCCCCCCGTCCACAGGGATGCCAGCACCCCCACATCCACGGGAACTCTTGTCCCCACATCTGCAGCCCCCTAATTCTCCCATCTGCAGGTCCGGGGTGATTCCCAGTCCTGCCCCACCAGGGATGACCTGGAGGTTGTTCAGGGGCAGCTGGTGCCATCTGAGTCCCCGGGAGAGGGGGTGACCTTTCATCTCTACACACGGGGAAACTGAGGCAGGGAATGGCACTGAATCCTCTCTATGAAGTGGTTTCTCATCCTTTCCCCGAATATTTTCCCCAAATCCGAGCCTGTCAATGGAGCCGAGATCCCCAGGCTTTCCCCCTATCTCCCCACTGCCTTGTGATCTCCCTCCCCCCACCAGATTCAGATTCCTTAAATAAAAAGAGCCTTTAAAAACATGCCTTGCCACCTCGTTGGGAAAAACTGCAGTCACCTGGAGTGCTAATCCCGAGGCACCCTGGGGCTATGGGTGCTCCCTGGACTCGCTCCCTCGAGGCTGGCAGAGGAGGGGGCCCTTTGCTTTGAGAAGGCGTTGGGGGATTAGTGGGAGGATTGGTAAATCTGACCCCAGGTAAAGATTAAGACCCCAAAAAAAAAAAAAAAGGAAAATCGTTGTGTTTTTTTCCGTGCCTGATGCACCATGAAGATTAAACTGGGATGAGTCTGTGTGGCAGCCAGTTCGATTAGGGGTGAGGGACAGCAGGGACGGATGTGAGGATGGAGCAGGGATGGGGGCTGTGTCTGGGGGTCTGGAGATGCCAAAGCTGGGGGGGAAATGCGAACCTGGAAGAATGGGGGAACTGGGGGGCCTGTGGCCATTCCCTGGGGGTCCCCAGGCTGCCTGTGGTTGGTGCTTTGGGGGACAACCGTATCCATAACTACTGCCAGCCTAATCCTGGGAATAGCTGGCACTGGGCTGTGTGGGGGCAGCTTCAGGAGCTCATCCCAAAGGCCGATAACTCGATGGATAGGGCTGGAAAGCACCCTGGCAGTGGGGAATAAGTCCCCCACAGTCAGCAGCTGCCTGCATTAGAGGTTGGATGTGCTCTCATCCGAGCCAATGTCCCTGGTCTGCATCCCACAAACCATCCCACCATACAGCCACCTCCAAGGATAACCAGGGACCTCGTGCCTAATATTCCTTACCTTTGTCCAGGCCCCTCACCCTCCATGGCTCAGGGGCCAGGGACACTCCCAGCAGAGCCCCGGGAATCTTGTCTATCCCGCTCCCATGGGAAATGATGGGAAAGGGGACAAGGAGCTCCCTGCAGGACGCAGAGTGGGGGACATGTCCCTTCCCACAGCCAGGGTGTTGAGAAGGGACTGGCTTCCCTGCCGTGGTGCTCCTGTGTCCTTTTGGTGATGGAGGGGTGGAAGGAATTGGGGAAACCCCCTCAGGGCTGTCTGGCCATTCTGAAGGACCATGTGACCAGTATGTGTACTGGGAGGAAACTGGAGTGGCTGTCCTTGGGGTGGACCATGGAATGGCTGACCCCTCCATTGGGGTAAGGCTTTTTGGGGGGCTGAGCACTGGCTTGGGCGTCAAGCACTGGTTTGAGGGTTTGCTGTTTTGGCGGGTTGAGCACCAGCATGAGAGTCAAACAGCATTTTAGGAGACTGAACCAGCTTGGGGCTCAACCACAGTTTTGGGGGCCTGAACCTCAATTTGGGGTCTGGGCAGCAGCTCAGTGGCTGAACACTGGTTCAGGGGGCTAAGCACTGTCTTGAGGGTCAGGCACTGTTTTGGGGGGCTGAGCATCCTCTCAGGGGTGAAGCAACTGTCTGGGGTGTTCAGCACCCACTCGGGTTCAGCGCTGGCTTGGGGGGATGAGCACTGTTTTGGGAAGCTGAGAGCCAGTTTGGCCACCAAGCACCAGTTTGGGTGGCCGAGCACTATTTCAGGGGGCTGAGTACCGGCTCAGAGTTTGAGCAGTGGTTTGGGGGTGGTTTAAGCACTGTTCTGGGGCTGAGCCCCAGTTTGAGGGGCTGGATCCTTCCTGGGAGGGCTGGGGGAGCACCTCACTGAGGGTGTGCTCCTGTCTCACGTCCCATACTGGGGTCTGGCAGTGCCAGGGCGGGGGGTTCTTCCTGCTCTGTCTTTGCTCCCTGTCCTCAGCACGGAGTGGCCTCTGGATGGGAAGTATCAGGAAAAGCTGGCTCTAGGTCCCCTTGCTGCACCAAGGGTGTGGGCCCATCCCAGCCCTTCCCTGCCTCAGTTTCCCTCCTGAAGTGGAAGCAGAGCATCCCCCTTCCTCTGCAGGGCTCTCCCTGCTGCCTCCTGCCCACAGCGTTCCAGCTGCTCTCCCACTGGGCTGCCATGGGCATCCCTGCCCAGACAGGTAGGGATGGGAAGGGTCATCTCATCCCCACGTCCAGGGGCTGGGTGCTGGTACCCTGGGCAATGCTGGGGTACCAGGAGCATCCCTGAGTGTTCCTCTGGGAACTCAGGTGTGGTGGGTCTCCTGGCAAACCCTCACCCAGCCAACTCTGTACTGGAGCCTCAGCCTGCTCTCCCAAAGGTCCTGGCAAACAGAAACTGAATCTTGCCTGGGGCAGGGTGGCCCTCAAACTGGTGCCAGTGTGTGTGAGGAAGGGTGTGGGTGGGTGCAGGGGTGCCATCCCCTGCCAGCTGAGCTGCTGCCATCGGAGTGGGGAGAAACACGGTCCCCTTTCCAAGGGTCTGCAGCTCTGGGGAGCTGAACAGGAGCCCAAGATATCTCCATCCATGGGGCAAGGAGGGCATATGCCCACTCTGTGCTTTGCAGGTCACCTTGAACCCTGCTGGCCCTGGCTGGCCTGGGGACCCATCTGACACCCTGCCCATGCCTGGGCCAGCAGCAGCTGCACCATCCCCTCTACTCCAGGTGAGGCCAGAGGATGGGACAGGGCTTTTTCCTGGATTCAGGGCCGTGCTGTGTTCCAGGGCTTGTTCCTTGTGCCAGCACTTCCTCTGGAAGCACCTTTGGGCTCCTTTCTTCCAGGGGTGTGCAGCCCTCCCCCTCCTTGGATGCTCCTCTCCTCCCGATGGGTGGGGGACAGATCCAGATCAGGAGGAAGATGTCTGTGGCTCCATGCCCAGGGTCTGCATCACCCCAATAGGGTCATGCCAGTGCCGTGGCCCCCCCAGCCTTCCCAGGATGTGTTGATACTGGGAGCTGGTCGGGGTGTGACAACGGCAGAAGGTCTCCTCATAGGAGAGGGACACCCCTGGGGACACTGGTCTCTCCCAGGTCCCATCCTGGGGGACAAAGTCATGCTCCTCCATCCCCTGGCTGGCTTTACCCTGGGATGCTATTCTTGGTTGCACCCCCAGCTGCTTCCCAAAGCTCTCCTGGGGGATGACCATGGGGTGAGGGGTGAAGGGTCTCCCTGTGTCCATCCCAGATCTGCCCAGGAACCCCATCCCAGAGCTGGAGTCAGTGCCCTGTAGTGGGGAGTAACTCCTGAGTCCCTCGGGAGCAGATGCACCACACCCAGCCTTACTGCCCCTGAGCACCCGCCATCATTTATTGGGTGGAAATGCGGAGGAACTTGGAAATTCAGGGCTGGAGAAAGGCCTGGGGGTGCTGGGGGCTGGGAAGGGACACAGTGCCCTAGGCCAGGATGACGTATCCTGGGTGATGCCAGGATGCTGAGAGCATCCCTCTGAGTATTTGCCCGGGAATGCGGCCATAGGTGTGCGGGGGGGGGGGGGGGGAGGCTGGGTGCTCCAAAACACACAAACCCCCTGTGCCCTCAAGGCTGAGACTGCCACAAACTCAACTCAAGGGTGAAAATAGCTGTGGGGCGAGAAGGGTGCTTGGCCACATCCCTGCGCAGCTTTGCTTCAGCCACATCCTGTCAGGGGCGGGGGGATGCCTCGCTCTGGAGGGACCCTCCGGTGGGCTTTGTGCCGGAGGGGGCCGCGTCGTGTCGGAAATCACGTGGCTCTGGGGCTTGGGGCTTTACGGGAAGCGAGGGTTGAGGCGAGGGGCAGCTCCCATCCCCCCGGGATGCCTTGGCCGGGGTTCAGCTCCGATCGGGCCCCCAAAGCAGCTGCCCCGTGGCGGCGGCTGCCGCTTCCCGGCAGGCGAGGGGTGACGGGGGGGGGGGGGACGAGGAGCCGCCATCGCTCCCCGGAGCAGATGGTCCCTCGGCAGCAAAGCTGCCCCTTCCGCATCGATTACCCGGGCCGGCCGTTTAACGATCGCTTTCCGGGGTTAATTAAACTCTCCTCGCCGAGGGCGGCTGTGCGGCGGGGCCCTACCTGCCTGCAGCCCTGATGCACCCCCGAATCGGGGGGGACGAGCCTGTGGCTGGAGCTGGGGTTTGCTTCCAAGCCAAACCTTGATATCCATCCTGGAGCGCAGCGGCTGTGCCAGGGGCACCGCCACCAGCGCGGCTGCGCCTCTCCCCGCGGCACCCGGAGCAAGGTCAGCTGCCGAGTGTGGTTCTATCGCACTTTCCAGGCAGCATGGGATGCTGGAGCAGAGGCTGCCCGGTGTTTTCCCCTGACCGCTGTTTTTTTTGGGAGCGATCCCCACTACCTCGCTCCGTGGGGCTTGGTCTGCGCCCACCCATGTCTCTATTCACAATGATTTTGGAGGAAGGCGTCGAGAGCTCGGGGCAGACGGTGGCTCCGGAGCAGCACGGGTTGCAGAGCGGGTCGCAGCCTTGGGATTGTCAGGAGTTGCTGCTTTTTGCATATCTAAATGTGCCCTGTCAGCCGGCGCTCTCGGTCGAAACTGCCATCTTTTGCCTCATTGTCAGCCTCGCCGAGGTTACGCATCGTTTGCTGACTCACAGCCTCCTGCTCTAATTACTCGTTCAACTCCCTCCCTGGAGCCACCCGGCCAGTCCCGGCACATCCCTTCCCGCTGCTGTACCGCCGGCCGGAGGGCTGGAGCCGGAGCATCCACGCAGACCGCCCCCCCGCACCCGTCCCTGCCCGCGGGCATCGCTCCGGGGGCAGCTGAAAGCTGCTGCACTCGTCCTTTGCTCCAGCATCCCACTGCTCGCACCCCTGGCATGGTTTTGGGGTGCAGTCGGGGACTGCAGCTGGGCCATCCATGCAACCCCCACTCCCTGCACCCATCCCTGCCCGTGGGCATCGCTGCGAGTCTCCAAGAGCTTTTCTCCTGGTTGCCTGCTCCAGCTTCCCATGCCCACCCCCCCAAAACCCCCCCCCATGATGGTTTTGGGGTGCAGCCGGAGGTTGGTGGGGGCTGTCAGGGCAAACACACGGCGCAGCCGGCCCATTATGCAGGAGCCATGCCTGGGGGGCTCCGGGCTGGCGGCCCCACCGGGCATCCCCCAGGCATCGCCCCGCTGAGGGATGCTCGCTCCCACGCACCCTCCGAGCTTCCCAGGAGCATCCCGGGTGCGCGGCCCCCCCTGGGTGGCAGCGCCGGCTGGGACGAGCGGCGCACTAAAGCCGTAAGCTGAGCCTCTTTGATCCCCGTCCGATATGATCAGCCGCCGGCAAGCTCTGAGCCGGGCCCAGCGTGAATTCCAGCGTCGCGGAGATTCGAACAGACGCCACAATTACCGACGGGATCGGGCTGATCCCGCTCTTGGCCTGCTGCTCCACACTGGCTCGGGTCCTGTCTGCCAGGAACAGGGAAAGCACCAGCTCTGACCTTTCTAACATAATTATTATTTTTGTTATCACCATCATCATCATCATCAACACCAAGCTATGCCCCATCCCAGGCTTGCCATCACTGTCATGCCAGTGCGAAGAGCCTGCTTTCCCCTCCAGCATCTCCCTTCTCAGATCCTTACACCTTCCAAGGAGAGGGGACCCAAACTCACCCATCCCATCAAGCCAGATGGATGCAGGGGCTCAATTTAGTTTTAATTAACTCCATTTTTTATCTCCCCCTGGTTTTGATCGGTAATATCGAGGCAGAAACAACATCCCTGCAAATCCATCTTGCTAAGGGAGGTGAAACCAAGCCGGGTAATCCGGTGGTAAGGACAGCGCTCCGACGGGTAATGCAGTCTCGCTTGCCTTGGAAGAGGAGATATTTTATATATTTATATATCAAGGAAAAAAAGAGCCGTGTGTGTGTTTGCACAGGCTTCTGCCTGTCACAGAATGGTCCAACCACGCATCTTATCTCGTAAAGCCATATTTTGGCCCTTTTTTCCCCCCCCAAGGAAGTGAATTTTAAGTGCCAGGAGACAGTGATGGTTTCTTTGGAGCTGTTAGGATCTGCCATGTACAATAAATCTGTCTTAGTTTGTGGATTATTGGCCCAATAGACCGTAACAGCTCTGTCAGCCTCTCCTGGCGCGCTGTGTCCGGCAAGCTCAGCCTTTGGTGGGTTTTCCTGGTTTTTTTATTATTTTTCAGCAGGAATTTGCTAAGGATTTTTCTGTGCCATGTGCGTGTACAGCAGCTGATAGGGAATTCACAGGAGCTCGGTAACGTTCTTAGGTTTTGGGTTTGGTTTTTTTTTTTTTTTGCTTTTTTAAAATACTTCCCCTCTGGAAAAACCCAAAGGCACAAAGTCCAAACCCCCAAAACAGGATGAAGAGCAGGGCAGAGCCTTCCCTGCCAGAGTGCATCCAGCCAGGGCTGCCTCCCCAAAACTTGTGCTGGTTGAGAATGGGGTTTTACTGAATAGGGTTTTACTGCTTTCCAGTAGGATTTTCCCTGGATGGCCCCGCTCCTGCTGGCCGTTGTTTCCAGTCCACTGTGCTTGATCCAAGCCCGGAAAAACAGGATTTCCCAGGGATGGCGTGGGATGGTGTGCTGGCCCCTCCAGCCTTACTGGGCTGAGTAGTACATGCTCCTCTCACCCTCAGCCTGAATTTGAGGGGGTCTGAACTCCCAGAGTGGGGGGGATCTGCAGCTGCTCCTGCCCCAGTGACAGGCCCCCCCTGCTCCTGCTGCTCAGCACGGCCCTGGGTGATGATGTGGGGTGAGATGTGGGGTGCGGGTGTAGGGTGAGATGTGGGGGTGCACAGTGATGATGGGGTGAGCACCGAAGGAGGGACCAGAGTGGGGTGCAGCTGTGGGGCACAGGTTGCAGGTGCAGGCAGGGAGGTGTGGGTGCCAGGCTGGTGGCATGGCCTGGGGGGATTGGATGTGCTGTAGGGTTGGGGGACACACACGTCCACCTTTGTCCTCGAGGCGAGCAGGAGGAGGCGTGTGGGATTTGGGGTGGGGAGAGAGCAGGCTGAGCACTTGGCGCCGTCTGGGACGGGGCTGGTGGGCGGCCCCCGCTGTGCCAGGGACGGCGGGCGGTGCCGCGGGGGGCTGCCAGCCGGGGATGCCTGTAAGTCCCCCCGGGCGCTGTGCTGGGGGAGCTGCTCTGGTCCCAGCAGCTCCATAAGCCCATTAAGAGCTCAGGGAGCCTTACACCTCGGGGGGCTGCAGCAGGGACTTGCACTGCTTCAGCTTAAACCCCTTGAGCTGAAGCGGGAGTGCTGCTGTGGGGACACGAGGATGCCCGTGGCCATCGTCTGGAGACACCCATCCTGAATCCCCAGCGTGGGTGCCGGCGGCTTCCCTTGGGATACGGAGGGCTGCAGCCCTGGCACCAGGATTTGGCTTTGTTGCATTGTTCAAATGCATCATCAGGGTGAAAAAGTACATTTTTTGTCTGAAAAATCCTCAGAGGAGGATGTTCCCCCTCTGGGTGCTGTCGTTCAGCATCATGGTGTGCAGGAGAAAAGTACAGGTAGGTCCATCTGGGATGAGGATGGGGAAGCCACACTGGTTGAGGGGAACCTGGTCAGGAATTGCTTGGGAATTTTTCTACCCTTAACCTAGATGTACCGTATGTCAAAAGTGCCAGGAGCTATGATAGTAGGAAACCCCCTTCCCCCCCTCAGAGAGGTCTTTGTGAAGCTCATGGGATGAAAACAGCTTTGTCAGAACACTGAGGGAGATGTTGTGGACAGTCCCTAAAATTCCAGCGGCTCATTCCAGACCCAAGGATGGGTTTCTTTTTGTTGAATCCACTACCTACAAGTCCATACCCACTGGTGCTCCAGCTTGTTGAGGGATGGATCCTGTGGGCACTCCCTGACCCAGCTCATCCCACAGCCCCTGCTCATCCCCCAGCCTTGCTCGGGCTTATCCTCCATGGATCACGCCACTGAGGGCAAGGTGTAGGACCCTCTGGCATGGGGAAGAGGGAGGAGGGATGGGACAGAGGAGGCTGGGGAAGCAGCAAGTGGAGGAGGATGTCTGTCATGGAAGCTGAGAGCAGGCAGTAGGAACCCATTGGGTTGGGAGCTCTGTGCTCTGGAACTTCCCTCCCCTGCCTGGAGCTTGCCAGGCCTGTGGGAAGACCCATCCAGAAATGGGGATATGGATATTGGCTTTCAGAAGAGATGAAAACCCTGATGGGGTCAAACCCTTCCCTGGTGAGGGAAGATGGTTCTCTTGCAAGGGGGTCACCAGTCTGGCAGGCAGGTCCTGAGGGCAGGCTGGGACTCCTGAACCCACCCCGGGCTTGCTGGAGAATGGATGGGCCACCACATGTCAGGCATCAACTACATCCAACTTGCTCCTTGTCATTCCAGCTTGCCACCTGGGAAGTGAGGGAAGGAAGCATTGACATCTAGCTCCAGTTTGAGTGTAGCCCCTCAGAGCTTGGGGCCAGGAAGGAGCAGTGAGCCCAGACAGATGCTCAAACCCTGCTATCAGTGCCCTCAGAGCACATCTCCAGTGCGATAAGTTCTTTCCAGCTCCCACCAAGCAGTGTTTCCTTCATGCTTCAGCTTCCCCAGGCTCAGTCTTGTGGCCCTTCCCTATCTTCCTCAGTGTTGTGACAGCTTGTACATGGGTTTTTCCGTGGTTGCTCTCCTTACAATCATAGAGTGAACCTCTCTGTTTCTTACTGTGAGTCCTGCAGCTCTTTCAGCTGAGGGTCCCTCCCATCCTGACCCATGCTGTGGCTGGTGGTGGTGATGGTGAGCCCTTCCTCCTTCCCAGGACTTCAGCTCTGCTTTCCAGCTGTCCTGGGGTTGGTTCTTTAAGATCTGCCAGCTTCCCCCACCTCACTTGTGCTTTTTAAAAATTGCCATAGAATCAGAAAATACTTTGAGTTGGAAAAGACTAATTAAAGACTATCTTGTTCCACCCCTTGCCATGGGTAGGGACACCTTCCACCAGACCAGGATGCTCCAAGCCCTGTCCAACCTGGCCTTGAGCACTTCCAAGGATGGGGCAGCCACAGCTTCTCTGGACACCCTGTGCCACCCTCACAGGGAATTTCCCCCTCATACCTTATCTACCCCTGCCCTCTGTCAGTTTAAAACCCTCGTGCCATGTCCTGTTACAGCAGACCATGGTGAGAAGTCTCTATCCACCGTTCTTCTACGCCCCCTTCATGTACGGAAAGTCCACAGTGGGGTCTCATGGCTGTGCAGGACCCCCAGGGACAATCTGAGTGTTCCACGGCAGTCCCAGTGCTTTCTGCAGCCAGACTGGTATCCAGTCATCAAAGAAGCTGGGCCGTGGTACAACACCTCCCTGCCCTGCCACCCCATCACAGGCCCGACAGGTTTCTGGGAACAGTTTTCCAGGAACAGTTTTCCTAATAACTCCTGCCATCAGGTTGCCCAGGAGCGCTGTTTTTCTATCCTCTACTGCCATGAAAGGGAAGGAAGATGCCTTCCATTTCAGGCTGATTCTTGAAGAAGCGTTAAGAACCAAGAAAGATACCCAAGAGGAATCTCTGAAGGAGAGCTTGGCTTGGGTCAGTCCCTATGTGCCCTCCGGCCTCACCCGAGAGCACGCTGTGTGTTGGGTGCAGGACACCCCAGCCGTGGTCCTTGTTGAAGGCAGACCTTGTGTCTGAGGACATTTGGTCACTGCTGATGCCAGTGTTGCAGTGTCCCCACCATCAGCCAGGACGGGGCACCCCTGGGGTTCCCTGGTCCCCAGGATGTGGTACAAACCCTCCCTGTGGCTCTGCTCTCCTGGAGGATGAGATGCTGGTTGCTCCCTGGGATCCAGCAGGTGCAGAAGGGAGGAGTATCATCTTCTTCTTGATGCCAGGATGCTCCAATTTGCCCGCTTGTTTGGGTGTTGGATTAATGTGGTTTCCTTGACTGCCCTTGCCCTTGAGTGTGCGGATGGCTTGGGAGATCTGGGTCTAGTGATATGACCATCCAACGTGGAAAAGCCCAAGGAGGGGGAAAAGACAGTGAGGGGTGCAGGTGACCCGAGGACCAGTGAAACCAGCGCCTGAGGTGTCCCCTAGGGCGAACCAAAATGGTGGAGGCACCTGCCAAGCATCCCGGTCCTGGAGGTGTTGGCAGCAAGTGTCCCCATCCTCTGGCTCCCAATGGCCTGGGCAGCACCCTCCCCTCTGCCAGGGCTCCAGCACTGTCCTCTTGCTCAGCACCTTCTGGCCTGCTCGCCTGTGCTGCCTGGAGTTGTCCTGGGCTCTCTGGTTCCGTCCCCAGTGCCTCCAGCAGGACCTGGCTTGCAGCAGGGCTCAGCCACCGGTGATGTCTCAGGGAGTGGGAAGCTTGCAGGGTGCACAGGAGCGAGCTCAGGCAAGTGTTTGTGTCTGAGCTAGAGAGCACCAGGGTTTGCTCTGTGTTATTCTGGATCTAAAAGGAAAAAAAAAAGGGATTGCTCTTTCCCAGTTCCTGCATTTCCTGAGAGCAGCCTAGCTCCTAGCTTATCTTCAGACAGCCTCAGGGGTATTCCCTTGGAGTTTGGGAGTTTAATCAGGCATTGCTGGGGCATGTGAACTCTGCGGCGAGTCGCCGTTCCCAGGGAGGGGAGCGCCTCTCGCAGATATTTGGGTTGGCGTGCCTGGGCTGGGGGCTGGGCTGGCTGGGAACGAGCTGCTGCTTTTCCTGGGGGTGCAACCGGGAATGGCTGGGGGTGATGACCTCCCTCCCTGCCTGGGAGGATTGCGGGCAGGATGCTGTGGGCAGGGTGGGTTCCCCTGGACATCCCCGCAGCGGGGCTGCCTGGGCTTCGCTGTGCTCCTTTGGACCTTTCATCCCCTCCAGCCCTGCCTCTGCCACCTGCCTCTTCCCCTTCCAAACCCATGGATTTTCCTTGTAGCATCCTAGGTGAGAACTTCTGGTCCCCACCAGCCATCCTGATTATGACCTGGTGCCCTTCTTCTGGCCCCTCTGGCCATAACCCGACCCTGCTGCTCGTTTTATTTTGGGTGATTTTGAATTGGGCAGAGAATCAGGATTCCAGTGGAAATGCCCAATGCCGGGCTCTGCTTCACCGGTGGAATCGAGGGCTTTGTTGCTGGCTCTTTTGCAGGCAGTATTTCTTTTTTTGGGGGCTGGATATATTTCTGGCAAGTAAAATGACGGATGCTCTGTTTCGTTTCCAGTGGCAGCATTTCAGATTCCTTGCTCCAGGGCAGGAGCCGAGCGAACTCCAATTCCAGAGCAGCTCTGGTACCTTGGCAGCTTAAAGGCCACGGGGTTTGCTTGAATGACAAGCGGTGCTGAGCGTGGGGAAAACTAGGGAGAGGCAGTTTTGTGCTCATGCCTTCCATCTCTTGTAGGAGCAAGATCCCACGGAGCGGGGAGGCATCTTTGTACCGTCTTCCTGCTCTGCAGGCAACTGGGAGATGGTGGAAAGACATGGAGAAGGATGGCAAGCCCTGCCTTGGGGGGATACTCCCTGCATCACTGCTGGGGAGATGGGGAGAAGCAAAGTCTTGGGGCATTTCTGTGTGTCTTCTCCCTAGGAACATCCTCTTGGGTGCTCTTAGCCAGCTCTGCCCGTGCCTCCCCTTGTACCTGGCTCAGAAGGATAGAATCAAAGAACCAGGGGATGGTTGGGTTGGAAGGGACCTTAAAGATCAGCCAGTCCAACCCCCTGCCATGGGCAGGGGCACCTTCCACTACCCCAGGTTGCTCCAAGCCCCGTCCAACCTGGCCTTGGACACTTCCAGGGATGGGGCAGCCACAGCTTCTCTGGGCACCCTGTGCCAGGGCCTCTGTAGTGATCCAGGTGCGGATCCCAGGGGCTGGCTGAGCTGCACCCTGTGGTGCTGGTGGGCCCAAGCCACGAGGGGGGACAGGATCTGCCAGCAGGGCTGGCCGGCTGTTGGGATGCTGCAGTGCTGGGGATGAGGTGTGAGGGATGGGTGTCCATAGCCTGGGGGATCCGGGCAGGTTGGGGATCTATCTTCCTGAAGCTCCCTAGCTTTTTTGGGCTCATCTGCATGGACCTGAGACACATGTGGGTCTGCAGGCAGGGTTTGCCCATCCCTCACAGAGCTCCCCTGCACTTGGTTTTGGTGTCAGAGAGAACCCTGACTGCTTCCTGCCCCCCAAAACCTGTACCCCAAAACCTCTCAAGCCTCTCTGGCCCACTGGGATTACTGGAAGCAACTCCCCTGGGCACCAGTGGGGATGGGATGGTGCCAGCCCCATCACTGTGGTGAGTTTTGGCTGTGCTCAGCAAGGCTGTGAGGCTGGGAGGAGACCAACTCGGACTCCCTGAGGGCTGTGGGGTGCCTCACTGTCCCCTCCCAAAGCTGAGCTGGTCTTCCCCCCCACCGAGCCCTGGCCAAGCAGCCTTCCTCCCCGTTCTCCTCTTCCTCCTATTTCCCTCCTGCCAGCGAGGCCAAGCAAAACGCGGTGCTGACCAAAAATAACAACCGCCGGCAGATCCAGACAATGGATAAACCCCCGGTGAGGGCGAGGGCGACCCGAATCCTCCCAGAGGAAGACGGGATTATTCGCCGTCCTCTTAGACATCTGTCAATAGCTGCCGTCTGCGGACCCGCTTTCCGACAAGGCCGGCGGCTTTCCGACAGGGCCGTCCCCTTCCTGCTGGGAAAAGTGGTTCTTCCAAAGTGGTTGCCTTCAGGAGCAGGGATTGTGGGCACTTGGGATCTCATCACTGAGCACCATAAGGTCCCCACCACCCATTAATGGCCAAACTCAAATGCACTGAGCTGGCCCTGGCGCTCTCAAGTGGTGACAGTGACACGGGGCTGGCATGGGTGCACCGGCCCGTCCCAGTGCCAGCTTTCCTGGGATCTGGAGCAGCCTCTCGGTTTGTGCTCTGCCACCATGGAGCTGCCTGGTGGGATGTGGAGGGATGAGGTTTTGAGAGAGCTGGGAGCACAAGGGGGCCTCTCCAGTCTGGAGCTGGTTTTGGAGATGCCACTGATGGATTTGGGCACTGCTGGAGGTGGCACTTGGTGGTGGCACTAATGGATTTAGGCACAATTGGAGGTGACACTTGGAGGTGGCACGTATAGATTGGAACACCACTGGAGGTGGCACTGATGGCTTTGGGGCTCTCTGCCATCCAGTATTCCCATGCGACTGTGCCCACAACTTTTCCTCTTATTTTTAATTAACTTCCCTTCACTCAGCCCATGCTGATGGGTGTCTCCATGACCTGGTTGTCAGTCAGACCCCGAGTAACTGATGCTGTAATCGCCCCATCTGTTAACGGAGCGATTCACATGTCTTAGCTTGGCCTGTGTGGGTCTCCCCAGGGCAAAGCCATCCTCAACCCCCCAGCTCTTTGGGGGTCCTGCCGGGATGCCCGTTGTTGTTGGCATCTGCCACCGGGCAGCGCCTGCCCCTGCCCACCTGTCCCCGATGCCCTGGGGTCATTCTGCCTGGCCCCTTGAACCTCACAGCCCTGAATCACCTTGGGGACCTCACTTGGTGGACAAGAACACGGGGAGCCAGCTGGACCAAAGAGCTGGAGTCCCTCCAGGAAGGTCTGGGGGAGTTTTGCAGAGGACAGGAGGGGTTCTGCTGGGCTGGGATTGATGGCGCATCTCCGGGGCGATGCCAAGCCGGTGGGAGTGGGCGAGCGGCAGAGCCGTGCCACGGCGCGTGAATGTCAGATGCTGCTTGGCTGCGAGCTGGGCTCGTGCGAGAGCAGATCTGTTCAATCCCATTTGGAGAGGGGGGAGAGGCGGGGGGGGCTCTTCCCCAGGCTCAATCTGGTAGGTTTTAGTTACAGTCGTTTTAGGATTTGGGCAGCGAATTGGTGCAGCTTTGGCACAGGGGGGGATGTATGAGCACCCAGGCTGCCAAGCCTCCCTCATCCCCCGGAATTGGGGAAGGGGGGGACCATGCAGGTGGGTGCAGCCCCCGGGCTGAGCAGCGTGGTAGTCACCCGGCTCTCTGGGCAGCAGCTGGACGAGCGGAGGAGGGGAGGAGGTGCCTGGCGTTGTCCGCAGGGCACCCGCAGCCCTGCAATGCTCGGGTGGACGCTTCAAATCGCGTTATCTCCATAACCGCCCGGCTCTGGCCGCTCCGAGTGGCAGCGGAGATAAGTGGATTTCCAGGGAGCGCCTGGTCGTCTGACATTTAAGACTCCTTAATCCGTAACCACCACCCCGCGGAGGCAGGACGCAGCCACATTTCCCAGCTGGGGCAGCCCCGGGCGCAGGTCGGTCCCTGCGGTGGTGGCTCCAGCTGTGCCAGGGCCACAGGGTGAGGTTCAAGGATGTGCACGGAGGCAGTGGTATCCCTGGGCACTTCCTTGTCCTCTCCACCATGATAACCTCCTTGGAAGTCCAGGGCACATTGGCAGCAGGCTCTGGGGTGTCGCCTGAGTCAGGCATCAGGGTGTGGCTGTGCCGGCAGATCGGGAAGCCTGCAGCAGCCATGGGGTTACATGGAAAAACCCACCACCAGTGGGGAAAAAATACACCCTCGCTGGATCCCTGGCATAGGGACCCCACCTGGGGAGGTGGCGTCACCCCCTGCCTGCTCAGCAGGATGTGGCATGGCCTCACCACGCTGTCCCTGAGGATGTGCCTGGCAGGACACATCCTGGCCCGCCCTCTGTGTGTGTCCAGAGTTGCTCCTGGGGGGCATCACCGGGGCCGAGTGGCTGTCTGCAAAGAGGAGACGGGTGAAAGGCACTCTGTGCACCATGATGATTCGCCATCTGCTTCCAGGGCAAACTCCAGATGCTGGATTTAATCTTCCATAGCCTTTTTAATTCAGGAGTTGGCTTCTTAACATCCCCCAGTGCCACCTCGGCAGCAGAGACAAGCAGAGTGGCTGCCACGACTGGCCCTTCAAAGGATGTTCTGGAGCACGAGAGATGAACTATGTCCGTGTGAGTTGCCCATCTGGCAACCTGTCATACCTCAACCCATCATATCTCTGGCTCTTTAACCTGCCCAGGGTGAGCCTGAGCATTCACAGCACTGTCCAAACCTCCCCCCAGGCCTGGGTGTCCTCTCTTGATATCTGGAGAAAAGGTGGTGGGTGATGGTAACTTCCATGGTACATCCAGGAGTGGATCTTCTGGCTGGACCAGTTTTTGGGAGGATGAATGCAGAGAGCAGAGCTTGGGGGCTGTTGGGTTGACAGAGGTGATGGCTTGCAAATAACAGGCTTGTCTTTGCCTTAGGCACCTGGTTATCAGGCACCATGGATGGGTGTCCTGTAGGGATAATCAGCCTTGGGAGATCATGGATTGATTTCTCTCTTGGTTCACCTGCTGCTGGACATCTGGCTGGTGAGGCTGTGATGAGACATCACCGCCTGTTTCAGCTGACCTGTGTCACCTGGTGGAGGGAACAGCAGGTTCGACTGTGCTGTGGAAATGGGCACCTGGTACTGAGTCAGCTGTTGTGGTGCTGGGGTCAGAGCTGCTGTGAACTTTGTTCTGGTGGGGCTTGTTCTCCTGAGCCTTTGACCTGGGTTGCTGCTGGACCCTCTGGCTTGTGACAGTGCTGCAGGGCCGTGGTCCTGTTCTACCCACTGGGTGTCTCATCCCAGGATGTGTTGTTTCGGACACCAGGATGCCTCCAAGGTGTCTTGTCTCCCCACGCATCACTCCAACCACCCATGGTTCTGTGCTCCTGGCCATCTCAAGGTCCTGTCCACCATTGGCCAGGGCAGCTGAGGAGCACAGGGATCGCCTCCAGCGCCTCTTTGGAGCTGCAAGGGGAAGGTGCCTCCGGTTGCAGCCTCCCTTGACCTACATCTTTCCTGGGATGCCTTTGAGAGGGGCACATGCTGGTGGTGTCCATGGCACGGCCGAGTCCGTCCATCCGTCTGTCTGTCCATCCAATACCAGGGAGTGCTGGTGGTGGGGAGGAGGTGGGGGCCATGCTGGGCGGGCGGCCACGCGGCGAGGGGGAGGAAGTGGGGACAAAAACGCGGCGGAGGGGACAATTGCAGCCTTTCTCCAGGCTGAAAAGACGCCGGGGTCCCTTCCGGCCTCGTCCTCCGTCTGCTGCGAGAGGACAAAGCCACCGCCCCCAGTGCCCACCCAGCGCCCAGGGATTAGAAAAAAGGCGAATTTTGATTTTCTCCTTTTGTTTCCGGAGCCCGGGAGCAGCTCGGCTTCAGCTTTGCTGCTTTCTTCTCCCTTTACGCTGTGTCTGTGCACGGCTGACCAACCGGCGGCTTTTCTGGGACAAGGGTGATTTATTTAAAATTAAAGGAAAGCAGAAGTTCTTTCTTGAAGAGGAGACTTTTTAGGTCGGCGGGAGCTGATGGCTTTCCAGCCATGCAGCGAAAACACAGGGGAGCCAGCTTGTCATTTTTTTTAGGAGAAGCGAGGCTCCTCTCCTGCTCCCCTCTGACAGTGAATGGTGCCTGCAACTGGGGGGACTCTCAGTCCATCGGCTGGCAGGGGTTTTCTGGACCACCAGAGATGATCCTTTTGCAACCTTTATTTATTTTGGCATTGTCAGGACTATTGCAGAGCAGTCCCCTGTGTGCTGGGGTGCAGGGAGCCCTGGGGCAGAGTGAAGGGTGTGAGGGGTGGTGTGGTGCTGAGAGCTGGGGGAAGACCCAGGCAGAGGAGTATCCCATTTTTTCCCCCAGGACCATGGGAGAGCACAGTTGCCTTGACCCATCTGAGCATTCCAGGCTGCTGGCAGGCAGGTCTTTGGGGTGACCTATGGAAATCATAGAATCACAGGACAGTTTGGGTTCGAAGGGTCCTTAAAGATCATCTCATTCCACCCCCAGCCATGGGCAGGGACATGTTCCACTAGACCAGGTTACTCCAAAGCCCGGAGTAACTGGGTAACCCTCCAACCTGGCCTTGAACATTTCCAGGGATGGGGCAGCCACAGTTTCTCTGAGCAACATGTTCCACGGGTGCCATCCCTCACCCTGGGACCCCCTGGCTTTCGTACCCTGGACCTGGCAGGGGGTTGGTTGCAGGGGAGGAACAGCAAAGAGTTGGGAACCCCTGGGTGTGGGTCGGGGCCTCCCGACCTTGGTGGTGTCCCCTTGAACCCTGGCATCCCTCCAGGCTGTTAAGCTGCCCCGTGCAAAGACCCGGGCGAGGGAGCCCATCACGTGCCCCTTAATGCCGTGGCTGGGACTAAGCACCTTCTGACAGGGACCCAGATGACGCTGCCCGGCGCCTTCCCCAAGAGATGGGGGCCGGAAAAGGGGCAGAAACGGGACGGGGGGGAGCCTCGCTGTCTTTACGCGGGTCAATCATAAAGAAGGGATTAAGATCATTAATTCCTCCCCCCGCTGCAATTAACGACGGGGCCGGGCAGCGGCTGGCGAGGAGCAGCGGTATCTGCTGTGCTGGGTGGTCCCACGGTGTCAGGGCGGGGATCCCCCCCTTAGTGCGAACTAGCCAGGCACCCCCAGCAGCCCGGTCTGGGGTCCCTGGCGAGGACAGCGTGGGGACAGACCCGTCCCAGCTGGCACGGCCGCGGTGTCCGGCGCCTGCTGGCGCGGTGGCCCCGGGGGCTGGAGGGCAGCGCCGGGTGGCTGCAGATGGTGGGAGCTGGCGGAGGCAAAGCGGCGGCCGGGACAATGGCGGGATTGTGCGGGGACGCCGCTGGCACGGCTCGGCACGGCTCGGCACGGCTCGGCGCCGCACCCCGTGCCAACAGCGGGCACTGCCTTGCGCCGCTGGGGCTGAGCGCGGCCACGGCACCGTGCCCGGCGTCTCTGTGGGTGCGGGGAGCTGCCTCGGGTGGGCTGGGGTGGCCCTGTCCCGCAGCCGCGGGTGCTCGGGGGGGCTGTGCCAGGCTGTGCAGCCATCGCCCCGGTGGGAGGGGGCTGTGAGCGGGGGCTCCGAGCTGCTGGCACCCGATCCGCGTGGCGTGGTGGGACCAGCCAGGGAGGCCGGCCGGTATGTCTGGCTGCAGAACAAGATGGGAACTGGTGGAAATGGTGACCACAGCGCGGCTTCAGCTGGTGTCCTCCCCACTTTGGCACACGGACCCCACTGTGGGGGCTGTGGGGAGACCCATGCGGGCAGGACCCAGGTCTTTGCCAGGGCGATGCAGAGCATCTCCAGCAGTCGTGGCTGGAGACCACCCGTACCTCCCCGGCAGCCCCGCGGCACGGTGGCGCCGATGGCACAGGGCGAGCGGGCAGGGTGGCAAATCCCGGGCCGGTCTGGCCGGGCGCTTGGCTCCCCGCATGGCGCGGGGCGGGCGGAAGAGGCGCAGGGCCGCAGGAAAGGCGGCCGCGGGCAGGCGTGAGATAACACCACCGGGCGCTTTATCTCACATCCTCCCGTCCGGTGCTTTTCCTGCCGCGCTCCCCGCTCCGGCCCCAGCGCCCGTTGCTGTCGGCACTAAGGTGTGACCCGTCCTAAGGTCTCCAGGGACAGGTCCCCCACTTCCCTGGCAGAGGGGACGGGTGATTCAGCTGCATGGCAGCAGCTCGCCCATCCTCCCAGCACCCCGTCACTCCGTTGGGGTGCACCCCACCCCACCTCACCGCCGCCCAGCATCCCCCCGACTGGCGTGGAGCGGGATGCTGGGGAAGGGCAGCCCGTCCTGCCGCCGCAGCCCTCCCTCCCCACGTGGCCTGGCGAGCTCCCGGCTGGAGCCCAAGCCCTGCATCGATCTGCGCTGCATCTTAAATCCCGCAGCAGCTGAAGCAAGCGGTTTTCAGCGCCAGGGCGGGGGGGTTTCTCCGTGGGCGAGCCGGCTCTGGCACCGGAGTGAGACACCGGGGCTGCTTCCGCAGCCGGTACCACGGTAGTTGGCACAAGGACCTTGTCCCCATCAGCATTTTAACGGCGATGCCCAGGCTCTGTCCGTGGGAAAGGGTCCTCCTGGGCTGTTGTTGTGGGGTTCCTGGGGTTGCGCTGCAGAAGGGGATCCGAAGGGTGATGGATGAGCAGGAGTCAGTATGGGGGTGCAGGGATGCCCCTTGCTTTGCTGCATCACCCCTGCACAGGAGGGAGGGTCTCAGCAGAGCTCTCCACACATGGCCACATCCCTGTCTGGGCTCTGGAGAGGAGTGTGCTGGGATAGCCAGGATGGAGGGATGGGGTGGGCAAGGGGCCTCCTCCCAGTGCCACCTTCCCCCAGCTGCCGCCGGGGTGGGGACGTAGGTTCCTGCTCCACTAAGCCCTGCAGCTTTTCTCCTCTAAAGCCTGATTACTTGGCGGTGCCTGTGTGCGTGCGTGCTCGTGCTCGGGAGGGAGGAGGAGGAGGAATTTCACAACAACAAGTGTTTGCAGCCACACTGGGCCCAGCTGCCCCAGAGTTGCCCCAGGGACAGCAGCATAGCATCCACTCCAGGAAGGCTCTTGCTGTCACTGCTGAGCCCATGGCTCTGCTGGAGCAGCTGGGCGTGTGTGCTGGGCATGCTGGGCATGGCAGGAGGTCAGCACTGGGGCTTGGAGGTGGATGCTGTGGCTCCCTGTGGGGTTGAAGGTGGGCACTGCAAGCTCGTGATGAGGCTTGGAAGTGGATGCTGCAGCTCCCTGTTTGGTTTGGAGATGGACACTGCAGCCCTTGGTGGGGTTAGGAGGTGGATACCATGGCTGCCCATGGGATTTGGAAATGGATGTTGCCGCTCTTACAGGGATTTGGAGGTGAACACCATGGCTGCCCATGGGATTTGGAAGTGGATGCTGGAAGTGGCTCAGACTTGGATGCTGCAGCTCCCTATGGGATTTGGGGTGAACACTGCAGCTGTTGGTAGGGTTTGGAGAAGGATGCTGTGGATCCCTGTGGGACTTGAAGGTGGACACTGCCACTCTCCATGTGGCTTCCTTCCCCTGCCCACTGCTGGCTCAGGGACAATGGTCCAAGAGGAGAAAGAGGAGGAGGAGGAGGAGGAGGAGGAGGAAGGGCACAGCCTAGCCTGAGCTGGGTGAGCAGCATCCTTGGGACTGTGGGAGTTGGGGTGTTGCCTCCATGGCACTTGGCCTGGGCGACAAGGGTGGGAACCAGGCACCCCTTGCATGAGCCCGGGAGCATCCCGCTGGTGCCTGCCGTCCCATCCGGCATGGGGCCATACGCCGCTGGAGCGGAGTGGGAGATGAGCCCCGTGACTTCCCTGGGGCTGCAGTCCCTGAGGGAGGAGAGTTGGGCACAGAGAGTCTTTAAGCATCAGAGTGCCATTGCTACCAGGCCAGGACTTCCCCTGTGACCCCCCACTTCTGTCTGGATGGCGACCCTTTTAGAGAGCAGCGGAACGGATCTCCACTGAGGTCCGTTCCCTGGAGTTCCTTTGTTTGCGGCGCTGAGATTTTCATGGCAGGGGGAGGAAGAGCCGCTTTGAAAAGCCCGTTGGCTCTTGCCAGCACTAACTCTCTTTTCTTTTCTCCTTCCAGAGCCGCGTGGTGTGTCCCAGAGCCGCAGAGTATGTCTGTGCACTGAGAGCACCCTGAGTCCTCCGCAGCCGGCGCGGGAGGAGACGCCCCGTTGATGCGCGGTCCCGTCTGAGCGTCCCCGGTGGCTGGCGGGCCGGTGCTACCAGAACGGCTTTGGGGGGTCTTTTGCTTTGGCATTGGGGGTGGGTTTTTGGGGTTGGTCTTTTTTTGGTTTTTCGTCTTTTTTTTTTTTTTTTTCTTAAATTTTGGGGCTGGTTTTGTTGTTGTGCTCGGGGCACCATGTCAAATTCAGGCTCCCATCAAGACACTGGGAACAAGCCAGAGACGGAAAAAAATAACCAAGATGACTCTCAACCCCCCGTCAACTCCGAGAGGAGGAACAAAAGTGGAATAATAAGTGAACCTTTGAACAAAAGTCTTAAGAAGTCCCGTCCACTCTCCCACTATTCCACCTTTGGTAGCAGCAGCTCGGTAAGCGAACATTCAGAGAAAGGCAACCCCTTAGCTAATGGCAACGATGCGACTGTGGATAAAAGTCATTCTACCTCAAAGCACAAAAACATCTCTAGTATGCTGAGCAAATTAGACCGGATGTCGGAGCTCTCCTCAGAAGGACAGACCGCCCTCCAACAGTTTGCTCAGTCGACAGAAATGCTCAAAAGAGTGGTACAGGAGCATCTTCCTCTAACGAGCGAGCACGGGACTGGTATCTCTGACATGGAGGCAGTCTCAGCTGCAGAGACAATGAACGGCCCCTCTGATTTTCCTTACCTGGGGGCTTTTCCCATCAACCCAGGCCTTTTCATTATGACCCCTGCCGGCGTGTTTCTGGCAGAGAGCGCGCTCCATATGGCTGGCTTGGCAGAGTATCCCATGCAGAATGAGTTGGCATCTGCCATCAATTCGGGGAAAAAGAAACGGAAAAGATGCGGCATGTGCCCGCCCTGCCGAAGACGGATAAACTGCGAGCAGTGCAGCAGTTGTAGGAATCGCAAAACTGGCCACCAGATTTGCAAATTCCGAAAATGTGAAGAACTCAAAAAGAAGCCTTCTGCAGCACTGGAGGTAACCGGCCCCTCTCAGGCACCCTAACCCCTCCTCGGGCTGCGCTCCTGGGTTTGGATCTTGCCCTAGATAATAAAACACCTGGTACTTCTTACTTTTTTTTATTTTTCCCTTTTCCTTTTTCCCTTTTCCATGAACAGCTCTCACCCTGAGATGTGTGCTCTGCCCAGTGCCCCCAGTCCCCACCCCCCGCTATGTATTGGGGTTGATTGGTGTGGGGAGAAGGTCTGGGGTCTCACCCTGGGGTCCCTGGGCATGCTGGACTTCACTGTCCCCTTTGCAAACACAAGCAGCAGTGGGGCTCTGCTGGGGTTTTGGTGACAGCATCCCCTGTCCTCAGCGGGTGGCAGCTCCCTGAGCTGGGGAGCAGCATCTAACCCCAGAGGAGGGGGACGACTTTTTGCGGCAGAGCTTGGGGTAATTGGTGATGATGAAACCCGTGACCACAGTGCAGCCAAAGCCCAGCCCCTCAGCTCACGCTGCTCTGAGCAGGAGCACAGCGGTCCCTGGTTTTGGGAGCAAACTGCTGCAGTGGATTGCAGCATCCCCAGTGGAGTGGCTGTGCCGGGTGTCCCTGGGCCAGCATCGCTCTGGGGTGGTCAGGATGAGTCCATAAGGCAGCAGCCGGACTTCCCATGGCAGCAGTGCTGCAGTCCCCACTGGCAGTGCTCCTGTGTCAGTACCCAACAGAGCCAGGAGCACCCCTGCTCCTGCTAGGGATGCCCAGGTGCCCTGGTGTGAGCCTCTGGATGGTGCTCAGGCTGTCACTGCCCTCCATGGCCTGCTTGTGAATGTCCTTGGCTTTGGAGGAGAGCCACTGGGTTGGGCTGCCACCTTATCAAATCCACTGGGGAGGTGTGACATTCATGTGGGGACTACAGGGAAAGTCTGGTGACTTGGGTTGTGTGGGCCTGAAACTCATTAGGGGCCGTGGGCAGCTGCTGGTGGCATGGTGTGGGTGGGGCTGGGTGCCAGCAGGGCAGGGGTGTCCCATGGACACTCTGGTCTGGCAGAGCCTCCCTCTTCTGCACGCCCACGTGTTGTGCTGAAGCCAGGTGTGATTTTTCCGTGAGCTGATCCCACTGTCAGCCATGACAGTGTGCTTCCTCCTTCTGGTGAGCACATCCCCATGGAGAGACAGCGGAGGCTAAAAAGCCACCTGGACATCAGCTGGATGGTGCATCCTGCCACGAGAGCTTTGCCCATCCTCTGGTGGTCCCAGTGCAACCAAAGCCTGCCGCTCCCTTAGCTACATTCTACGTTTTTCAATTAGCATCATCTCTGAATGAATACTGAAGGGGAAAAAAAATCTATTTGGGCGGTGGGGATGAGGAGAGGGGGACTGTGTCTTTCAAAAACCGCTGTATTGCTAAATTATATTCTTGTTCTAATTTGCTGAGTCAGTGATCTGGAAAAAGGGAGAAAGGGAAAAAAAAAGTTCATTTCTTCCAAAGAGTCCTAAAGCGGGTCAATAGACTCAGAGCTCGCAGCAGCCGGAGGAGTTGCTCCCTTCTCCCAGCGCTGGGTCTGGGGGTGATAAATAGCACGAGGAGCCCATGGAATGGTCACTCCTGTGATGGGTTTCTCCATCTCATGACTGGCTGGGAAACTGGGGCCTCTGAAATAGGGTTCTGCATCTGGTAAAGTTGGGCCCCACCAGAGATGAGTTCCCATCCCCCCTGGGCATGACCATAGGTGTGCTGAGGCCCAAGAGAGAGGCCATGTGCTGGTGGGATGGACGCCTGGGCAGGTGTGGGTCACTCCAGGGCATCGCCATCCCCTTTTCATGACAGACCCTTCCCTCTCTCAGACCATCCTCTTGCCCCCTGTATTGACCTTGGTAGGGTTTTACAAGATCGTGGCTGGGACAGGGACACCGTGACCCCGACTGATGTCCCAGGTCACCTGGGTCAAAGCTGGGTTGTTAAACCTAACCCTGTGTCAACCAGCCTTGGCCAGACATTGGGCCGTCTGTAGGGCAAGCACCAGCACCTATGCTGTGCTGGAGACCTGTCTGCAGAGGGCCAGGATGCAGAGTTCCATGGACTGCTGGTCCTGCTGGGGTGCCATCACACCGCTGTACTTGATACTGGCACAGAAGCGGCCATGCAGTGGCCCTTCATATGGGGCTGAAACATTCACAGGGCTTTGTGAAGCATCGTCCCTGCCTGTGGGGGGCAGTGCCATTGCCTGGGAGAAGGACAGTGACTGTCCTGCCACCCCTGTGCATCCAGAGGAACGTCCTCGGAGAGCCCTGACAGGGGCCGCAGCTGTGATTAAATGTTGATCTAAAATCAAGCAGTAAAAAAAAAATAGAATTAAACCTTTACGGCAGCATAAAAAACGGGCTAAATCCCTGAGCTGCCGTTAAGCTTTATCTGCACATCTACAGAGCCTGAAGAACCGGTCGCTGCTGGTGTCCCGCTGTGGTGGGGCTGCCTGGGGCTCCAAGACTGGTGAGGTTGGGTGTTGGGAGCAGGCAGCAGCACGTCCCTGCACTGACCAGGCTCCTCTGGGCTCTGCCAGCCTCAGCAACCCCGGCTGATGCCGTGGGGGCTGCTGGCCAGCCCTGCACAGGTCACCCTGGGCTTGTCTGCAGAGCTGTGGGTCACATGAAGGCCATGACTAGTTGGGGTTTGATTCATCAGAGCTGTTCTTTATCCAGAGAAGCTGTACTGAAGAGCCTTGGTGCCCCAGATAGTGCCAGTGAGGGTCACTGTCACCCTCACATCAGCCTCACAGAGAGACTCTCGCCATGGAGAACAAGGGGTGAGAGATTTAAACTGAAAGAGGATAGATTTAGGTTGGACATAAGGTAGAAGTGTTTATGATGAGGGTGGTGAGTCCCTGTTCAGGGTGCCCAGAGAAGCTGTGGCTGCCCCATCCCTGGAAGTGTCCAAGGCCAGGTTGGATGGGGCTTGGAGCAACTTGGGATAGTGGAAGATGTCCCTGCCCGTGGCAGTGGGTGGAACAGGATGATCTTTAAGGTCTTCTCTAAACCATTCTGTGAGTCTGTGATTGTGGGGATGAGGGGGATCTCTCCTGGGCATCCACGTTAGAGCTGGCTGTCCATCTTCCTTGAATAATAAAGGAGCAGAAGTATTTGTCAGACATCTCCTTCCAAACCCATGAGGAGCCTGCTCTCCCCTCGTTCTCCCTTGGGATGATGGATCTGGGTAGGTGGCCCTTGCTGGAGAGTCCACCTTGCTCTGCCCTACTTGTTCTGCATTCAGTGCCTTGAGTGGGATCCAGTGGTCAGTGTGGTGTGCCCCAGGCCTGTGCATTGCTGGGCACAGGCACTTGTGCCTTCCCAGATGCCTGGTTACATGTCATAGATGCCTTGGGGAAGGGGTGATGCCTGCAGCTTGTGATGGCCCCAGCTCAATTTGCTCCCCGCCATGGGCTGCGAGCAGGAGCAGGTGAGATCTGCCAGCAGCCTGGTGGGCACCACCAGCTCTTGCTCATTCTGGCCTTTCGCCCCCCTCCCCTTGCCCAAGCCCCGTGTTTGGGTTCTGCCTGTGGCAGGGAACATCCTCCTGTGGGGATGGGGGTGATGCTGCCCTGGTTTTTCATTGAGGCTTGGTAGGTGTCTTGATCCAAGAGAAGGACCCAATGAGATGTGGCTGAGTCCCGCATGGAGTGAGGGACTGGAATGTGTCTGGTTTGACTCTGAGGATGCTCCATGAGGTGTCCCAGGCCTGCACAAGGGCTCAGTACTGTGCTCCCCCTTGCCCCATGGCAGCCAGTCTGCTGGCCCACGCCTGTCACTGCAGCCTGTGGCCTCTTTCCCATTGGTGTCCCCTGCTTGTTTGGAGATGTGGGACCTGAAGGGTCCTCTGAGGTGATTGTGTGGTGATCCTGTGGTGATCGTGTGTCTGGCTGGCACAACTCAGCCTTGCTTGGGGGCTGTTGGCACTGACAGATGTTGTGGTTCTTGCATGCTCCACCCGTGTTCTCATGAATATTGCACAGGCTTTCCACCTCACCCAGCTGGGAAATGCCCCTGGTTCTCCTTCCGGAGGACCACAGTGCTACTGGGGGGCATGGCCCCACACCATCTTTCCTGGAGGTGGCTTCAAAGAGATCTTGTCCATTGTTGGGCCTGTTGTTGGCCATGGGGTTGAGCCTCTTCCCTGTGAAGCGCTGAGAGGTACCTGGTGGTGCCCAGGGTTGCTCTGTTGGGGTCAAGATTGTTCCTTGAGGCTGGGGGTGATGTTTCCCATGTCCTGAGCAGCTCCTGCTCTGGTGTCCCCAAGCCTGTCCAGCTCATTCCCTGCCCCAGTCTCCATTCAAATGCGCTCCTAAACCCATGTGGTGGCTGGGCTCCTGTCCTCTGGGTGTCCATCTGTCCGTCCATGGCAGGGGCTGTGGGAACTGGCAGTGAGGGGGCTGTGCCAGGCTGTGCCAGGCCATGCCCACTGCCCACTGCCCAGCCATTGTGCTCACCGCTGGACAGAGGGGAAGTTGGGGGCTGTGCCATTGTGCCAGCTGCAGCACGGGGACATGGGGACATGGGGACATGGGGACACAGGGATGTGGGAACAATGGCCGAGCACTGCTGTGCTGGTGCCCGACCAGGGAGGGGGCCTGGCAGCAGGGGGACCCCGGTCTTCCTCCTGCTGGCATTGTGGAAGTCTTGGGATGTACAGCTGCATCCAAGGGTGCTGAGCCTGGGCTGAATCCATCCCAAGGCTGGGGAGCGGGGTGCCAGGGTGGGGGCGAGGGGTGGGTGCCCAGCCCTGGTGCTGCACGCCTGTGCTGGACCCGACCTAACGCCTTGTCCCTTCTTCTTCTGTCCCCCTCCCTGTCTCTCTTCCTTTCCAGAAGGTGATGCTTCCTACAGGAGCCGCGTTCAGATGGTTCCAGTAGGAACGGGAATCCCAAAGCTCTGTCATCCAAGTGCAATGTCACTGCTTGCTTGTGTTGTCTCAGGCAAGGGATTTTTGGCTGAAATGAATGGATGCACCTGTGTCTCTTTAGAACCAAAAATATTTTCTCGCAAATCTCATTCCTGTTTTTATAATTTTTTTCTTCTTTTTTTTTTTTTTTGCGTTCGTTTTAACATCTTCGAGTCCTAGTCAGACATTTAACTGCTTTTCAAATAAAAAACAAAAAATAATTAAAAGAAAAAAACAATGGATCTGTAAAGTACCAAGACTTAATAGACAGAGTATGGACAATCAGTTTCTTTCTGTGTTTTGGTGTTGATGTTGTTTATGTGTGAAAGATGCAGTACTTGTGTAGGGAATGTAAATTTACAGTAACCTTTTAAAATCTAGTTACTAATAAGCACTACTGTAATTTAGCACAGTTGTTTAATTGCACCCTCATTTATACTTTTTATTTGATTCTTTCCCATCATACAATAGAGTGGATAGTTTCTAGAATGCCTCAACTTCATGTTTATAAATGAGAATATGTTTAAAGCGATGTAGTATCCCTTCTCCTCGCCATTCACCTCTGGAAGTTTAACCCACAAGAGGGTCGGTATAAAAGGTGGAAGAAAATAATTGCTACACAACTGGCGGAATTCAAAAAAAGGAAAAAAAAGAGTAAAAAAAAGGCAAAAAAAAAGTCGTTGTTAGTTTATTAATATAGAACAAGAAACGCTGCGTACAGAAAATCCTCCTAATTGCAACGGTTTACTCCTAGAAGTAACTTTTGTAAACTTACAGAAGTTAAAATCAAAATAAAACAAATATTGCAGGACCTGTGCTGAAGCAGTTACGCAAAGTGATATTTCTCTTCTGTTCACCCCCCGTCTCTCCAGCTCTCTCTCCATCATTAAATTGAAATGCTGTTTGTAATGTTTTAGCGATCCAGGCTGTTTTTGTGAATAAAATGAATGCATGTTTTGTGTCATGATTTCCAGCTTGGTTATTTCTCTCCCACCCCTCTGTCCAGCCCTCTAGGCCCCCCGGCAGCAGTGGTGGCCCACGTGCCGTGGTCCTGCCGGCTGTGGGGGATCTCGCCAGTGACGATGCCGGAGCGTGGTGGGACCGTGTGATGAGCTGAGCTGGAGTCGCCCTGGCTGCTAAATCCCCATGGTTAATCCTGGCATTGACTGGGCTGAGCCAGCCTCGGCTCCTCCCGGGGATATTTCCTGGCTTGACCTGCCTGGAGTTTTACCCAGCAGTGCCAACACCATTTGTTTTGGTGACATAATATTAACGTGCCACGGAGAACTGCGGTGAGGCTCGTGTTGTTGGGACAAGTCTAAAATGAGCTCCCAAAGGTGAGTGGCTTCTGGATAGCTTTCCAGCCTGGCCTCATGTTGGTACTGGATCAGCAGGATGGGATGGAGGGGATGTTGGATGGGCTCAGCCATGGACAAGCCATCAGGTTGCTGCCAGTGCTTGGGGTGCTGTGCTGGGAATCATGCCAGGCACATGGGCTGGGAACATCCTACCAGTCCCCTGGAGGTTCTCCAGGTCATCCCAGCCTGGCAAGAGGTGGATCTAGCTGGACCTGGCAGTGCTGGCTCTGCCTTGCTGGGAGGAGGTAGCAAGAGCCTTTGTCCCCAGCTCCAGCCAGCATTTGGGCCAGCATCTGTTGGCCAGATGTGCACCCGGAGGAGGGGGTGACGGCGGTGCGTGGGCTCTCCGTGCCCGGCAGTGACCTGCTGGGATGGAGCAGAGCGTCCTTGGGGAAAGCTGCCCCAAATGCCCTCTCCAGCAGCTTTCCCCCGGGCGCCCCTGCAGCTCCGGGTGGTTTGGAGTCCAGACCCAGGCACCCCAGTCACACCAGTGCCTGAACCCAGGGCTCTGTGTGGGAACGGCTGCAGCACATGGTGACAGTGGTGGAGCTGGGCCAGTGTGGCGAGGGACACAGCTCAAGGCCTGCAGGGACAGACAGACCCTGGTTGTGCCCCAGCAGGGCTCTGGTCCGTGGCATGCCTGGCTCTGCTCCGACTAGGCACTGGCAAGGGGCTGCTGGGAGCCGGTTCCCAATCCATGTTGCTCAAACAGCCGAAATCACTTAGCAGGAATGTGGTGGGGGTGTGCTGGGAAAAAGGAGCCTGGCTGGTTTCTTTACAGCTGTGGCTAAGGGTTGGGGCTGTGTGAAGGCACAGTCCTGGCACCCAGAGGGAGCCAACCCCTACCCCATGCTGGGAGAGTATCCTGGGGAGCAGCACACAGAGCCCCCTCCCCAGCCCTGATCCCCTGGGGAGCTGCAAGGGGGGTGCTGCTTCATCCCACCCACAGCTGGGGCTGGGGACTGCTAGGAATGTCACCCTGGTCTGGCTGTGTCACCCACAACAGGGCTGGCACGGGAAATGCCACCATGGCACAGCAAAGCCCGCTGTGCCACGCACTGGCAGGGACCATGGGCGTTAGCAGGGGAGACAGAGGAGGAGAGTGACAGCAGGCGTGTGGAGCTGCCAGGGAGGACACAGACATTAGCACGGAACAAAGAGAGCAGGGGCTTCCCCATGCGGGAAAACAGGTTTGGGAGAAAAGAATCAGATGTGGGATTCAAACCCTGCCTGTGAGTGGGATGGGGTGGTGGGGAGGCGGGATATGGGGTGCTGGGTGCCCTCCACTCCACTTCCAGCTCACCTCCGCGCGGGGCTGCATCCCTGCCTCCCAGGTGTGTGTGTGGGAGGATGGCCTGTGCTGGCCCGGAGCCTTGCCTAACGAGCAGGACCTCAGGCATCCCCCGAGGGTGAACCCATCCGCTCCTCCACGCTCACCCTCCGTCAGGCACAGCCCCTGTGCTGGGCTGTCCCCACAGCTGCTGCTGGGGAAGTGGCACCCAGGGCTGCTGTCCCCAGGGTGCCCGCTGGCAGCCAGGTGACACAGGGCGCATGGGATGATGATAACGAGCTCGGCACGGCACTGAGGGACAACCCTGGGCGCTACCACGAGGGCTGGCCTCGAGTCTCTCTTAATTAACATCCTCATTAAACAGAGTTAGCAGAAGGGCAATCAAACCTGCCTGTGGCGCTAGGGCGTGCTGTCACAGGGGCCACAGCCGTGTCCCCATCCCTGCTTGCCCTTGGTGGCGTGGGAAGGTGCCGGCAAGCGATGTCAGGTGAGGCCAGACCCCGGTGTGGGGCTGGTCCAGCGGCGATGCCGGTGGTGTTTTCCATGTGAAGCGGCCTGGCTTGGAGAGGATGGATTCTGGGGTGAGCTGCAGTAGGAGATGGAGCATCCACAGTGGTCCCAGAGACACATCCTGTCCTGTCGCAGGGCCACCCCAGCACATCGCGGGGTGCCGGCCTCGGCCGCAGGGTGCCACCATTCCGCGTCCCCTGTGCTGGCTCTCAGCCTGGCGCGGTGGGCTGGTGGCCGCTCCGTCCCGCCGTCCCCCGGGCTGCAATTAGCAGGCTGACCCCGGGCTGACCTGCCCCCCCGGCGTGGGGATGGGGCAGGATGCAGGAAGCGCCGAACAAAATGTGCTTCAGCTGAGCCGGATGGCGGGTTCGCCGCGAGTGCCGCCGGCCAGGCGTGACCTGCCGGCCGCCAGCCTGCTCCCACTGCCAGGCTGGCCAGGACAGCGAGGGGATGGGGGCTTGGCAGGGGCGGCTGTAAGGACCTTGGTGGTGGGGTGGGAACCTCCATGAGCACCGAATCCTGGTTGCTGGGAGGGGACCCAGTTCACACTCACCGCTCCAAGGGGAGGTTGGGATGGTGGGATCTGCTTGGGTTTCCTTGGTAGGGACACATCACAGCCCAGGGGGCTGTGGGGACAAGCCAGCCCCGGTGCCAGGTGTTAGAGCCATCCAGCGTCTCCGGCATGGCTGGGCCATCGGTGGGTGCTCCCTAGCGTGTCCTGGGCTGAGCTGGGGTTTTGGCAGCCCCACAGCAGCCGGATGGGATCGATGCAGGTCTCCCAGGGGTCCCCAGGCATGGGCAGCTGTGGGGGATGCTCACTGTCACACACCTGCCTTGGCTCCGGCTGGAGCCTAGGGCTGCTGGGACAGCTCGGTTGGGACCATTAATCTAAATAAGCCTCCCAAGTTCTGCTCCCTGCAGCTGGCCAGGTGACCTTCCCTGTGTCCCATATCATGGCAGCTATCCAGGCCGATTTCCAGCCTTGGCTGAAGTTCTTCCAAAAGGCTGTGGAGTTTTCGAATTCAAGCGAAGGATGCCTCGTCTCTTTGCGCATTCTCCACTGGGAATGAGCTCTCTGTTGGCTTCTTCCCCATGAACTTCCCATGCCGAAGTGTGGGACGGGGAGGAGGGTCCCACAAGGTCTGTGGGAGGCTGTGTTGCCTCTGCACCAGAGCAAGAATGAAAGAGGCTTTTCTCAGGGAAGAGGAGCCATGGGAGATCCTTTATCCATGATAAAGGCTTGACATCCACATCACTTCACCTCTGGGAATTCCAGAATTCCTGACCTACCACCACATGCTGAGATCTCCCCATGCCTGAGCTGGATGATGTTTACCCAGCAGCATCCTTGGAAGGGACTCCATAGGTGGAAGCTGACACCCATTCCTGCATCCCGCCAGCCCACCCTGGGATGAGCTGTGTCCCCAGCAAGGCAAACCTGCGGCTCCAGCTGGCTGAGGGCCCTGGCTGGCCGCCCTGCTGCAGCTCTGCAGGAGGCTGGGGATGGCGCTGCAGCCGTCACAGGGTGGCTTCTGCACAGAAACTGCCTGAGGTCCTCCTGCCCTGGGGACCGGAGCACCACCAGACCTGGCAACCTGCCTGCTGCCTCCATAGAGAAGCTGTCTTGGTTTGTGGTCTCAGGTGCCCCCCTGCACCCCGCAGGGTGGATGACTGCTTGGGGTGTGCCAGCTGTGCTCGCATGAAGGAGGAGATCTCTTCCATGCCCAGCTCCTTCAGCCCCAGCAGAGAACGCAACACCCAGCACCCCATGGCTGCAGGCAGCAAGGGCCATTTAGCCTGGAGGAACCCTGGTATTCCTCTTTTTGATCAGGATCAATGCCTGATTATTTCTGATGAGCACGTCGGTGCTCCCTGAGCCGTGCTGCTCTCCCAGCCAGCGTCTGCTCGCTGCAAAGCCCACGCCAAGCCACGGCAACTCGCGCTTATTCGGGGGCTGGCTGCTGTGCCAAGGCCGGTTTCAGCACTGCGTCAAGATGTTTTAAGGCCAGAGCAGTCAGGATTTGTGAGAAATAGGTCGGCCTGTGACAGCAGAAGGAGGCTACTCAGTGCAAGACGCGGTGTTATCGGGCAGGGGAGGCAGCGGCTGGCGCGGCGCGAGCCTTCAGCCCTTGGGTGACGATGGGTGGATGACAGCGGCCGAGCAGGGGCTTAGCAGAGGTGACAGGTACCACCAGCCCGAGCTGGGGGTTTGCAGCCTGCAGCCTGCCTCGCTTTTGGCCAGCCATTGGTGCTGACAGCCCTGGTGAAGCATCGGACTGGGGAGCTGTGTCTCTCCCCACCAAGGTGCTGTGAGTGGATGTAGTGCTGGTGGGGGTGTCCAGATGGTACCACGGGTAGTGGGGACACAGGACCAGGCTGCCCTGTCCTTGTCCCCCCAGCCAGTCCTGCAGCCCCCCTTGCACCTCTGATCCAGGGCTGGAGGATGAGATGCCCATGGGGAAGGAAGGATGCCTTGCCTTCTCCTGCCTTGCCTCTGAGCCCCCTGGGCTGGCTTCTCCTGCAGCTGGCTTCTCCTGCAGCTGGCTTCTCCTGCAGCTGGCTTCTCCTGCAGCCCCCTCCATGAGCCCAAGCAAGCCTGGGGCAGCCCTATCAGGGGTGGAGGAGCTGCTGGTATGTGTCTTGTTGGCAAACCCCTGAGCCAACAATGATTAGAGCAGGTTATACTAAACCCAGGAAGGGGACAGGAACAGGGCAAGCATGGATGAGACCTCCCAAGCCGTTAAGATGGTCCTTCTGGTCCCACCTGCTTTCTGGCTTTGCCTGTTCTCCTCCTTCTGGTTGAAGAGGAGCAGTGACCAGGGTGTTCCACAAGGCCACCTCTTGCCATGAGGATTCCCTGTGGACAAGAAGACGACAGCAGGACAACCTCCCCCTCTCATCCCTGCACGTGACAGATCACAGCAACATGTTCCCCTGGCAGAGCCCTGGGTGACCCTGGGTTTCTCCATCTCCTCACCCACCCCTGCCACTGAGGTGTGACCTTCTTGTCTTGGGGGGTTTGGGAGTGGGCAGAGCGGTGATGCCAGTGCCCACCTGCCTTCTGTCCTTGCAGGCTGGAGCTGCAGCAGAGTCAGCCAAGCCCACCCCCGGGAGCCAAGGGCTGACGCCTCCATCAGTACATCCCGCTTGACCTTTACAGTCATTAATTTCTGCATTTCACCTCACATGCTGGCCCTGCGCTTCCTAAAGCTCCATCTGCTGTGGGCAGCGATACCTCCAGCAGCGGCACGGCCGTGACCCTCCCCACCTCCAGCAGAGTTCATTTTCCAGCTCTAGGAGTGCTCTAGGCAGGAGACTGATGCCTGTGAAGACCTTGCAGGTCCTGCACCTCTCTCTGGCAGAGCTGGACCCCAGCAGTGAGCAGGAGTGCTTGGCACAGCTCAGCACCTCTCAGCTGTGCCCTGTCACCCTCTGGGTGCTCATGCGCTGGTGGCATCACTGCCACTGGCATCCTTCCACCTTGCCATCGTGCACACAGGTCTCCCACTGCCAGGTGACCTGGGCACCAGCCAGGTGGGAGAGGCTCCCCCAGCAAGACTCTGAGTCCCCGAGCAAGACACCCTTCTCCTCGCTCCAGGGTTTTTCTGGTGCTTTTAACCTGAATCAGGTGGGGTGAAACCAGCCTGGGGCAGATCCCAGTTGTGATCCCACAGATCCTGCAGTGAGGGACGGGGTGCAGGCCCCGGGCTCGCACTGAGCCCCAGCTCTTTCATCTCTGCTGGGCCGAGGAGGCTCCCACCAGCAGCACGGTTCGCTGCCTTGCCGCGAGTCCTGACATTTCTCCGTCGAGACAGCCGCAGGGGGAGGTATAAACTGGCTTTGCTGCAAGGGTGTGTGTGATGGGGGCTCCCTGCCCCCCCAGCTCCAGCCCATGGCCCCAACACCTCTGCTGGGGCAGGCTTTGGCCACGGTGCCTTCCAGAAGAAGCAGGAGTGTGGCAGGGGGTGATGCTGCGGGGCAGCCGAGGTAGGCAGAGCCACTCCTGGGAGCTTAGGGCCGATCTGGGGGAAGGGGCCAGGGCAGGGCAAGACATGAGGGGATGGGGAGTGCACAGGGAAAGAGAGAACACTCTTCCTTTAGGCGGAGGAACAAGAGAAAAGGGCAGGAGGAGAGACAGGAAGTGGGGGTGGGAAGGGGACACGGCAAACATGGGAATCCTTGGAGGAAACACAATCTGTTGGGTGGGGGGAATGGTGGAGGTCTCGGTGCTCCCACATCCTACCAGTCCCCCCGTGAGCTGGGCCATCAGGGACCCACATTCAAGCCCCAAGAGGCAAGACGGGCAGCAGGTCAGAGCTGGGCCTCCAGAGTGAGCAGTGCCAAGGGCTGCGGGACGCCCACAGGTATCCCAGGGGCGGGTGCCGGCCTGCTCGCACCCTGGGGACACTCTGAGCCCCGGGCCACCTCCCCAGCACAGTGCAGAGCTGCCGCTTTCATCCCCACACCTCCATTTTCTCACGTCTCCAGACAAAGTGACCGCTTATCCGCTTGGATTTCAAGCTGTGTGCACAGCCCCGCGCTCACCCCTTCGGCTGGACACGGGCAGGAAGAGGAATGCGACCAGGCAGGTTTGTGCAAACACAGGCACTGCGTGGTCCCCCTCGGTCTTTAGTCTGGTAAGCAAAATCAGCATCTAATCCAGATCAAACAGGACTTTAGCTCCTGTCAAAGGACTGATCCCCTCTTCTGCCCAGGCTGTGGTATTTAAAGGGACACAGCCAGGTTAAGTACAGCTGGAAACAAAGGGTTTGTGAAAATCATCATAATAAAAATAACAACAACAAAAGCTGGGAAAGATTAGCGGGAAGAGAGACTATAATGAAATATAACTGCCAAAGAAAACTGTGGTTAATGGAGACATCTCCCTAGAGCATTTGAAACCTCAGGTAGTGGAGGAGGAAAGAGATAAGTGAAACCACTCAGAAATCAGCAGTAAAACAAACCAGGCTGTTCCTGGACCAGGGCAAGGTCCTCTCCTCTCCTCTCCTCTCCTCTCCTCTCCTCTCCTCTCCTCTCCTCTCCTCTCCTCTCCTCTCCTCTCCTCTCCTCTCCTCTCCTCTCCTCTCCTCTCCTCTCCTCTCCTCTCCTCTCCTCTCCTCTCCTCTCCTCTCCTCTCCTCTCCTCTCCTCTCCTCTCCTCTCCTCTCCTCTCCTCTCCTCTCCTCTCCTCTCCTCTCCTCTCCTCTCCTCTCCTCTCCTCTCCTCTCCTCTCCTCTCCTCTCCTCTCCTCTCCTCTCCTCTCCTCTCCTCTCCTCTCCTCTCCTCTCCTCTCCTCTCCTCTCCTCTCCTCTCCTCTCCTCTCCTCTCCTCTCCTCTCCTCTCCTCTCCTCTCCTCTCCTCTCCTCTCCTCTCCTCTCCTCTCCTCTCCTCCCCTCTCCTCGGAGCTGGATGCAATAATGGATAATTCATTTATTTGACTTCCAGGCTGCGACGGGAGCACTCCCAGGCTGCTCTGAGTTTTGGGGAGTGGTGCCAGGGGGCACAGCCCCCCGGAGCACCAGGATGCCTCCGCAGACCGGCACAGCCCTGTGCCGCAGCCCCAGATAGGATTTAGCCACCCGACTTCTCCTGACCTTAATAACTGGCACTGACTTAACTGGAGTCTGGTGGCTAAATCCCGCGTGAATCTGGAAGTGTAGGAGTCAGTGTCACAAGTAATTTATTCCACGCATCCCTCAGCCTCCTAAACTTGGGGAAGCTGGTTCTTAACACAGATCCCAGTGCTGCCACAGCCCTGGTCAGGCAGATCTGCAGCAGCATTTCTTTCTGCTCTTCCCTTTTTCCCTCACAGCTGCTGGCTTGCCCAGGCTGGAGAGCAAAGCCCTGCTCAGGCCCTTCTCTCAACCCAGGAATAGACACCTAGACCCAGGCAAAGCCTCTGCTGCCCACAGAACCTTGGAGCATCCTGCCAGCCATGGACACATCCCAGGTCAGCCATCGCCAAAGTGGGGCAAGATGCCCCCCAAAATGTGACTGGAATAGGTACAGTCCCTACAAGCAAGGTCTGGCTCACACATGGGCACTGCCCATGGATGCTGCACCCTGGGGACCCCAGTCTTGCTCCGTGGATGCTGACAGTCCAATGTGGCCCTTCTGCCTCATCCCAAACCTCTGCTCTGGTGTGCTGAGGCTGGAAAACCAGAGGCAACATTTCAGCTGGGCTCTGTGAGGCGGGAGCTGGGTGAGTGTGGGGGTAATGCCCATGGAAAGGGAGGGCCAGGCAGTTCTGCTCCACTGCATATGGAGTAGCCTTTTCTGAGGTTTCTGGCCCTTTTCAGAGCCAGAGTGCTGGAGGCAGGTGCAGCCCCACTGAACACAGCCCTCAGGCAGGGGTTTCCAGGCCTGGCACCCCCTCACTGCCTGGGGGTGCAGCCCCTGTGCTCAGAGCTGGTGGATTTCTCACATCCCTGACTCTGCTCTTCATCGTGACCAAACCCAGTGGCCTGGATCTTTCCCAGGCACAACCACATGTGAGTTACTCCCTCTCCTCAGCATCTGCTCTGACACTGCCATGGGGATGCCAAGGACTGCAGGCTGCGGCACAGGCAGGCAGGAGAGCTCCGTGGGCACGCAAAGGGGTGCGGGCAGGCACCAGCAGGAGAGCTGGGGCTGGAGAGAGGGTTTTTCAGCTGGGCTGGCCTCGTCCCTGCTGCCTGCAGCTCGGGATGGACTTCTGTGGCTGGGGAGTTCAAGCTGGGTTACAGCCACTGCCACAGCCTGAACATCACATTCATATTCCAGTCACAGTTTTTGGGCATCTTTTCTTTTCCTGACGGTGTCAGAGCTCCAGGACAGCAGGGAAAAGAGGGAAATGGACCTCACTTGCCATGTCTCTGCTGCTCCAGCTGTCTCAGAGGAGTTTGCTGGTTGTCTTGAGTCATGTCTGAGCTGAGCAGAGCTGAGCTGACACCCAGCACAACCTGGGCTGGTGCATTTGCTGCCTGGGAGCCTTTCTGTTCCTCCCACAATCAGGTCACAGCCTGTCCCGTCTTGGCGAGGCAAGTGCTGTGGGCACAGGCAGGGGTGGACGTGCCTCTGCTGCCCAGCACAGATGTTTGTCAGCCCAGCAGCAGCTGCAGGAAGCTGGGGACCTGTCCTGGGGCTTTCTCTCTGCAGCCCTCCTGAAGGGCAGGCACAGGGCTGGCACCTCGCCCAGTGCCCAGGTGCTCCTGGGCGGGTGCTGCCCAAGGCATGTGGGACATTTTGGGAATATGGCTCAGAAAACGCGGCCAGGTTGAGACATGAGCACTCTCGAGCTTGTCAGCCTTGTCCTGCTCCTCCTTCAGGGTCCTGTGGATTCATTTGCTCTCAGTGAGCCATTGCTTGCTTTCACTGGGTGTCCCCTGCCTCCTTCTGCAGCTGCCTCTGGAGCTCTGCTGGGAAATGAAACCCTTCTGATGGTGTGAGGTCCTGGAGGAAGCCATTCCCTCCTCACCATCCGTGGCATCATCACCTCTCTTTGCCCCCAGGTGGGATCCAGGAGGCTGTACCCTCACGGGCGAGGCGTGAAGCAGGTGAGTTCATACCAGAGTTGGAACTGTCCTGCAGGTGCAGCTTTCAAACCTGGCAGAGAGAGATTAGGGCAAAAAAAAAAAAAAACCAGAAAGAAGAGAAAACACAAACATGCCACCTCCACCTTGCAAAGTCCTTGAGTCTCATCACGAGGGCTGGGAGCATCTCATCCCTACGGACCCTGGCTGTGCCCTTTCCCTGGGAATCAGCTTCTGGGCACAGTGATGCTCCACCATGTCCCTCCTCCTGGCTGCCCTCCTCTCCCTGGGAGATCCCAGTTTTCCAGAGGCTGAGCAAATTCTGTGGCATTGCCAGTCTAAAAGCTACTCTGCAAACAACCATTCCCAGAGGCTGATAATTCCCCCGAATGCATGTGCAGCTCCTTGGGAAATGGAGCAAGGCCCAGCACAGCCATCTCATTCCTGATTCCAGGCAAGGCAGTGGGAAAGCTTCATGGTCCTGCTTGGTGGGCAAAGCTCTCTTCTCAGAAATGAGTTTTTGCTTAAATTTTGGAGAGAAAAATGTAGTCTGACTCAGCCACAAAGCATGGAAAATTTCAAGCAGGCAGTTCATGTGTGGCAAAAAGTATCCTTGGGCTGGGAGAATGAGTGGGGTTGTATTGTTTGGGCTGTTAAATCAAAAACCCAGGGGAAAGAAATAACTTTGGGTCAACCCAAAATGAACTGTTCTAGATATTCTTTCTGAAACAAAAAAGTGTTGCTTTGAACAGCAGGAAGCCCTTGGTTTTATCCATTAGTGATATAAATGACTTTTCTAGGTGGCAAGTGAAAAGTTGCAAAGTTCCTCTAATACCAGAGAAATGAAAAATAAGCACTTTGCTTATCCCAAGGTAACAGATGCTCCTTGTCCATTCAGATGGAGCCCAAATTCACAGATCATAGAATCATAGAATCATGGAATATCCTGACCTGGAAGGGATCCATAAGAATCATAGTCTCCAACTCCCAGCCCTGCACAGGACACCCCAACAATCCCAAACAAACTCTGGCAGCCTTGGGGCCATGACCACTTCCTTGGGGAGCCTGTTCAGTGTCCAACCACCCTCTGGATGAAGAACCTTTTCCAAAATTCCAACCTGACCCTCCCCTGACACAGCTTCCGCCATTCTCCAGGTCCTACTGCTGGTCACCAGAGAGAAATAATTAGAGCCCCTCTGAAATGAGAGATTTTGGTGATGAACTATCAGTGTGAACAATTCCAGCCTGCTTGGGAAGTTGTGGATGGATCCGTGTCAGGATCTGCCCTTCCTGCATCATCACCCAGGGGATGCAGCGTGCTGAGCAACCTTTGTTGGGTGTGCTGCTCCCGTCCTGCTGGGCTGTGCAGCATGGCCACCAGGATGGGGCTCAACCTGCTTACATCAGGTAGCTCTCTCTCCTGGCTTTGCCCACGGATCCAGCTCTGCAGCTGGGAAGTGGAGGCAGGGTGGGTGGGAAGTGCAGCACTGGCTGTGCCTCTGGGTGAGGCGGGGAAGGACACAAGACCCTCACTGGGAAAATGTCAGGGTATTCACTTTGTGATTTTCCTGCTTGTGCTATCTGGAATGTGTCTCTCCACCATGACAAAGGTCACAGCAGAGACACCTTGTGCCTCTGCATGCCCTGTGCTTCTGCTCCTTGCTGAGGCAACCTGCAAGAAGGCAAGGAATTGGAGCAAGTCACCCCCTCAGGAGACCACAAACACCCCCACTCCTCCTGGAGCAGGCTTTCCAGCCCAAAATCTGTGCCTGTTTTGAGAGGGTGTGGTTCTGGGCTCCCATGGAGCTCTCATCCAGGCAGGATCTGGCTCACTGGGGAGAAAATCCTGCCCTCCACCTCCCTGTCCTCCTGGCTCAGCTTCACAGTGGGGTTGGCCAGGGAGACACATTAGTCCTTTTAGATGCCTCCTCTCACCCTTCCTTAGGCAGGACTGAAGCACCAGAGCCTCGTGGGGTGTCCTCTGGGTTGGGACAGCCTCTCACCCCATCCCCTGCTCGGGGGAGCTCCTGTAGCTGCCCTGCTTTGTGCTCTGCTTCCTCAGCACCGGTTACGCAAGAGGCTTTGGAAGCAAGACAAAATAGCAGCGGGAAGAAATCATCGCACGGCTCTGGTGGGAAAAGATATTATCCTGCGTTGCCGGCGAGACTGGCCGTCGGCAGGTAGGGCCCGGAGGAGCGCTGCGTGGCAGGATGATCGCTGATAAGATGCCGGGTCCTGCTCCGATGGCCTCGGGAGAGGGAAGCGCTGTGCTGTGAAGCTATGGAAACGGCCAGGCTGGGTGCGGAGCGGTAATTGGGCCACTCGCATCACCGCAGGTACGCCGGCTCTTTGTGTGCACCACGCCGGAAAGAGCGCGGCTGCGGGGACGGCCATGGAAAAGTTGCTCCATTGGAAGCGCCGGCTCTGCCGGCAGCTGCCCCCGGCCGATCCCCCCCTCCCCGGCCCCCCGCTCTGCCTTTGAGTCACCTCGGCGGCGTGACGGCTGCATCCGCCCCGCGCGAAGGTCACGCTTAAAAGCATTGGACATGGCTGGGCGCGGAGGTGGGAGAGGCGCTGCACAAGTCGCATCGCGTTTGAAGGAGTTGCGGCCAGGGCAAACCTCCCCAACGTGCCCTTCGAGGAAGGGGGCTCCCACCGCCTTTCATTATTTGCCAAGAAACGTAAGCCCAGAGGTCCGTGAAATTGTCAGGATGTGTGAAATCAGGCACCGCCGGGCAGCTCTCCTGCACGACCATTTTAAATATTTAACACGTTGATTATACAACATTTGTATTGAAACGCTGGTGTGGGCCCAGACCCGGGGTTTGGGGAGGGGCGGGGGGGGTGTGGGGGGGAGATTTGGGATTTGGCCACCCTGCCCTGGGCTCCTGGCAGCCGCCGCAGCGCCGGCGGGAGGGGGCGGCGGGGGGGGGCAGCGGGGAGGCTGTGCGGGAGGCACTCAGGCGGCGAGGCGCTCCTGCTCGGGAGCCTCCGAGTGACAAACGCGCTCAGGAGCAGGAATTCATTCCTGTAAATATGTTTGCATTATTTATTTTAAGCATTTTTATAAATCATAATAGGAGAGACATCTGCTGTTAAAACTGCAAACTGCATTCATGCCTAGGGCAAGGCGGGAAGAGGCTTTTCCCCGGGAAAGCTTGGGAAAGTTTGGGGAGCACCGCTGATTTTGGGGGTGGGAACAGGGAGAAAATGTGCGGGGGCATTTTCTCGGTGGGAGTTAAATATACCCATCCCTCCCGGGGGCTTTGTTTCAGTCCTTCCCTCCTCCTCCACCCCTCTGGCTTTTGACACCTTTTTTATATGGGCTTTATCATGAGGACGGCATCTCCCTCTCGCCTTCCTGATGGCCAGAGAAGCTGGGAATAAAGCACCCCACTCCTCTGCAGAGACAGGCGGGCACATGTGGGTATCAGTGGGTCTTGTTTGCCTTGGGCGCAGCGGAGAGGTCCGGAGGGGGATCCGGCACCTCTCAGTGATGGCACAGCACGAAAAAAATTCCCTCTCCCCAACCAGGTGGCATCTGCAGGTCCCTGGAGCCGAGAGCTTCTGGAGACGGCGGTGGCTGGCTCTGGGTGAGGGGAGGAAGCTCCGGGTGACTCTGACTCACCGCTCCGCAAGATTAATTGCCGGGCGTTGCAGGAGGTTTATCACTGCCACCCGCGCTCGCCGCGTCGCGCCGCGGCTGCGGCTCCTTCTGCCCGGGGAACCGGGGAGAGGAGAGGCCTGCTGGCAGCCGGGCTGTGTCGGTGGAGCCGGCGTGTCCGTGCGAGGGGGAGGCGATGGTGGATATCTCCCCTCAGCAGCTCCAAGCGTCAGCTCAAGCGCCCCAGGGCGCAGGGGGTCCTGGGTCTGCTTCCTGAACGGGTCGCGCTGTCCTCTGCCTCAGTTCCCTGCCCCTCAGGGCAGCTGGGTTTGAGTTGGGATCTCGCTGCCGCGCTTGACTCCTGTTTTGGAGCTGTTCTACCTCGCGGAGAGGCCCCACCATGGGAAACGGGTGGCAAATCCACTCATTCTCCAGGGCCCACCCAGACTTCCTCTCCATCCTGATGTCCTCAGCCATCCTGTCCCACAGCACTGACAAGCTCAGCAACTGTGATGAACAAAATCTTTTGCATAATCAATAATTAATGTCTGGGGTTTCCAAGCAGCTAATTAATCTCCTGGCGAATCGTGAAAAAAATATTTAGGATAAATGTAGGTGTTTTCAAGCCAGGTGAGCAGAGGTTCACACTCGGCCCAGGCTCTTCTGTTAACCCACATCCATCCCTGGAGAGCTTCTTGCTCCAAGTGATGCTGTTCATTGCCAGAGAGTGGACAATATTGATCATAAATATTTGCCTAATGAGATCATATCTGCTTTCCAGCATATGCAGTGACTGACCTCAAAAGGCCTGGTGTCCTTTGGGTGAGCTCCCAACGAGCGTAATTGTCTATCTGAGTCTTGCAGCTCTGGAGGTGACCTGCACTGGGGTGTGTGGAGGGGTCAGGTCAGTCCCAGTGACACTGGGATTGCTGGAGGCAGGGAACAGACCTTTGCTGGGGCACATCAGAGCCTCCCACCCCAGTGGTCCCACCCAAAAGCTGGGAAATACAGCACATAAACAATCCAGGTTCTAGCCTTAGGCAAAGATTTGAGAGGATTACTCTGGTCACTGGTTGCAGATTCGGGGGATATGACGGGCTCCATCCAGCCCATCCCCAATAAATTCCAACTTGGGAAATCTCTGCTAGGTTCTCTAGAAGATTCAGCAGCAGTTGTAGGCTGGCATGGCTGCCCTGGGCAAAGGCTTTGACCCAATTTCAGGCAACTTGAAGGGTCGAAAAGCCCTCGAGGCAGCGATTTCTCTCTGTGACTTTCGGGGAGCCTGTGTGGCTCACCCCTGCTGGTCTGGTGGATCAATCCCAAGGCAGAGCTGCAGCCGTGGCTCCTCGCTGGTGACCAGGGATGGAGCTTTGCACTCTCCCATCAGGTCCCTGATGAACGTGCCTGGGCGTTGCTCAGGTCCAGGCTTGCGGCAGTCCATTTCTCTGTGAGCAGGCTATGAATTCGTTCTCCCCAGCTCTGGCTCTTCAGCTCGTCCCAGAATAGCCAAGTCAGTGACTCGTGGCTCGTTTTGAACAATTGCCAAGCAGCTGCAGCTGTCCTTGACTTTATCTCTGCTCCAGTGTGGCTTTGCCCAGCTCCACAAGTTCACACTAGGAGACTCCACTCCCCCTTCCCAGAATAGAAGACATCCAGGGCCCAGTGTCAGCAAGTTTAGCAGCTGTGGGAAGTGTTATCCTTTGAGCAATCAGTAATTAGTCTGGTTGAAAGGCCAGAGTCCTTGTGGCTAATGAGTAGCTTGAGATGAAACCTACAATCTCCTGACCCTCTTTAAGTCTTGCTGGTGGCTTCCAAAGGCTTCCTGGATTGCTCTCACCTTCATGCCAGCTCCCAATGGCCTCCTGTCATGGGATTTGGTCCTCTCCAGCAGACCCAAAACTCATGGTCACTCCTGCCTTGTCACCTCTGGTTATGTCCTGTTCCTCCTCACACCCCCTGGCCTCCCCACTGCTCTCAGCCACCTGTTTCCATCACACCTTCTACATCCCTGCTCGCTTCCAGTCTCCAGCCTACCTGTCCACAGCTGCCACGTCTGGAGCTGCTGGCTCCGTGACCAGGGCTGGCCTCGCTCAGTGCTGGTTGAGGAGACATTGTAGGGACACTGTTGGAGGCAGGGGGAAGATGGTTGATGATGGTTGATGCTGGTGATAGCCACATCTGCTTCTGATGGATGGAGCTAACTCCTGTGCCTCCAGCGCCTCTTAATCTTGTCATCAACCTGGAAAAAGATATAGCTCGCCTTCTGGAGAGCTCACCTTGGTGATTGTGAGCACTGATTTTTGGGTTTGGCTCACGCTGAGGGACTGTGAAATCAGCACAGGGCAGAAGACTCAGCCAGGACAAGAGGATCAGGCAGCAATTGCTTCTCTGTGCAGATACTTTGTGCATTCAGCCACTGGTTCCTCAGGAAAAGCAGGGAAAATGAAGTCATGGTGGGATTAACGGATTTACCTGAGACCTCTGGAGCCTCCTTTCCCCTTGTTTTACCTATTAAGTATCTCTGCTTCCCTGCCTTGCCGACAGTAGCTTCTTTTCCTTCAGAGGTGTTCCAGGCTGGGAATATTCACAGCCCTGTGTTATCTGGTGTCAGCAAAGACTTGGGAACATCTTGGACTGAAGTCAGTTGATTTATTGTTCCTGATTCTTAGAGCAGCCCAGAGTATGATGTGATGGGATCTTCTCATTGGCCTTCACTTTTAGTGGGGTTGGAGTAAAGAGGGTCACAAGAGTTTGGAGTAGTTCTCTTTCCTTTTTTTAATCTTATTTTTTTTTCCCTTTGGTTTTTTCTTTTGTTTTTGTTTTTTTCTTTTGTATTTTTTTTCTTTTCTTCCTGAAGGTAGTTCCTCCCCTTTCCAGGATGATGAGAACAGCAGTGGGAGATTTATCCTTGAGAAAGGAAGGATTCAGAGGGATCTAAAGCAGCCGTGCAGTACCTATGAAGAGGTGTTTGAGAAGACAGCCAGACTCTTCAGAGCAGTTCATGGTGAGAGGAAGAAAGACAACAGGTGTAAGGTAAGAGAAGCTCAGACTGGTGATAAAGACACACTTTTTTCCATGAAGGCAGCCAAGCATCATCAGCTTGCCCAGGAAAGCTGGACTGTCTCCATCCTGTGAGGTTTTCAAGCCCCACTGGGCAATGAGGTCTTGCAGTTGACCTTGCTTTGAGCAGAAGGTTGAACTAGAGACCTCCTCAGGTCCCCTCTGAGCTGGAAAAGTCTGCCACTCTATGCTGAGGTCAACATGGATGGGCTCGTAGGAAGGATGACATTCCAGGACTGCTCCACCTCCTCACACAATGAACTCCAGAGCAGTTTTTGGGGTCCTGAAGGCTGGAAGTATGTGGCTGAACCATATCTAAGGCCATGGATCACCATGCACTGGCTTCATAGAACCATAGAATAAAATCTGAGAGTGGTTTGGGTTGGAAGGGACCTTAAAGCTCTTCTCATTCCAACCCCTTGCCATGGGCAGGGCCATCCTCCCTCCACCAGAGCGGGTTGCTCAGAGCTGCCCCTCTTCTGCACTAGGACATCGGACTTGATAGAGGCCATACCCCATCCATGGCATCTCCTGGGCACGTGTCCCATCCCAGGACCGTCCCAGGTACCAGAGTGAAGCAGAAGGAGAATCACAAGGTCTGGCAGCCGCCCAGCTGTGCCTGAGCCAAAGGGACCCAGCGGGATGCCCAGAGATGCACTCCTGCCATCCCCTGCTGTGCTGCAGGCCAGTCTGGGGCACTCGGGGCCTCGGGGGACCAGAGGGAGGCTGCAGTGGTTGAGTCAGTGTCTCTGAGCTCAGACTCATAAAAACCTGCGGACCACAGTGGCTGGGAAGGCTGTGCTGATGTGCAGCACTGCCACGGTTCCTCCCTCCGTGTTTTCTGTGACCTCTTTGCAAGGCAGCTTTTGGCGCTGAGGTTCGCATCCTCTCCAGATCTGCTGGCTATGGCAAAACGAAATTGGCTCTGCACAAGCTCCCCAGCTCCACATGCACCTCCCTGCAGAGGAGACGGAGAGGGCTGAAATTGCCGAGTGCTGGTTGTTCCTGTCAGCAAGGCAAACCTCACCTGGGGGATGCTCAGGGTTCCTTCAGCTTGTGCAGCTCCCCCCTCCCAGCTCAGATCCCCCCTTCCTGCTCAGCTCCCCCCTCCCAGCTCAGCTCTCCTTCGGGATGCGCGCTGCTTTGAGTGGGGAGTGCCAGTTCTTTAGCAACTCGACGTCCAGAAAAACCTGCAGTCACAAAACTAAATATAGCCCAAGAGAGGCCGTGAATATGGTGACGCAGTCTGGAAGTGGTTCCTGGCTGTTCTCCAGCAGCTGGGAGCAAGGCATGTGGCTTTGGCTTTTTAGGGGCAGTGGTGTGCAGGGAGGTGGGGGCCAGGGCTCGGCAGCACGGTGGGCTCCAGGGGGCACTTCGTCCTCCTGTGGCCCCGAGCACAGGCTGGTGGGGTGAGGCAGCAGACAGCGTGCCACTCGTGGAATTTGGGGCTGGGAAGGGGTTTCAGTGGTGCAGACACCTGGTCCAGGACTCACTCAGCTGGAGCTCCCTGGTAGATGGGACTTGGAGAAGTCCTGATGTGGAGACTTGTGACATTTCCCACTGTGTGGCTCAGGACCTCCTTTAGCCCTTAAACAACAGTGCTGGCACTCCTGAGAGGGTCACAGGCAAGGCTCTGGTCTCACGGCCTGGTTCCCTCCAGCCTGAGGACTGTAGGGTCTCCTGGGCTGCGAGACCTCGTCAGAAGGGATGCACAAGCCATCACCACCACTCGTGGCTCCATCAGGGCCAAACCAGGAGGAGCAGAGCACAGCAAGGAACCAGGTAACCTCAGCCCCTCACCCTACACACTGCTGGGAAGGCAGCTGGCAGACCTCGGGCTGGACACCAGGCTCAGCCAGGGTCTCCCTCCTGCACTGGGAGGCAAAGCTGGGAGCTGGGATGGACTCACTGGGGACTGACACCTTGCTGGGTGCCATACTTGTGCTGAAACATGGTGGGGGTCAGGCTTGGCCACCTCTGCCTCACTGGCAGCTGCTGGGAGCAGCCCCAGGTGTCCTTCCTCTTATCCTGGTGGCAAGAAGAGCTTTCCAAAGAGGAAACAAGGTGCAGGGACATCTCCAATCTGGCCTCCAAACTGGCCCGCAGAACCTCCCTGCTGCAGGGACTGGGCCCCATGCTGGAGGGGATCTCTGTGCCTGTAGTTCTGGAATGGCTCTTCCTCACTCAGCCGGATGCCCCCCAAGCCCAGGAAGCTCCCAGGGCTGGGCACAGCCTGTGGGACAGGGTGGTCTGCTGGCCAGTGGGAAATGCAGGGCTCTAGCCAGGACGTGCTGTGGCCCTGCTCATGACCCAGAGCCACACTCAGTGCCTGGCTGCCAAGTGGGAACCTCAGGAGCCATTTCCAGGAGGAACTGTAGGTTGATTTGACAAGATTCTGCCCACCCAGCCTTTTGGGGTGTGCCTGAGGGTACTCACCCTGGTCAGACCCTCAGTGTGCTCCCCAAAGAGGGAAATCTGCCCTCGACCCTTGCTGCAACCTGTCCTCATGGGGGGGATCCTGCAGAGAGCCAGGTCCTGTGCTGAGGGAAAGGCAGGAGAGTGGCAGAGCCGGCCCTCACATCCGGAGGGTGCTGGGAGCTGCAGTCATCACCCTGTCACGTCTGGGTGCACAACCTTGTCTGCAGTTTCTGCTTTTCCTTGGACTGTCTTTGCCACAATAACAGCTGGATTTTAACTCTGGGACCTACTGATGGGAACCAGAATCAGCTTCTGATCAGCCCCACTATTTCTCTGAATGATACTCATGCCCAAAAATCCTGGACAAGGCTGGGGAGGGCAGCAGGAAACGTGCCGCTGTCCTGGGTGGTTCATTGTGTGGACAACTCTGGAAAGCAAGGCATGAGGCTGGATTTAATGCACCCCATAGAGCTTGCCACATCCCATTCCCTGACTGCAGGAACAGTCATGGTCCCCCTCACTGATGTTGGGATGTTTATGGTGAACATTATGGGGAAAAGCATGGGAGAGGTGGGTGACCTGCACCCTGCTGTGGTGACAGAACTGCTCACCCTATCCCAAACTGTCCCAGGTGCCCTCTCTGCTCTGCTGGATTCGGGTTTACCCCTTCCCTGCCCATGCTGAGATGCAGAACCAGCATCCTGTACATCAAAATATTAATCTGTAGGTTTCAGAGAGCTGAAGGAGCAGAGAGAGCCACAGCGGGAGCGCTCGGAAGCAGACGGCGCTGCTGCACGGAAATCTATGCCCAAATGCTCCATATCATATCATACAGCATATGTCTAGAGACAGGCCAACAAATTCAGACCTGAAAATGTGTATAATTGCCAGGCAGGACTTTGAGACTGAAAGAGATTCAAAGAAAACACAGTTTATGTGTCGAGAGCAGCGTGGCGGTTCTCTGGGAGTTAAGTTTAGTGGGACGGACCCTCCCCTTGCACGTTACTTTAGTCCTAGCAGAGCCTGAAGGTCAAACCTGGCTCACTCACTTGCACCACTTCAGTATTTGCTGGTTTGGCTCAAACCCAGAGCTTGCTGGTCTTAGCACAATACACAGTATCGCAGAATCATGGAATATCCTGAACTGGAAGGGACCCATAAGGACTATTGAGTCCATCTCCCGGCCCTGCACAGGGCAGCCCCATGAACCACACCATGATTCTCATACATTTCCATCTATTTTTCCATATAGCTCTTTTTGCCTTTTCCTACTCTTTCTGCAGCTTAGTTTTCCCACTCATTGCCCAGAAACTGCCCTGGAACAGTGGAAAATGCTGTCGCCATCAGATTTTACTGTGGTCAATGGCACGTCCCAGTCCCCCCAGTCACAGAGACTGATTCCCTGGTGAGCCAGCACTCTGCCCTCCCAGCTTCCCAGCACAGGTCCTCAGGCAGCAATGCCACCACCCTCTGCTGCCACACCCCCTGTCTCCACGGTGGGAACCACCTTGAGGGCAGCCAAGCCTGCGAGCAGCTTGGGGGTACCATTTGGTGGCCTGAATGGCTTGTGTGGGCTTCAGAAGTGACCCAAATTGTGGTGTGACCTGCCCAGGGGGTGCTGGCTGGGTGCTGCCCCTCTGGTAACACAGGTGCCCTCCCAGGGCTCCCGCCAGCACCTGGGCTTGCACCAGCAGAGCGATGCCCCAGGCTGGGAGTCATGTCCATCTGCAGGCAGGTCAGTCCCAGTGGGAGTGGGAAACCTCATCCCAGCTTCCCTGCACACCTCCCACCCCCTTTTCTCTGTGGGATCTCCTCTCACATCCCGCCCTAAGCCCCCTGGCAGTACCACCAGTCACATCCCTGCAGCATCACCTCCCCAGTCCCAGTCTCCCATCCCTCACTTCCAGCACAGCGGGGAGCCTTGGGGCTCTCCCTTGCTCTCCTTCTCTCTCAGGAACCAGGTGAAACCCAGCAGTTTTTAGGATCTGTGTTGGCAGAGAAGAGCGAGCAGATGGTGCCCTAAAATCCCCGTGCCCCGAAGAGAGAGCTAGTGATCATTTGTGGAGCTCTCGAGATCTATTTTTTTCCCAGACCCTGCTGAGCCTGGCGAGGACTGTAATTACAGCCTGGACTGGCTGGAGAGGGCAATACCCGGATGGGCTCCTCGCCTTTCAGGCTGTAATTGGGCCCTGGCGATACAAAGCACAAAGCTCCTTTCCTTCCCGTTTGCCGGGCTCCCTCCGTGAAACCTTCCCCTGCCTGTGCTGGAAAATATGTAAATACCGGGGCACGGGAGAATTACTCCCTCGTGCCTGCGTCACGTCTGAAATACCCATTAAAAATATATGTTCCAAAAAGAGCACCTCTGCACCGAGCACAAACTCTCCTGGCAGTGGGGGGCTGTTTGAAGGGAGCGGGAGGGAGCGGATCAAAGGGAGGAGGGACGGCGCGGCTGTCCCGGCTAAATTAGCAGCAGGGATGGGGGGTTTGGAGGCTCCACAGGATCAATAGGACTATCTGGAAATGCCTGGCAGTCACGCAGGAGGCTGGGATTCAGCAGCGGGGTCCGCAGTGCTGTGCTGCGGCTCGGCTGGCTGTGCCAAGCCTGGGGAGGGATGCAGGGAGCCAGGGAAGGGGGATGAGAGGAGGGGGAAAAGGGGCTGCTGGGCCACGGGCTCATGCAGCAATGAGCAGGTTTAATGAAGAGCCTTGAGGACATCCATATCGCCCAGCATCAGTGGGATGGGGCTCTGGTGGCATCACCTCCCTGCCCCTGTCTGTGGGGTCCTGTCCCAGTTCGGGGTATGGTGTGACTGGTGGGGAGAGCAGGGAGTCCACACACATCCTCCTGGCTCCTCCTCTGCCTCATGGCCTTGGGGCCTGGGAAGATAATTACACATAAATTTTGTTGCAAAATCTCCCCTTCAGTGAGGCAGGGGACAATAATTTGTCCCAGAGACCCCATGTGATGAAGGAGCACAAACTGGCTTTTCTGGGCAACCTGACAGGGCTTGGAGGGTCTGGGAGGCGAGGGCTGGTGATGCCTCTAGCCCTGGTCTCCTCCAGGAACACCCCTGGGGATGTGCCTGGGGCTGGGGGAGCCACAGGGCTCTCAGGCTGGGCACTGGGATCTCTCACAACTCCAGCCGGTGAGAAAGGGCAACCCACAGAGACATTTTCTTCTTCTTCAAAGGAATTCAGTGTTTGGCTGGAGCGTTCAAAGGAGATTTAAAAAGAGAAGATAAAAAAGAAAGTTAAAAGCTGCCCAGTGAGGGGTGGAAGCAGGAACGTGGGGAGAGATCAGGGGCAGCGCCGGCAGCAAAGCAATGGCAGGACACCGAGAGAAGATGAGGAGAGCCTTCATCCCACGACTGCCCAGCCAGGACACTGATTCCCATCCTCCAGCATCTGCATCTGTTGTGGCCATCTGCAAGCTGAGTCCTGGCATTTCCAGAGCCCTGGAGAGCCCTGACTCTGCGGGAGGAGTGGGGCTGGAGGCAGCGGCGCTGGGTGACCCCGGTGGGAGCAGGGAGCCGTGCCTGGGGGAGTGGGACCGCAGCCTGGGAAGGGTGGGATGAAGCAGGGACACAGAGCAAGACACCGGGAGGGAAAATGTTAATCAACTGCAGTGCCTCCCTGAAAGGAGCCAAATGTAAATGAGATAATTAAGCTATTATTTAAAGCCGGGAGACGGTGGGGACAGGCCCGGGGTGGCCGGACTGCATTTTAATCAGCTGCCTGGCTGGGGCTGGGGAGCCCGTGCTGGTGATGCCCCTGCCTCTGATTCCCTGCCTCTGCATCCCTGCCTTGGCTGCCGGGCTCCTGCGTTACGGAACAGCCCCTCTGTGAGCCACTGCCAACCGCTGTCCCCTCTGCCCAGCCACTGCCATCCCGTGTCCCCAGGTATCCTGCCAGGTCAGGGGGCAAGGGGTTCAGGTGTGGGGGGTATCTACACCTGTGTTACCACCTTTCTGTGGGGTTTTGTTTAGGCTGCAGGAGCCCCTCTGGTGCCTCAGTTTACCTGTTCTTGCTGTTTTGGATGCTAAAAGCTTGTAATGAGAGTAAGCAGTGCTGGTGAGGATAAATCCACCCAAGGAAAAGCAGAATGTAATTGCTCCAGTGGTGTTGGCCAGACTGGGTTTTGGGAGCCTTTTTTAACTGTCTTGTGTGGAGTTACCAGGTGACCAGAAGAAGTCTAAGTAATTGCCCTGTGGCTCCGTTTCCCCACCTCTGGGAGCAGCGCTGAGGTTTGGAGCCGCTCTCAGCACAATGGGGAGCTCCAAGGTCACTTGTGAACTGCTGTGAGCCAAAAAATGGGGCAGAACTGGACTTTCTTCCTGTGTTTCTTTTTTTTGGTCAGGGATGGAAAAGAAAACTGTCCAAAGCCATCCACAACAAGGAGAGTGAAGTCATTTTGTTCCCATGCCATCGGGACCATCCTTGCTGGTGGTGGAAGATCTGGCTCCTGGAGGCAGAGACCTCTGAGCAGCAGGGGGAAGACGGATGGTTGTTCGCTCCTTTTCTCATATATCAACCAGGATCTAGGTGAAGCACAGTTAGTAGGGGCCAGGTTCAAAGGAAACCCGAGGAGATGTCTGTTCCATGGAGCATCCTTAAGGAGAGCTCCATGCTGCAGGGGGAAGACGGATGGTTGTTCGCTCCTTTTCTCATATATCAACCAGGATCTAGGTGAAGCACAGTTAGTAGGGGCCAGGTTCAAAGGAAACCCGAGGAGATGTCTGTTCCATGGAGCATCCTTAAGGAGAGCTCCATGCTGCAGGGGGAGCGGGTGCTCCCACTTCGCATGGGAGGTGTGAGAGTTCAAAGACACAAGGAAAAAGCCCATGGAGAGCTCTTAAGGAGAAAGGCAGCACCTCTCCAGCTCAGAAAACCCTGCTCCATGGATGTCTGGAGATCAGGGGAGCAAGCAAACGTTTCACATGCCAACCACATTTGTAATCGCTTCCCCAGGTGCCTGGCACTGGCCCCGATGGAAAAGGGGGACCAGGTTAGACAGATGCCTCCTGCCTCTTTACAACACAGCCCTTATCTTTCAAGAGGCTTTCTTACTGTATGGTTAAATGGTAAATTAAAAGCCTGATCCAGAGTGGCTTTCGAGTGCCTTGCTCTTATTTAGGTACCTCATTCCTTCAATTTCCATTCCTTCACAGATCTGGGCCCTTAAATACTGAAGACACTTCAGAAAATGCTATCCAGCATTCCATCTTAGCAAAGGATTATTCCAGCTAGTCCACGGACCTCTGAGCATCCTGCCAGTGATGGCAACTGACCCCTGGCCGTGTGTGGGCTGGTCCTGTGCCATGTCCCTCCTGGGGCTCCCAGTGGTGGTGGCAGGGACACTGTGGAGGGAGTTGGTTTTCCCAAAGCACGCTGCTGGGGAGCACCACGCTGACCCACCCGAGCGTGAACCCAGCCTCCCACTGCTTTATTTGCCCAAAGCAGCCGGGTTTTTCTCCCTTCTCTCCACCCAGGCAGCCAGGCTGCAGCTGCCTCCCCTCTCCTGGGCCTGGGGAGGGACTTCAGGTGCCATTGGGCTATAAATGCTTGGCACCAGCCCCGCTGTGGGGGTGCTGCAGTTTTATTTGTGCGCTCGGGGTGTGCACGGGCAGGTATGGCCTTTGCTGACTGAGGAAAGGGTTTGCACCCTTGTGTCTCCATCTCCCTCCCCCCCAGCTCTCAGGTGGGGTGAGCGCCATCAGCTCTGCCAGAGGGATGTGATCACAGAGTGTGTCCAGGCCTCCGATCGATCACTGAGTGTCCCCAGGGCTCAGATCTCAGTGGCCCTGGGCAAGATCACACAGATTGAGCTTGGAAGCTGGGCTGGAAGTCCTTTATAGCTCCAAAATAATTTGAGGAATGAAGAAAGCAAATTCCCTGTGATTTATCCAACCAATCCCAGAGTGATGAGGAGGAGTTTGGGGTCACACGTGGCACAGGGGTTGCAATGCCTTGGTCTGAACTGACCATTGGACGATGTGAGAAGAGAACACAGGAGGCGAAATGTGTGGTTCTTGGGGGTTTATTTGCCATAGGAAACAATTTGCACTTCTGTTTCCTTCTGCCTGGTATTCACAGGCAAGACAAAATTAGCCAAACAATCTTTCTCTGAGCTCTGAGGTTTACTGCCCTGTGACTCAACTTCCCCAACTGTGTTCTAGGGAGAACAATCCTTTCTTCCCAGTCAGCAGTGTGGGAAGCTTTGTGCACCTCCTCCTTCAGGCAAAGCTCTGTCCAGAGCATCCAGATGGGAAGAAACTCTGCACTTGTGTGTCTTTAATCCCAGTTCCAGGACTGAGAGTTTGCAAATGGCCGGTGAGTGTGCCACAGGACCGTGCACGTGCTGGGGACAAGAGGAGATGCTGATGGCACAGCCCCTCCGGAGAGCACAAGCACAGCCTGGTGCCTTCATTCCTTGGGGCCAGCAAGGGTCCAAGCAGTGAACTCATGGATTCATTGAGGTTGGAAAAGCCCTCTAGGATCATCCAGTCCAACCATTCACGCAGCACTGTCAAGGCCACCACCAAACCGTGTCCCCAGGTGCTGCATCTCTGCATTTTTAACCCTTCCAGGGATGGTGACTCCACCATTTCCCAGGGCAGCTGGTTCCAGTGCCTGGCAACCCTTTCAGTGGATCCCAGGGTATGATGGGATGCTGAAGGACATGTTGCAGATCTCAGGGGAAGCTTGGCAGTGCCTTGGTCTCTCTGCCTGTGCAGGAGCAACCCAAGGTGGGCAACCTTCATTTCTAGAGGTCCCTGTGCAGATATCTTGGGGTGGCAGAGGTGGCTCCTCACCTTATTGTGCCTGTACTGAGCAGAGGAGGGAGTTCACCTGTCCTGAAGCTCAACACAAGCCTGGAGAGCTTTTTCACATCATCTCTGGGGTGGAAGTGTGGCTGTGAGGTGGCCAGGGCTGAGTGGGACTTGGTGGCATTGCCAGGCTGGATTCGTGCCTGGAGGGGCAAAGCTTGGTGCCATAGCCTGCAGTGCTGGCACAGCTTAACAGGCTCCCAGCAAAGCTACTGGCACGAGTGGCCCCTGGTCTGGGCAGTGTGCTGGGGGGCTGGGGGGGCTTTCACAGCCTGCACAGCAATTCCGGGCAAATCCGTCTCAGGATGAGGCAAAATTAAATAAAAAACCGACTCAGTGCCCCAAGCACGTGTGAAGTTGTTTTCTCAAGGGTTTGTCCAAACGCTGAAGTTCCCATTCTCCCAGCAGGAAGAGGAGAGAAAAAAAGCCAGGCACAAAAGCCTTAGGAGCAGTCACTGGCTGGCGTGGGTGGGAAGGGGGCCAGGCTGGGCTCCGTGCGGTGGCAGTAATTTTCCACACGCGGTGGATTAGGTGAGACTCTCGGTCAGGAGTGAATTCTGGTTTTTTTCCCCTTCTTCCCCACCTCCTGAGACCGGTGTTGGATGGGAACCTGGGAGAGGCGAGATAAAGGTTTTCTCTATCAGACAGCTGTTGAAAGATCTCAAATGAAGAGGCAGGCATCGCTCAGGAGCCATTCAAGGCAGCAAATGTGAAGGGTAAACTGCAAAACAGGTACTGCTTGTTGCCTTGAGAGGCCTTTGAAGATACATCCTCTCGTGGCTGGGCAGCTCCCCTGACCCTGGTCTGCCTGGGGCTCTCCAAGGCTCGGTGAGCTGCTGCCCTGGTGGGCTGGCTGTGCAACTGCCTTGCCAGCTAGAGCTGGGAGAGCATCATTTCGCATCCATCAGGAGGCGGGAAAGGGGTAATCATCCACAGGGGCGAGGAAACCTTCAATTCTCCCGGTCCTCAGGTAGGGATGGGGTAACCATCAGCCTGGATGAGGGAATCTTGCACCCTCCCTCCATCCCTCCCACAGTCCCCAGGGCTGGTGGCTGCCCTGGGGGATGTGCAGCAGAGCCCAGCTCATCGCCCCAGCTCACTGACAGCCAGCCCTGACCCTGTCCCACGTCTCAGGCTGGACACATCCTGGAGCATGCTCGACTGCCCCCTCCCTAAGCTGCTCCTGCCCCTCCTGCTGTGCCCGGGTGGGACGCGGGTCGGGTGCGGGGCACGCACCGTGGTCCCGGCCATGGTGCTGTTGCCACGTGTGTCACGAATCTAATCAGATCTCACGCTCCAGGGAGCAATTTGCTTCACCATGGGAAAGTGGGAGACGCCTGTGCCGGGCCTCGCACGTGGCTCCCCGCCCGTGGCATGGTGCCCAGCGGGGCACCGAGGGCATGGCTGGGGATGCTGGGCAAGCACGTGCTGCGCTGGGCTCTGCCCCAAGCCGGGAGGCACTGCTGGGCCACGCCAGTGTGGCTGCAGGGAGAGGGCTCCCAGGAGGATTTCTTGTCTCCTTCACCCCGTCCATCCTGTCACTGGTTCATCCCATCCCATCCCCACCCTATCCCATCCCATCCCCACCCTATCCCATCCCTTCCCATCCCATTCCATCCAATCCCATCCCATCCCATCCCCATCCCATCCCCATCCCATCCCATCCCATCCCATCCCATCCCATCCCATCCCCTTCCCATCCCATCCCATCCCATCCCATCCCATCCCATCCCATCCCATCCCATCCCTATCCCCATCCCATCCCATCCCAGCCCATCCCATCCCATCCCATCCCATTCCATCCCATCCCATCCCTTCCCATCCCATTCCATCCAATCCCATCCCATCCCATCCCCATCCCATCCCCATCCCATCCCATCCCATCCCATCCCATCCCATCCCATCCCCATCCCATCCCCCCCATCCCACCCCATCCCTTCCCATCCCTATCCCCATCTCATCCCCATCCCATCCCATCCCATCCCCATCCCATCCCCCCCATCCCACCCCATCCCTTCCCATCCCTATCCCCATCTCATCCCCATCCCATTCCATCCCATCCCATCCCATCCCATCCCGCTCCATCCCATCCCCATCCCATCCCATTCCATCCCATCCCATCCCATCCCGTCCCGCCCCATCCCATCCCATCCCATCCCATCCCATCCCATCCCTTCTGTTTTATTCTGTCCCATCCTTCCCCCTCTGTTTTATCCCTTCTGGTCCCATCCCAGCCAACCCCATTCTCTTTGCTGTCCGATCCTGTTCAGTCCCTCTCCCATGCCATCCCATTCCATCATCTCCTGGCCATATCATGCTTGTCCTGTCCAGTCCTATCCTCCCTCCAGAACAGCTGTCACTGTCTGCATCTCTCAGTGACCAATCTTGTGCAATCCTCTGGTCCTGACCGGTGCCCCACAGTCACCTGTTTCTTTTCCATCCCAGCCCCGTTCCTGCTGGGTGCACATCCCGCTGTGCCAGCCATGCCACGGGCAGGAGCTGGAGCGGCAGAGCAGAGCCAGGACACCGTCCCTTGGCTGTCACAGCTCCCACCCACTCTCATGTTGGGAATGAAGGCTGCCAGGGAGACAGCCAGGATCCAAATCTCTGCTCTCTTGTGACCAGGGACAGGACCCCAGGGAAGGGCTGGAGCTGTGTCTGTGGAGGTTTAGGTTGGATACCAGGAAAAGGTTCTTCCCCCAGAGGGTGCTCAGGCACTGACCAGGCTCCCCAGGGAATGGTCACAGCTTCCAGAGCTCAAGAAGTCTTTGGGCAATGCTCTCAGGCACAGGGTGGGATTGTTGGGGTTGTCCTGTGCAGGCACAGGGACTGGACTCAAAGATCATTGTGGTCCCTTCCAACTCAGGATATTCCATGTTTCTGTGACCGCAGGGCAAGCCACTCCCAGAGTATCTCTCTGGCATGAATCCCCGCCCAAGACCTTTTCTCTAGAGCTCCTGTCCCACACGTCTGCCTCCTCCTTGGGTCGTTTTTCATGTACCCACCAGAAGTCATGGACAAATGTCCAACAGAGGCTGATTTACCCCAAATTAAATGCCCAGAGTCCTATTGTGAACTTCCTGGAGTGCAGTCCCAGCCCTGGAGAAGTTGGGGACTGCGTCCTTGCAGGTGTTGGGCTACCTTTGGGGTTTTTGCAGCTACTGAGGGAAAGGATCCAGACCTGCCCTTGACTCAGCCATTTAATAGCATCTCCTGAGCTCAGTGAAGCTGGCACTAAACCTCGGTCGCTTTGATCATGACAAATAGGAGCTGCGAAGCCAAATTCAGTGCAAAGTCACTGCCCGTCTGTGGAGCTGCTGCTTTTCCTGGTTTTAGATGTTGACTTGGTGTGTGGCTGGCTGGTGGCTCTGCCACCAACACTGCTGGGGTCAGGATGGTGCTCAGTGAATCAGAGGAGCCTTGGGATGCTGGTGGGACTGGTCCTTCCCGTGTCTTTGCTCAGCTCTGTGAAGGAGCTGGCCTGGGGGATGCTGAGGGTTGGTGTATGGGACTCCCCCTGTGTTGACTGATGACAGAGCTTGTGCTTTTCTCTCACTGATTGTCTCCTCCTGGGCAGGAAGATACACTGGGGTGGGTAATTGTGTGGGGGGATCCCAGAGCTGCTGTCCTGGTTTTGATGGGTGGGGGTGGGGGCCCAAGTCTCTGTGAGGGCACTGCTGGCCCAGGACATGCAGCTTTTGGCCTGCTCAGTTGTGCCTGCCCCTTCAGAAGCTCAGCTGGCTTTGTGGCTGGGTGCAAGGCGGGGGACACTGCGTGGGGCTGGGAGCCCCACTGAGGAATGGCCCAGGTATGTGTTTGCCAGCCCCTGGGCTGAAGGACCCATACCCAAATGCATGGAGCTCTCCAGGCACCAGCGTGAGGTCTGTGGGTCTTCTGGAAAGACAGACAAGCTGGGATGTCTGACCGGGGGGTGCTGGCAATTCCGGGGCCGTATGAACCCTGTTCCCACTGCACCAGCACAGCTGCATCCCCAGAGAGCCACCCTCAGAGGGACATCAGAACCCCGAGCCCCGCGGGGCTGCAGCGCGGGGCGAGCATCCGGCACAGGCGGGGAGTGTCGGGAGCAGGCGGCGGGATGCGGGCGGGGGGAGGCAGCCATCCGCTCCCCGCTCCCACTGTGCCTCGCTCTACTTGCCGCGGTCCCCAAGCTCCCTTCCCTTCCCCTCCGCTGCCTTTTATGCAGCTCGCCCAAGGCTCCAGGGCCTGGGGATCTTTCCAGGCTTCCCCAGCTGGGGTTTGGCAGCTCTAATTTTAGGCACTTCGCAGTTTTGCTTTCTCGCTGCTCGGTTGAGGAAAAGCGCTTGTGCAGGGAGGCGAGCCTGGCCCTTCCCCACCACTGCTGGCTTTTTCTTTGTCTCTCTCCCCGGCTCGCTCCCGCCTGGTGCCTGCTGCTCCGAGATGCCGGTGGACATTAATAAGCCCCTTTTAAAAGCTGGAGCTCTTGCAAGGATGCAGAGTGGGGATGCACGTTGAGCCAGGGCCCCTCCAGATCTGCTGCTGCCCCATGGTGATGGTCTCTAGACCGTGGTGTGACACCCCAGTCCCCCACAAAATCACTGGGAAGGGCTCTGGTCCAGGCTGAGAGGCTGCAGGCTTGGAGGAGAGCCCAGCCAAGGACATCAGGCTGGGCAGGGTCACCCAGCACCTTTCAGTCCTAATGAATCTCTGGGAAGAAGCTGGGGAATGCATTGATGCAGGAAACCCCAAAACTAAACATGGATCAAAAAAAGTGATCAGATCAATCCATGCACAGAAAACCCAGCAAGAGCTAATCCAGCCCTCAGGTCCCTGTTGGCAGCCTGTTAGGGCTGCTGCAGGATATGATCCTGGACCTGGTCAGCCTGGGGCTGAGGCAGGACAGCTGGTGAGTTCTAATTCCAAATCCAAGCTAAGGACAGCCCTGTGGGACACGGGATTTTGCCCAAAGTCCTTGTTATGCAATTTGGACACAAAAATGGAACATCCCCCTCCTCACATCCTCAGGGATAGTATCTTCTGGGGGAGACAAGGAGAATTTTTTCCCAAGGAAGCGAAAAATCAGGTGAGGAGGTGGCAGCAGCTGGGAGAGCAGGATGGGCTTACTGGGATGGATCCTTCCCACACAGGGGACGCGCTTGGATTTTGTCCATTGTACCCAATGAGCTTTCGTCCTCTGAAGGGGAATGATTGGGGTTGGAGCTGTCTAACAGGATTGTGAGCTGCCTACTCCTGAAAGGGCTCTGCATCCCATTATCCATAAACCTGCTCATGGCACATGGCTAATTCAGGCAATTTCCGACGCGTTTACGCTGCCGACATAATAACCAACCCGTCGGCCTCGGCCGGGCTGGAGCCCCGTGCCACGGACAGCAATCTGTAAATCAGGCTCTGGACGCTGTCCCTGCAGCCGCGGTGACCCGCGGCCGGGGCGGCAGGACCGGCGGAGGGCACGGGGTGCCTGTGTGCCCTCCCCGCTTTCGGAGCCTCTCCGCCGCCCGCGGGAGGTGGGCTGGCAGGGTCCCCACGGAAGCACTGCCCTGCAGGTGATAGGAAGCTTAACTCCCCCTTCCCACGCTGGCACCCCTCTTGTCACAGGTCTGCAGGACCCAAATCCAGCGTTATCAGAGGGCCACAGCGCCAGAGAGGGGCCCAGCTGGCTCCTCTCGCCCTCTCCGCTCCCCATCGCTCACGTGGAGCGGTGGGTGGACGTGGCTCTGGCTCTGCTTCGCTGCCAGATTATTTCTGGGCACCGCCACAGACGGACGCGGCAGGGAGTGCGCGGCTGCGAGCCGTGCCGGGGGTGCCGCGGGGGGCACGGCCGTGCCGGCAGCTGCGGGCCGGGACCCTTCCCGCTGTGCCCTCCCGGCATCCTGTCCCCACGGGCGGCCGCGACGCTGCCCGGTGCCGTGGGTTGGCTGCCCGCTGACACCGCCGTCCTCCCCCTCCTCGCCGCCGGCTGTGAGCGCGGTGCGTCATCCGCCGCTCCGCTAATTCGGGGGCAACTATTTTGCGCCTGCGACGGATCACGCCATGCGCCGCGCCAGGGCCCCCGCGCTCCCCGGCCCAGATGCCCCCCTCCCACCTGGCCCGCTTCCCCCTGCCTCCTGTATCCAAGGAGAGGGATCAGCGGCGGGCGGGGGGAAGCGGGGCTCTGACGCAGGGCTCGCACCGCCGCTAATCACCCCGCGCCAGGAGCGGCTCCAGGCCCCCCTCGCCTCCACCGTCACGACCGCGCTGACCCCGTGCACGCAGGGTCAGGGACCCGGGGCTGATTCGGGGCTGAGCGCGGCTGTCACGTTCCCTCGGCAGACACGGTGCAGCTGCCGCTCGCCGGGAGCCGCCGGGGGCTGCTCCGGGGTGGCCGCGCTCCGCAGACACCCCAATGCCGGTGGGCTCCTCGGGGGATGGCAGCCAGGCACAGCACGGGGGGTTGTCCCAGGGTAAAGGGGGTGAAGGGCTGTGCCTGCTCCAGGGTCTCCTCTCCGCGTCCCACACAAGGGCTGGGGAGCATCTGTCGGGATGAAGCACGCACCCGGCAGGATGGAGAGGGATCGCCGTGCTCAGCTGAGCTGTGGGCACGGGAGGGGGGAGGCGGGCGCCCACCCAGCGCTGGATCCACGGCGGATCTGTGGGATGCCCAGGCTGGATGCGCGGGTGGGGTCCCGTGCCCTTTGGAGAAGATGCCTGTGTGGGAGTTTGCCTCGGGGTGAGCTGTTCGAGCAGAGCTTTCCCTCCTCGAAACCCCCACGCGCTGCGCTCCCGACACGGCTGGCGAGCTGTTGGTGCCGGCAGAGCCGGCGCAAGGGCAGTGGCGGTGGGGGCATTGTCCCCAGGTGGGCACAGAGCAGCCGGGCTGCATGTCCCCGGGCTTTGCGTGCGAGGCTGCGCTGGGCGCTGGAGCTCACAGTCACACACACACGGTGCTGCAATGAATGCCACCAGCACGCCTGGAAGCTGGGGCTGATTTTCATAAACCTTCCTGGACTCAGACTGGATCTGGAGTCGTCCTGCATGGACGGATATGGGGAAGCCAGCTCTTGTGGACAGGCACGCTCTGTGAGGTTATGTATCCCCATCCTTACTTCCAGGTGGGGGCAGGATGGCAGGAGACAGAAAGGAAGGAGGAGGCTTGGAGGCATTCATATTCCTGGTGGGACCTCAAGAAACATCCCTAAAGCACCCACAGTCCCTGAGGATTCTGGTGGGGGGACACACATCCCCCTCATCCAACACACCAGGGATGCAGCACCTTCTCTACGGCGTAAAATGGAGCAGGATGCGGAGGGAAGAAGGGCTTTGAACAGTCAATTTCCATCGCTGAAAGCTGACAAGTTTAAAACAGCTAATGTGCCCCGCAAGATGAGGCCTTGGGAGATTTACAGCTCTCCTCGGCTGACTGCTCCCATACGGTGTGTATGTCAGCCAGGGAGCCTTTTAAAGAACCAAGATAAAGCTGCAGCAGGGCCGCATTGCCCACCAAATGGATGGCAGAGTGAGAGGAAAGGAAGGAGAGAGGTTGCTGTGTGTGTTTTTTTTCCCATCAGGCAGATTCTGAGCTCATGTCCCCTCCTGCAGCCACCACCACCATGGAGTTACTCCAGGTCAAGGTCATAGCAGACCTCTTGGAGCAAAGTTTCCCCAGGCTGGTGCAGGAGGAGGTTTGTAAAATTCGGTAGGACCCATCAAGAGCCCACTGGGGTGGGTGTCAGCAGACATGGAGGTGGCACTGTCTCTCAGGGATCGTTGTAAGGTGCCCATGGAGTGAGGAAGACCTGGGGATGGGCAAGACCCAGCCTGAGCCCTCTGCTGCAGGCTGGAGGTTGGTGCTGGGCTGGGTGGGCTGGTGGGGAGCAGCGTCCTGGGTGGGTCGAGTGAGAATGTTGGGTCTCAGCAGGACCCCAGCTGGGGTCAGCAGCCCTTGGAGGGCTCACACAAAATTCAGGAGCTGCTGCTAAGCCCCTGAGTGCTCTGCCTATCAGCTTTCTGCGCCACATCAAAGCCAAGCTGGGATGTCGGGTGCTCCCCAGGGCAGTTGGATCCTCACTCTGACCTCTCTGTCCCTCTGAGTCCTCTGTTGCAGCCAGCAGCCCTGCGTGCATGAGCAGACCCATGACCAGCATGGAGTTTTGTGGGGTGTCGGCTGGCCAGGACTGCGGCCAGGGGACCTTGGGCACGTGGGGTGTCATGGGACCTGCTGCCCATCCCCGGCATACCTGTGGTGTCCGCAGCGTGGGAGCCGTGTCTGCTGCCACCCTCTGCCTGCTCTGCCTGGCAGAGACATCAGCAGAGGATGGCAGGAGGCAATTCACCTTCCCCAAGGTTCCCAGGAGCACCGGGCTGGAAGCACCGTGTCCTCAGAGCGCCTCTGCCTCGCACAGAGGCACGGCACTGGCTGGGATGGAGTCGCTGGCAGGGGATGGCAGTGCTCCCCATTTCCCAGACTGGGCAGGCTGCTGCTCTGAGACCCCCACATCTGCTGGACTAACTACTTACATCAGTCCCTCTGCTCTCCACAGCCCAGCTCAGGCTCTCCTGTGTGGAGCAAAGCTGCAGCCACCTCAGCAGGCTGTTACTACACCTGAGGATGGTGAAGCTCAAGACAGGCAGGGCCAGAGATCCTGAATCCACTAAATCCAGACCAAACCATCCAGGCAGACCTTTCTTGCCTCCATTTGCTGCTCTGTCAGCCAGAAGGTCAGTCCTGCTGAGGGGACTGGGAATGGGGGAGCTGGCAGGCTTGTCTTTGCACAATGCTCCCTGCAGACAACTCAGCTGTGGGTACCCAGGATTGCTGCTGGGGCTGGAGGTTTTGGTAAGGAGACCTTCCCAAAACCTGAGGGTGACTCTTCTGTGTTCCCAACCCCTCAAAGCAGAGCTCACTTCCCTGCCTTGGCTGGACTGTGGACAAAGATCCGGTGTGACCTGGCCCTGTTGGGGCTGGAAAAGCTCTCCAGGCTGGTTTTGGGCTCAGTGGCAGCTGCAGGGGCTGCCAGCCGTGACACTCAGGTGCTGGCGTGGCAGCTGTGGCTGCCCTGGGATGGGAGAAGCCAGCCAGGCTGGGGGAAGCACTGCTCTGAGATGCCCGTCAGCCTCCTCATCCCACCGAGGGGAAACAAAACAGGTCAAAGGGTCACTTGCAGGATGTTCAGCAGTGGGGCATCTGGAAATGCTCTTCTGCCTGTCCTGCTGCCCAGCTTTGCTACCCAGAGGCCAGGTGACCCCCAACTCCTCTGGACTGGGAGGAGTTTTCCATCCCAGCACCTAACCGATGCTGCTCCTGGCAGTGGGGCTGGGGTGTGGGGGCTGCTGGCAGCACCCTGCACCCTCAGTGCCATGGTACTGCCTGGCCTCGATGCACCAGGAGCTGGAGAAGCAGCCTCACCCTGGCACCAGCACCTGGGACGTCTCTGGCTCCTGCAGCTCCTGATGCAGAGGAGCAGCATGAGTTGGGTTCACTGGGGAGGACAAAGCTGCTAGGTGCCCTCTGTTCCTCTCCCTCATAGCACCAGCCACAGTGGTGGACCTTGAGCAACACCCAGGCCAGTTGCCAGCCCTGAGAGGGGAGAGCAAATATCATCACTGTCGTGAGATGTTTGAGTGTGTCTCCTCTGCCCTCCCCGCCCTCCTGGGAGCAAAGAGCCCTTTGCCCAGCCGGGGGAAGCAGTAGCTGCTCTCTGGTCCTGGTTGACACCTGTGTTGGAGCTGGCAGCAGACCCAGTGCGGTGCTGGGGATGGGGACTGCTCTGGCACACCCTGCACCCGTTTGAGGACACACATCTCACCCCTGCCTGGCCCAGGGAGAGGTCCCATGGCTCCGTTCAGGGCACTGCCCAGGTTCCACATGGGTGCCTGCTCTCCTCAGAGGCATGGCTCGGCTCTGGGGGCGGTGGGAGGAAGCATCCCCTTATCTCCTCTCCCTTTGTGCAAACACACGAGCCCTCCTGGAGCCGCCGTGTGATGCCGCCAGCCGGAAAGCCGCAAAGGCGGGGAGGTTGCCCAGCTTCTGTCTCCTTCCCAGCAGGTGTGGCTGGCCCTGCCAGGCAGATGGCTCCGCGCCTGGCAGAGACGAGCGCCGGCGCCAGGAGCAGCTGGCTCCATCCGTACCCGGGCCAAGAGCGGAGATGCTGAGCAGTGCGGGGAGCTCACGGAAGGCAAACGAGGCAGTGACCTCCCGTGCCAGGCTCAGGTTGTGCCGGGCACCTCTGGGCTCTACACTCACGTGGGGTGTGCTGCCGGCTCCTGCACCCCGTGGGGGCCCAGGGAGAGGCGTTGGCAGGGATCAGCGGTGCCCTGGAGGGGACAGATGCCTCTTGAGGACAGCCCCAAAGCCCAGAGCTGATGCAGGAGCCTCCAGGACACCTTTGCTCCAGTGAGATCTGCCAGTCAGGCAGAGGGGCTGCTCCTGCACCCTGGAGCAGCTGGGGCTTGGAGCTGAAGAACCCCAGAGTGGCCCCTGCTCTGAGCCATCAGCCGCCATCCCAGGTTTGCTCCTTGCTGTCTGGGCTAATGATCTGCTGGGCAATCAACAGACCAGTTGGAAACCCTGTTAGAGCCTGGCCAGGCACTACCTTGTTATTTCTATCCAGCCAAGTGGGGGAAACAGCCCTTTTTCATCCACTGACAGTCACTGTGCTGTTGTGCAGCTCCTGGCACAGCAGGACAGGCTGAACCAACCCTCAAAAATCAGAATGGAGACAAGAAAATGCTGCTCCCCCCTCCAGGCTGTTCTCTACTGCAGAAAGGGAGCAGCCCATGGTTTTTTTCATGATGGCAGCAATAAGGGGACTGCAGAGGCTCTTGTGCTGTGCTGGCCAGCCATGCCCATGAGGGATCAGCACAGCGGCCTCACGCTGCACAGTGCAGTCTCATTTTCTGTGCAGTTATTAATTCCTCTGTTTGCCTGGCTCTGAGTGGAGGCAGAGAGCAAAAGCAAATGAACCCCACCAGGACTGATAGCCCAGGAGCTCCGTGCAGGTCCTGAGCCTGGCACTAAGGGCTGGGAGAAGCTGTTCCTGGGGCCTGGCTTCCCAAGGGGCAGAGGGGAGATGGAGGGGGGATGGTCCATGGGAGCAAAGCCTCTGGGCAGGCTGCTCCCATCATCCAGGCTCCTCCATCCTCATCTTGCAGCCGGCGCTGGAAGTGGAAGTTTTGAAGTCATGCACGGAGCTGTTTGCTTGGTATTTCCTGCCCCCGAGAACAGGAAGCAGCAGCGAAGCCCAGGAGGGAGCTGCTCTTGGGAGAATTCCAGCCTGACACATTTTGATCCCTGCCTACAGGAAAGGGGGAAAGCTCCCTGCTCTTTCCCTCATCCCTGTGCCCGGTGCTGGGAGCTGATGGGCCCAGGTTGAGGCCAGCTTGGGTGTGGGGATGTGGATTGCACAGAAACGTGGCAGTTTGAATGACTTTCCATTTCCCTCTCCCTTGTACCACTGTGACCTGGACCTTGTTTGCTCAGGCTCTAGGACAAGCACGGAGACGCTGGCTCGCGAGCTGCAGTGTGAGAAATGTCTGCAGTGATGGATATGTGTCCTCCCAGCTGTCCCACGCCTGTCCTGCTCTCCAGGGACTGTCCTCTTGGCCCCATTAGCTTCAGGTCCACTCTTATCTCCCCTCCCCTGCCAGATCTGGAGCAGCATCTCAACACCCTCCCAAAACCCCTCCTGTTTTTGAGGACCAGGTCCATGCTGGGTACCACCAGTGCTGCACAGAGGCTCCCTCAGCCCACCAGGGCTCGAGTGCAAGGCCTGAGGTTGTCCCCTGCCCTGTGTCACCTGGCTCAGCGAGGTCTCTGCCACAGTGCTGCTGGTCATGGCCAGGGGAAGGGCAGGTTGGGCTGGTGCCTGGTGACAGGCGAGGGCTCTGTCACAGCAGGAGTTACTCCCATCAGGGCTGCCAGCGTCTGCTGCTGGCAGATCATGGCAGCAGTCTCCGAGGAACGTGAACAGCACATTATTAACAATCTTTTAAAGAGCTGCCAGTGTGTCCCGGGTCCCTGTTTATTTCTGCATATGGCCTGTCCCCTCTGAATGCAGCATTCATAGGAGGTGTCATCTCAGCTTAAGGGGGTCTATTACTTACCCCAATCAAACTCCTGCAGTAGGTGATTCCTCCTCTGGCCAAGGACAAAATCCCACAGAAGGAGGGAGTTTATCCTCCCTTTAAATCATCCCTGCTTTTGTTTTCTTCCTCCTGCAGGATGCATTTTTGCAGAGTGGATGTTGGATCAACGGTGTCCAAGCTGGAACACATTGGTCTCTGGATCTGCTCCCAAATCATGATCTGCATGGATGCTGGGGCTGCTTCTGTGGCACTGCCCTGGCTGCACCCGGCCATGGAGAAATCTGGGAATGCACTGGCTGGAGAGGACATGCCTGGGGAGCAGGGACATGCCCAGAGAGAGGTGCCATTCAGGGCCAAGGTGGCTGGCACAGAGAGGGCAGGTGAAGCTAGAGAAGCCTAGAGAAGAGGAGACTGGGGTCAGACCCCCCTGGAGGCTGCAGCTCCTCCAGGAGGGCAGCTCTGATCTCTGCTCCCTGGGACCAGGGACAGCACCTGGGGGAATGGCTGGAGCTGTGTCAGGGGGATTTAGGTTGGTTATCAGGTAAAGGCTCTTCCCCAAAGGGTGCTGGGCACTGAACAGGCTCCCCAAGGAGTGGTCATGGCCCTAAGGCTGCCAGAGCTCCAGGAACATTTGAACAATGCTCTCAGGGAGCCACAGGCTGGGATTGTTGGGGTGTCTGTGGAGGGCCAGGAGTTGAACTCAATAATCCTGATGGGTCCGTCCAGCTCAGGATATTCCATGATTCTAAGCTTCCATCCTCAGCTTAGCACAAGTCCACCCCAGTGGCTGTGCCCACCTGCAAGGGCACTCGGGGCCCTCCCTGAAGGATGTTGAGCTCACCGTGCAAGAAGCAGTGATTCCATTCTGTGGTCACAGAGGCACCAGCTGGGACCCGGACCAAGAGCTCAGGGTCTCCTGGCCTTTCTCACTTTGCAATGTCAACACCAGCCATGGGACAAAGGAGCACAGAGCAGCCTTGCCTCAGCAGGAGGAGGCTGCAGGGCTGTGTTTAGCCAGATCCTCCACGACTGGCTCGTGTGGGCACACGATGGTTTCAGAGGTGCTGCAGTCCCCACCCCAGAGGTGCTCCCTTCCGTGGGTCCTGCTGACAGGACACAAGGTTGTTTCTTCAGGCAGACACAAACCAGCTGCTCTTTGGGGCTATTCAGCTGCCTGGTGCTGCCCGGTGCTGCCCTGTGTCTGAACACAGCCAGGTGTGACAGACCAGGCTGGAATGTTGGGAGAGCCAGCACCTGGGATGCCTCTTTGGAGGATGCCTCCGTGGATTTGCACAGGACCCTGAATCCTTCCACTTCTGCTGCTCCTCCAGGGTCTCTGCCCAGGAGTCTTCCTGCTTGCCTGTCATTGCTACAGGAGCCCATGGCCAAGCAGCTGAAAATCCCAGACCATCCAGCTTGGGGTCCACCTGGAAAAACATGTGCTAGATGCAGGACAGACCGACACCAAAGCAATAAGGAGTCCCTGGCTGCTCTGGGCAGCATTATGCAGTGCCCAGCACAGACCCACAGCAGTGGCAGTAGAGGCAGCAGCACACGCTAACCCCAATCAATCCACGGGAAGGGGGGATCAGGATTGTCCCTAATTTTCTTTGGAAGTGGCAGATCTGCGTCTGGATTCTGGGCACCTGCACAGGATAAGACCTCGGGCTGTGTCAGCAGGCGCTGGGATCACCCTTAGGGGGTGTGAGCAGAGGGTTTGCTGCAGGGCAGCGCCAGCCCCTCCAGGAGCGAGCAGGGGGTGCGGAGCTGCCGGGACCAGCAGCCAGAGCCTTTCCGGCCATGCGTGCTTTTCCAGGAGCAGTCGCCTGGGCAACTGTGAGCGCAGAGCCAGGCGAGCCATCAGGACAGGAGCCATTGTGCTCGTTCAGGGAATGACTCCCAGCCCTTTTCCCGGGTCAAGGGGCTCCCTGGGTCACCCCATTTTGCCAGCCCACAGGTGGGCAGCACATGGCCTTTACTGGGGCTCCCTGATCATTCCAAATCACCCCTCCAGGGTGGGATGATGGGTGAAGGAGACCACAACCCCCCAGCAAGGAAAAGCTGTCAAACGCCACATGAACTGAGAGTCAAGGTGGCAGCCCAAACCAGCACCAAGCTGGTTGAACCCAATTACCAAACCCTCACTCCTGACCCTAACAGAAAACAGGTTGAGGCTTCCCTGTGTGCTACTACTACCTGTAGTAACCATAGGTGTGCGTGTGCATGCCCAGAGCAGCAAACACTCCCCATCTCGCTGCATTTCTGCCTCCTTGTCTCTGTTTTGCTGTTGTTGCTGTCTGCCTGACACCTGCGTGCCCTGGACGAGCTGCTGCTTTGCTAATGAGCTGCAGCATCTCGCTCAGGGTCCTGCTCACCGTCAGAGCACAGGGACTCTCCAGGCTCATGTGCTTAGCTCAGCCCCACGGTTTCAATCCCTGCCAAGAGAAATGGAAGAATCTGGTGCAGCCAGGCCTGGAAAAAACAGCAAGGACAGTCTCCAGTTAACCCTTCCCGTGCTGCTCCTCTCTCCTGCCTTCCCACGCACAGGGAACCCTCAGGCTTCACACCCCTCCTTCCCACAGCCCAGTCCATCCGCGTTTCCCTACCTCTGGGGAAAAAGCAGCTTTTCTCGTGAGATTGCCCAGAATACTCAAGGAGCGAGTATTCCCACGGCACTTGAATGTGTGCCCCCTTTGATCGCAGGAGGGCAAAGGGCAGAGATCTGGGAAAAGAAAATCATTAAAAAAAAAAAAAAGGGGAGAGAGAAGACAGAGAGAGAAGACAGAGAGAGAGAAAAAAAATAATTAAAGCAATTCAGGCAGGAGCTTTCCTCAACCTCTATAAAATACAGTTCACGTTTCCTGCGAGCCTGGGGCGCAGATCACATTCGACGTGAGGTGCTTTACCCAGCCCCGGTGTAAATTCCGGAGCCTCGCATCTGCATGGCGTGATGGGAAAAAGCTTAAGAGGGGCCCGGGGAGCTGCAGAGGAGGCGGCTGAGCCTATCTGGCTACCGCAGGGGCTGTCGATGCACAGACATTCCAAGGCTATTTGTGAAGGTGAAATGGTCTGTAAAGATTCCAGGACACCATGTGGCAGGATGGTTAGCAGGGCTTCTCCTCCGGTGTTTGCACAGCGCTGCCGGGCTGGAGGGAGGCTGTGTGTGCAGAATGCCTCGCGGTGATTAGAGCATCTGCAAATTTCAGCTTAATACGCGGCATAATGAGACACGGAATATTATTAGCCCGCAGCCATCCCCCCGCCCCAGCGGCGATCTGCAGCTCGAGCTGGTTTCACCTTCTCAGCGCGGTGCCGCGGGAGCCCCGCGGAGGATGCGCACCCCGGGCCCGCGGGCAGCTCCACGGCCACGCGGGACCGAGCTCCTGCGGCACCCACGGAGGATTTGCGCCTGGGTTTAGACAAAATGAGGCTGTGCCGTCCTTCCCCCTGGCTGTGCACACCAGGCCCTGCTCCACTGGCCTCTTCTGCAGCACCCTGAGCCGCAGCCAGCCCACACAGGGCTGCCACAGGGGCTGCTCGTGGGGAGTAGCTCCAGCTCCCCATCCCAAAGCTTTCTTGCCCTTGGCTCACCTCCCCAGGCTGTGAGAGCCGATCTGGTGTCACCCACCAGGGCAAGAGGTGCTGGGAGGGCTCAGGCAGCGCCCAGGCTGCACAAGAAGCTGTGGCAGTGGTGGGAACTAAGAGCATGGTTTTGTTTGACAGGGAGAGACATTCACATGGGGTGACCCTTGGTTAGAAGGAATGTGTGGGGATCTGGGCCTGCTGGCAGTGTCCACCCATGTGCTCACAGACCCATGCCAGCTCTGAGCTCTCCCCTCCATCCCAGCACCCGGCAGGACTCTGTAACCCCAGCTCAGACAGGTCTTGCTGGACTGCCTAATGCCTCTTGTTTTCTGGCAGCCAGGAATGTCTCAAACATTGCTGCCCTGAGATGGAGAGAGCTGCTGGGCAGTGCCAGGAGGTGATCCTGCCTGGTGCAGTGGGGTTGAGGGAGTTGTTGGGGTCCTGTGCTTGGTGTGAGGCTCAGGGAAATCCCTGGTGTGGGTCTGCGTTCAGACAGGAGCAGCCCAGTGACTGGGGCAGCACCAGCTGGGTCTTGGGGCAGCACCAGCCCTGGCCTGGAGTGATGGTGAGAGGAGTGGGGCTGTGGGGAGCACAGGGTGGGCAACCCGTGTGCCTGGTGAGTACATGCATGTGTGTGTTCACACGTAGAGAGGTGCACTGGATGTGTGTGCATGTGTGTAAGCGAGAGGGACAAAGGCTGTGTAAGTTGTGTGCAGGTACCTTGTACCCTGGGATACACTCTGTGTGTGTGTGTGTTCACAGGCTGTGCCACTCTGTGTGTGTGTGTGTGTTCACAGGCTGTGTCACTGTGTGTGTGTGTGTGTGTTCACAGGCTGTGTCACTCTGTGTGTGTGTGTGTGTTCACAGGCTCTGTGTGTGTTGTGTGTGTGTGTCACTGTGTGTTTGTGTTGTGTTGTGTGTGTGTGTGTTCACAGACTGTGTATGTTCACAGGCTATGTCACTCTGTGTGTGTGTGTGTGTGTTCACAGGCTCTGTGTGTGTGTGTGTGTGTGTTCACAGGCTGTGTCACTGTGTGTGTGTGTGTTCACAGGCTCTGTGTGTGTGTGTGTTCACAGCCTGTGTCACTGTGTGTGTTCACAGGCTCTGTGTGTGTGTGTGTGTGTGTTCACAGGCTGTGTCACTGTGTGTGTGTGTGTTCACAGGCTCTGTGTGTGTGTGTGTTCACAGCCTGTGTCACTGTGTGTGTTCACAGGCTCTGTGTGTGTGTGTGTGTGTGTGTGTGTTCACAGGCTGTGTCACTGTGTGTGTGTGTGTGTGTGTGTGTTCACAGGCTGTGTCACTGTGTGTGTGTGTGTTCACAGGCTCTGTGTGTGTGTGTGTGTGTGTTCACAGGCTGTGTCACTCTGTGTGTGTGTGTGTGTTCACAGGCTCTGTGTGTGTGTGTGTGTGTGTGTTCATAGGCTGTGTCACTGTGTGTGTGTGTGTGTTCACAGGCTGTGTCACTGTGTGTGTGTGTGTGTGTTCACAGGCTGTGTCACTGTGTGTGTGTGTGTTCACAGGCTCTGTGTGTGTGTGTGTGTGTTCACAGGCTGTGTCACTGTGTGTGTGTGTGTGTTCACAGGCTTTGTGTGTGTGTGTTCACAGGCTGTGTCACTGTGTGTGTGTGTGTTCACAGGCTCTGTGTGTGTGTGTGTGTGTTCACAGGCTGTGTCACTGTGTGTGTGTGTGTGTTCACAGGCTGTGTCACTCTGTGTGTGTGTGTTCACAGCCTGTGTCACTGTGTGTGTGTGTGTTCACAGCCTGTGTCACTCTGTGTGTGTGTGTGTTCACAGGCTCTGTGTGTGTGTGTGTGTGTTCACAGGCTCTGTGTGTGTGTGTGTGTGTTCACAGCCTGTGTCACTGTGTGTGTGTGTGTTCACAGCCTGTGTCACTCTGTGTGTGTGTGTGTTCACAGGCTTTGTGTGTGTGTGTGTGTGTTCACAGCCTGTGTCACTCTGTGTGTGTGTGTTCACAGGCTGTGTCACTGTGTGTGTGTGTGTTCACAGGCTTTGTGTGTGTGTGTGTGTGTTCACAGCCTGTGTCACTGTGTGTGTGTGTGTTCACAGGCTGTGTCACTGTGTGTGTGTGTGTGTTCACAGGCTGTGTCACTGTGTGTGTGTGTGTGTTCACAGCCTGTGTCACTCTGTGTGTGTGTGTGTGTGTTCACAGCCTGTGTCACTGTGTGTGCGTGTGTGTTCACAGGCTGTGTCACTCTGTGTGTGTGTGTTCACAGGCTTTGTGTGTGTGTGTGTGTGTGTTCACAGGCTCTGTGTGTGTGTGTGTGTGTTCACAGCCTGTGTCACTGTGTGTGTGTGTGTGTGTTCACAGCCTGTCACTCTGTGTGTGTGTGTGTTCACAGGCTTTGTGTGTGTGTGTGTGTGTTCACAGCCTGTGTCACTGTGTGTGTGTGTGTTCACAGGCTGTGTCACTGTGTGTGTGTGTGTTCACAGGCTTTGTGTGTGTGTGTGTGTTCACAGCCTGTGTCACTGTGTGTGTGTGTGTTCACAGGCTGTGTCACTGTGTGTGTGTGTGTTCACAGGCTTTGTGTGTGTGTGTGTGTTCACAGCCTGTGTCACTGTGTGTGTGTGTGTGTTCACAGGCTGTGTCACTGTGTGTGTGTGTGTTCACAGGCTTTGTGTGTGTGTGTTCACAGCCTGTGTCACTGTGTGTGTGTGTGTTCACAGGCTGTGTCACTGTGTGTGTGTGTGTTCACAGGCTTTGTGTGTGTGTGTGTGTGTTCACAGGCTGTGTCACTGTGTGTGTGTGTGTTCACAGGCTGTGTCACTGTGTGTGTGTGTGTGTTCACAGGCTGTGTCACTGTGTGTGCGTGTGTGTTCACAGGCTGTGTCACTGTGTGTGCGTGTGTTCACAGGCTTTGTGTGTGTGTGTGTGTGTTCACAGGCTGTGTCACTGTGTGTGTGTGTTCACAGGCTGTGTCACTGTGTGTGTGTGTGTTCACAGGCTCTGTGTGTGTGTGTGTGTGTTCACAGCCTGTGTCACTGTGTGTGCGTGTGTGTTCACAGGCTGTGTCACTGTGTGTGCGTGTGTGTTCACAGGCTGTGTCACTCTGTGTGTGTGTGTTCACAGGCTTTGTGTGTGTGTGTGTGTGTTCACAGGCTGTGTCACTGTGTGTGTGTGTGTTCACAGGCTGTGTCACTCTGTGTGTGTGTGTGTGTGTTCACAGCCTGTGTCACTGTGTGTGTGTGTTCACAGCCTGTGTCACTGTGTGTGTGTGTGTGTGTTCACAGCCTGTGTCACAGCGAGTGTGCCTGTGGCAGGGACAGCGCACGGACCCGTGCAGGCTGCAGGCAGGTGTGACAGGATGTGTGTGGCGTGTGTCTGTGCTGAGGCTCTCAGCACATGCAGACAGACACCAGCTCCGACCCCTGCTCCATGGACTTGCCGGCACCAGGGACACGTGCGAGGCACTGGAGGTCACATCCCTGGAGCTGCTTCCTTTTTCCTGGCGGTGACAGCACAGGACGGCGCTGGCTCTGCTGCCCCGGGGCTTCCCCCACGCAGCCTCTCCCTCTACCTTGTGCTGACCCACGCTGCTGTGTGACCTTGTCGCTGCCGCCGAGCGGAACCTTCCCGAGTTTTGCCCGGGCTGTTTTTCAGCGACATTCAGCTCCCCTGCCTGCTTCAAAGCTGGCATTTGCTGCCACAGGTATGACAGTGACATCTGCAGCCAGGGGCTCCCGCCTCTCCGAGGTGCTTGGAGTCGCCTGAATCCCTGTCCCTGACACTCAGCTTTTACCCTGCTGTGGATAGATTTTTAGAAAGCAAAGTCCAGGGAAGGCATCACCACAGCAAAGCTGTTCCGAACACTGTTAAACTAACACTAACTGCCACCATGGTTAATCTGTACCAAGGTCAAATTCACAAATCGGCAGGTTAGCTTCAGTTCCAGATGGAAATTAGATCATCAATTAATTAAATCATCACTTTGATACAGAAAGAAAACTGCAGAGGACTCAGTCCTCGTAAATCTTGCAGAAGCCTTTGAGAAGGTGGCTCTGTATTTTATTTGGAAGAAGTTGACTGAAGAAATTCAGATCCATAGTGTGATAGTGTGAACAACTTATCGCCCCCTGCCTGAGCCATAACCCCCGAGCTGAGCTGGGCACTGCCGTGTCCACTGTGTCCCCAGCAAATGTTGCAGCTCAGCATTAACCTCTGCTTCAACAACCAGGGGTTTGAGGCTTCCCATATACCACAATTGACTGATGACTATTTCGAGTTTCATAGGACTTTGAAACCCAAAACCCACTTTTATTTTATGAGTAATTTTATGGGACAATCTTTAGGGCTGTGAAAGCTGGAAACTTCTCCTTCAGGTGCCTTGACCTTATGGCTGCTCATCTACCCATGCAGGAGCCCCTCTCCACTTTCATCTGATCACCCTTGAATTCAGAGCAATAAAAAGGATGGGCTGTCTCCCAGCTAATAAAAATAGGAAAAAAGGGAGAGGCAAAGCCAAAGATAAAGGTGTCGTGAGCCCTCCCCTCCTTCACTCTTTGGAACCTCCTGGAGCTGGGGCTGGTGTCTGAACTAGATGGTGAAGTCCTTCAGGCACGGAGCTGCTCGCTGCTGGCTGCCCAGGGTGCATGGACTCACACAGCCTGCTCACTCCCACGTGGGATGGGATGAAGAGCTTGCAGGACGGGCAGTGCAGGGCTCCTGAATCAGGGGGCAGCTTAATAGGGTCTTCATCGCATGTGGGCCAAAGGAAAACCGGGCTCCTGGCCTGAGAAACTCCTGAATTCCCACGCTCCAGCTCTGCTGGGGCCTTGGGGTCTCCTCCCATGCAGTTAAGTGTGTGTGTCCATGTGTTTCTCCTTGTGCCTACGTGGGAGAAAACGTAGATATGCTGCAAATGGATGCTAATGGTTCCAGCCACAAAGGAGGTTTAATCTGTTCTTCATCTGTCCACGCATCAGGGTGACTAAATTCAGTGCCAGGTGCAGCATTACAGAATGGGGGCTTGTGCCCCCCTGACAGTCATCAGGACCTGGCACAGGCACCTCTGGGTCTTGCTTGCTCCCAGATAATCAGTTCCAGCATCATTTCCCCATCTCTGGCATCTATGAGCAGACATAGACTGCATTCCTCAGTCTTTGCTCATCCCTTTCCGTTGACTCTGGCATTACATCCACCGACAAGTCACATCCACTGGCAACTTCTCCTCCACCTGCCCAAGCAGGAACCTAAAAACGCAAATGCTTCCTTCACCCCAAATCTGCTCTCCACGGAGGGGCCCGGCAACCTCTCTGACAACAACCAGCAACGTGTCATTTGTTTTTATTACTCTAGGAGGGCAGGCTGCTGTGCGTGACCAAGGAAACCGAGAGCGGGCTGCCCTTGTGAACTTGCCGAGTGCCTGATGGAGATCGGGAGGAGAAGAGAGCTGGGGGAGTAGGAAAAACATTACTTCTCTCCTGCTTATTGGCCAAGGCAAGATTGATTGACTGTACTGGCGATAGCATAGCACGCATCAAGGTAGGCACAAAATTGTGGTGAGCACTAGAAAACCACCAGCCGCGGGGATGAACTTAATGTGAGGGAAGACATATGAGGTGGATGCGGATTTTGTGTTGAGCTGGGGAGCGGTGTGGCTCCCTGTGGCAGGAAAGGGAGAGGAGATGAGTCTGACACAGAGCACAGAGGCGTGTGATGGCACTGGCTGGTCACTTGACAGAACAGCTCTGGCCTCATTCTGCCTCCCTTTTGAAGTCTCCAGCATTTATAGCCAGTGCTAGAGAGAAAAACACACTTCTAGGATGCAATTCACCTCCTCAAATCAGCCAAGAGGTGTGTCCAGAGGTTACTTCACAGGTGGAGGCTTCCTCCCTTGCCAGCTGAAGCCCTGCCCAGCAGATGAGATGCTCCCAGGCAAAGGGCAGGTCTAGAAAAGGACCTGAAGAACAGGGGGGTGGCTGGGAGGCACACTGGGAACGGTGATGGGAAATGGGAAAACACCACGGTACTGGCTCGAAGCCTGAGCAAGTGGCTGGGGGTGGCCGTTGTCATATGGTGCCGTGCACAGGCCAGCTGGAGGGATGGCAGAGGAAGGCTCAAGGTAAGGGCTTGTGAAGAGAAGAGGAGCTGGAGGTGTTTTATGGTAACATAAAGTCGGTTTGGTACCAACAGTTCAGTTTTGCATGATGGTGGTGGCTCCAGTGCTATTTCCCACTGACAGATATTCAATCCAGCATCATTTACATAAAGGACGTGGAAATTATTTTTTCGATAATTCTTTGTCTAGAAAGCCTCAAAAATCTGCCTCGCAATTCACCTAAATTTGATGCTTTCAGCCTTCATTTTCCCAAAACTGAGGGGAAAAACATTCAGTTTGAGGGGGAAGGTTAATGAAGCAGCATTTCCCTGCTGCTGACCTCCACCATCTGAATTTCACCACATCCTAGACCGAGCAAGGCAGCGGCTCAGGAAGAAGCTGGGGTGTTAAGGAGGCCAAGGGCGTCTGGGTGGTGGGAGGCTGCTCTGGGAGCTCCCTGCCGGGGCGAGGAGCGGCGTGAGCGGGGCCGGGGACCCGCGTGGCACAGCCGGTCCCTCCGCCTGCCTGCGCGCTGCTGGCCCCGCAGCTTCCTCTGGCAACGCCTTGCGCAGGCTATTTTTATGCTGTGTGAAAAAGCGAGTCCTTCTGCGAGCTGAGGGAATGCGGCGTGGAGAGGGAAAGTGAATTAGTGAAGGTCACAGGCGGAATGTCGCTGTGCGCACGGCTGGGGCAGAGCGCGGGGAGCTGAAGGGGATGGCGAGCGGTCTGGGAAAGGGGCTGGGCTGCGTGGAAAATGGTTGTGGAGCAGCTCCACGTTCCACCTCTGCCTTCCCGGGGAACATCCCGGCGCCGTGGCCCTGCCAGCACGGGGGAGCGAGCTGGCTGCGCGCACCTACTCCTGCGCTGCTCGCGGGTGTTGGTGGAGCATCAGCCGCTCCACGGGCTGGAACCGGGGTTTACGTGCGGCATAAAAAGTAATGATCGCGCTCTCCCGCTAAATCACACGCAGCCAGGCTGGAAGTGGAAGCCGCTCCTGTCCGCAGCGGCAAAAGGTTCGTACAAGGGAGAGCCCAAATAGCTCCCGGAGGCGAGAAGCAGCCTTTTTCCCCTGCTGGAATCATGAGGGGAGCAGTGCCCAGCGCCACGGCCCTGGGACACGGCCAAAAACCACAGCCACTTCTGCGACATCCCTCTCCCCACGCTTTTCCCTCTTCCTCTAAAGCAACGGTTTTCCTGAGAGCAGCAGGGAAAGGTGAACGCAGAAGATGCCCTGCCTGCACATCCCTGCTGGCAAATGGGAATTCGGGATCTGGACCACGCTTGGGCTTTCCTCGCTTGGTTCAGCCAAGTGAAAAGTTGGCCATGGTGCTCCTCCCCTTCATGCAGGGTTTGGATGGTGATGGGAGCCCAGGCAAGGGAAGCGCATCCCTCTGCTCCCGCTGCCACGCCGCGAGCGGCTCCGTCCCGCAGCGCATCGCGTCAGGGTACCGCGGGGAGCCGGCGTGCTCCCGGCAGCCTCCTGCTTCTGGGGGACGCTGGAGGCACAGTTCCCATCACTTTCCCATCTCGGAGCAGATTTATGAGCCTCCCAAAAGCTCTCCTGCAGCCCTCCAGGAAGGCTGGGGCTGGGGGCTGGCAGGGGGGGGGCTGTTTGCGGGGAATTGTGAATCTACTTTCTTACACGGCTGCGTACCACTGTGCAACGGTAATCCCCTGAGCAGGGTGAAACGGAGGCCTAGCTACCATGACCTCCTCTGTAGGTTTCCATGGATACCATGTACTATAAATAAAAAAAGGAATTTCAAACCAGTTTTCAATCCTGCTTAGTGGGAATAGGAAACCTCTTTTGAATTTAGTTTCCTATCTCACCTTACGGGGGTTATTTTGCAGCCTGTTTGAAACAAATAATTACCCCTTCAGCCAGGAAATTACCACCAATCTTACCTATTTACTTCCAAACACTCGGCTAATTAGCACATTGGGGAGAGCTGCCTATTTGCACGCTGGAGATGGGAGGCTTAGTGTCTTTATTTTGGTGGTGCTGGGAGAAAGGACGCGGGGCCAAGGGTCAGCGAGGGGCGTCAGAGCCCTCCGAAGAAAAAAATAATAAAGAGAGCAGGAAAGCTGTAAAACTCGAAACGCCGAGATGCCGTGTGAATTAGCGTGCAAGAAGCCCCGGCAAAAAAGGGAATATTACATCTGCATCCTTTTGCAATGAATCAGAGTCATGCTGCAGATTTTGTCTGGCATACTGGGTCTCTGGAGGATAGAAAATAATTTGGTCGCAGCAGTGGGAGGTGTGTGTGCGTGGAGAAGGGAGTTGCTTTCCAACAGCCTGCTGTGGTGAGAACATGCCTGACACTTCATTCCTTTCCAGTTAATGCAGCGAGGCCGGGAGGAAACTTAACCCTCTAATTGCTAAAGTGTACCGGGGACTTGGGAAAGTCCTTGGAAAGCAAACGGGGCTCCCGGGGTTGGTCTCCCCTGGCCCGGCACTGCTGGCAGACAGCTGAGGGATTTGCCCAAATGGCGGGTGGTGGGGGCAGGGGAAATGCTAATTTGAAACAGGCGCTGGCGAGCGGGGCCGGAGGACAGAGAGGTTGTGTTTGTCAGACCTCTGGGCTGGCAATGGGCCGGCCAAGTCCAGTCCGTCACAATGCTGGGTCTGAGCCAGCTGGACACGTGGTGGCTCGCGGAGGGGTCTCACGGTCTGGAGTTCCCAAATGGTTCTGCTGCCCAAGCTCAGCTCTGTCGCTCCATGATCCTGGATCACCGGCACTGAAAAACCCAAGTGCTTTCCATTTCTTTCCACCACCACACCCATGTTATGTCCCCCCACCTCCCTACACGGCTCCTGCTGCTCTGGCCACCCAGCACAGCCCTCACAGCGGGGTGCTGGCGGGGGTGACCCACAACTTCCACTGGACAAGGGAGGGAGGGCAGGTGAAGGATCCGTGAGCACAGGCTGGGCAGCCCCATCTGCTGCAGCCCCATCCATCTGTGGCTGCCGGGGCTCTGCTCCCCGCTGCCATCCCTCGGTGGTCTCTGGGAGGCTGTTCCCAGCAGGCACAGCTCCGTGTGTGAACCAGCTACCAGGAGCGCACTGTCCCTTCGCCCCGCTCACCCCAGCAAGGGTCTGCCACAGAGCACAGGACTGGGACTGAGAGAGCATAAGCTCTCCACAGCTGGGAAGGAGGAGGAAGAGGAGGAGGAGGAGGAGGAGGAGGAGGGAGGGATGCACAAAGCACCCGGGGCTCAGCCAGAGCCTCGTGTGCAATACGGGTAAGCTCTGCTCAAAGCTTGTCCATAATGTTTAATAGCACAGGATGATCACGGGCGTCTGACTTGGAGCCTGTTCGCTGCTGCCCTCCTAAAGCTCCTTATTAGCATTTCCAGGACATTGATGTTGTGCTCGGATATACAGGAAGGCACTCATAAGTTACAGAGCAGCAATATATCAACGTTAGAGAAGGGCCCATTTAAGCTTAATATCAGAGGCTGGGTTTTTCTGGAGTCAGGTGTCTTGTTCCCATTGAAATTCAACAGGAGTTGGAGTCTGCTCCCAGGGCTTCTCTGAAAGTCCCAGACTTAATTAGTATTTATCTTAATTAGGGGGATGTTACCTGCTCTGGGAACCTCATGCTATCTGCTGTATTCATCCCCACAGCACCCTGGGAAAGGGCTCCCAGCCCTTTCTGCAGTGGGGGGCTAAGACATATGGTGGCTGCTGCTGCCAGCCTGCCACTCAGCAGGGAGCAGGAAACATCTTCTGGGGGGCTGAGAGGGTCACAGCACTGCCCCCCTGCCTTTCTGGGTCACGTTCTCTCGGGAGGCCAGATTAGAACATGCAGGAGACCAGAGCAAGGTCGCTTGATGGGGTGCAGCAGGAGGATGCTGAGCCCCCCTCGCTGCCTGCCTGGGCCCCGGGGGCATTTTCAGGGAGACCTGGGTGGACACAGAGGTGGCCCAGCCCTGGCTGTGCTCTGGAGCGCCGCTGCTCGTTCACCATCTTCAGGCCAGGCCACAAATCGCAGGGCAGAGGATGGGAGGGTGGGGAAAGGAGAAAATCTGTGTGTTTTTTGGGTTTTTTTTGGTTTTTTGTTTTTTTTATTTTAAAAAAACTCAAAGTCACCGGCTTGGGAAGAGCTTAGAAACCTGATCTGGTCTGAGCCATAAACAGCCAAGAAGGACAAGCCATGGGGCTCTCTTGGCAAGTGGAATCTCACCCACGCCCTCCTGCAGAGGCAGGGAGAGGCAAACGAGTCCAAACAGCTCTGAGGTCCTCTTGGCATGGACTTTCCAAGGGCAGAGAAACTGAAATCTGAGCCCCTGCCGCCTGCCCTCAGCCCCTGCTGCTCCGCAGCGCCGGGAAGGATGGGGTTCCCCACCACGGTATCCCTGTCCTCCCCCCCTGCCTGGCATGAGGGGTGGGGTTAGGATTCCCAGCTGGGCTGGCAGCTTCAGGGAGGGGGTTTGGAACAGGAACAAGCCAGCTGTCCCTTGGCAGAGCCATCAAACACGGTGACCTCCCCCGTGGTACTTCAGTGGGTGGGATGCGAGGCCTCGGGGGCTGGCGGTGCCGTGCAATGGGGACCTCCGGGGCACAGTGGGGACCTCCAGGGATGTCCTGGGGATGCTCAGGGGATGCAGATGCAGCGTGACCCAGGGATTAGGGCAGTGGGTGCCGACAGGAGGAAAGAGAGGATGAGCATCTCCCTCCTCCCACTGGGAAAGCTGCCTCCGGGCAGAGCTGTGAGCCCGGACAGGCTGTGCTGGCAGATATCTCCAGAGGATCAGCCTGGCCCACAGGGCTTTGGGCCAAGGGCTTGGGGGGGGGGATGGTGAAAGGCAGCAGGAAGCTCATGGCTTGCCCGCAGAGCATGCTGGGCATGGCACAGGCAGTGCTGATGTCCGGACAGAGGCAGGAGAAAAGGGACTCCAGAGAAGGGCAGGAGTGGGATGAGCCATCTGCAAACACCCACCAACAGTGGGACAAGGAGCAGGGAGCAGGTCTGCTGGGAGCAGGGACAGCGGGAGGCTGGGAGCTGCCACATCTGCTGCCAAGTGCCAGGTGGGTCAGCCTGCAGCTGACCTTAGGGACATTTTTGGTGGTCTGGTGATGGTGACTCGATCCATGGGTCAGGGAAGATGTCTGAGCTGGGCTTGACTGCCATGGTGCTGAGCATTCAGCTGCTTATCAGGAGGTCAGGGAAGGGACTGGAAGGGACATCTGTTGCCACACTGGACCTGTGGACAGGTCTTTCTCCAGCTCTCCTCCATTAACTGCATGTCCTGGAGAGCAGGAATGGTTTTCCAGATTTGCTTGTGAACTGTAGGGCTGGAGTTTGAGAAAGGGTTGGGGCAGAAATGTCTCTTGAAGGGAACAAATGTGGGTTTATAATGAAGAGGAAGGGGGAATTAGTCACTGGGGGTGAATAGCCCCAAAATGCAGTCCCAAAATATTGCAGAGATTCCTTCATTGACCAGTTGGTTCCTGACTTTGAATGTTCGTATCTCCCTTCTCCACTCTGTTTTTTTCACTCACCCTGGGAGAAGAATGGCAAAAGTTTCATAAGGAAAGGGAAGCTCTCAGGAACTAAGGGTTGATGTTGAATGGCCTGATGAAAATTCCTGGAAATGTTAACATAGCAGAGCTGCAATCAGGAGCTATATCCCCACAAATAACACGGAAAGCTGTGGGAAGATCATTCCTTCCAGGTCCCAGGGACACAGGAATACAACAGGTGGCTCTGAATTTAATACTACCATTAAACAACCTCCTTTATTCAGCCAGGAGAAATGTGGTGGCTGGAAAGATGGACGACTCCACCGTTTCATTCTGCTTCACGCAGAGCTACCATTACCTCGCTCGATATTTTATGGAAGGCTCGCCGGGCTGAGCCTGTAGGCTTCGAAATCATCGACAATGTGCTAATGTAAAGTTGCTTGAGCTTATGGAAGATTTTGAAGGCCTGGATTCCATGTGTTGAGACTGGCACCATATCAGAGGAACAGCTGAGTATATGGAGCAGGGAAGCTACGTGTAAGTTATCCAGCAAGGAGAGAATCTGCCTGGGGCTGCAATCCTGGGTGCTGTGATGGGGAGGGGAGGCAGCGGTCCCGGCTGGTCCTTTCTCACCATGCAGACAGGCTGGGGCTTTGCTCCACAAGAGCGAGATTATCCTCTTGGTGGACACTGTCCTGGGCAGCTTTGTCCCGTTTATTTGCAGGCCAGGCAGCAGTGCAGAGCTGGGGCTGCGTGGAGGCCACGATGGGATGCGCCGTGGTGCGAAGGAGGAACGTGTGTCTTCCCTCTGCTGCAGGACAGTGCTTTGGCTGCCGTCGCAAATGCCAGCCCACAGAAGTGGCTCTGGGGCCACAGGGAGAGGGATGGGACTTTTAGAAAATCTAATTTAAGCTTGGCAAGCACTTCCCTCTGAAGGAGGTCATCTCTTCTCCAGGGTGGCCAGGAGGGAGAAGCTCCTGCCCGGAGCAGCTGCCTGCCCTGCTCAGAGGGAAGGATACTGGCCCAGTGCCTTCAGGCACTGCCTGGAAACCCCTTGGAGGCAGTGCTAAAGGGATGAAATTTCCTTACCAATTCCCAAGCTGCTCTGACAAAGATCCCAGGAATACCCAGGTCTGCAGCGAGGTCCTGCCCCACCACCAGGGACTTCATTCACCCATGTGGAGCAGAAATAATTGTCCCTCAGCTACCCAGGCTCACTGCCTGCCCCATTGCAGGAGGCACTAAAGCAGAACAGCTGGATGGATCTTGGTGGTGTATGGAAGGGTTGGAACAATCCAGGCTCCTGTCACGGGTGGTGCTGGCTCACCAGGATAGGCAAGGAGCTCACCATCTCTGGAGTGACATATGAAGCAGTGGTGGGTGGCTGGGAGTGGGTCTGCAGGCAGGGGGACAAGCTTTTGTGACAACGAGCTTTGAACTCTTGCAAACACCACAATCCCACCTGAACTGGTTTTCCTGGGAACTCTGGAAGACTCCACGGCATCCTGGCACCATGACCAACATGACGCTGCTGCTGGGGACAAGCTGAAGCTTTTGTCTTTCCTGGGTGAGTGAACAAGCTGAAGGCTTTAGGTACAGCCACCAGCATCCTTCCTTCTGGAGCAGGTCACCCCTGGCCACCAAGCCAGGCTGCTCCTTCCCCAGAGCAGTCTGTGAAAATGAATTTTTACACTGGCCCAACGCAGTTGGGCTAAAAGAGCTGCCTCACTCATCCAAGCTCTTTGGGAAGGCTCTTGGGCTGGGGCTTTTGCTGTCCTTAGAAGGGGCCACCAGGATGTGTGAGTGGAAGTGAGAAATGAGATTTCCCAGGAATAATCCTCCTACATGAAACTCAGTGGCATCTGTGAAAAGTCCCGTGTGCACCAAGATGATCCACGTGAGGGAGCGTAGGGAGATGTCTGGAGTGCAACCATGTCCTATTAATTTGCTCATAACCATTAGGGTCAGGGTCAGTGGGGTGTCCAGGCTGACCAGAGAGAGAGGCACCATGGGCCTGGATCACACAGCTGAGCTCAGCACAGTACAGGGCAGATCGTGTCACAACCAGAGGCAGAGCCCAACCTGAGCCTCCCTAGAGCCACTCTCTGCACTGAGGGCTCCTGAATTGGCTGCCACCTTCCAGGAATCGGATTATTTTGTGACAACCCAATGAGGACCTCTGCTCCAGAGCCCAGCAGTGACCAGAAAGGTGAATAAAAATAAGAGACTTCATGGGAGAGACTGAAGAGAAGGATGTCAGGAGTCTCACAAAGGCGTTAGGCAGGCGGGGGGTGTCACCGTGACCTCGCCTGGAGCGCTGTGGGCAGGGCTGCACATCCCACCTCACAAATGACAGTCACAGGCACAGATCTGGAGGAGGGCTGGGAAAATAGCTCCAAGACTGGCAGACCCTGGGGCTTTTATATGCACAAGCTTGGGCCCATTTGGCTTACAAAGCTCTGGAAGTCCTGAATCCAGCTGGTTGTTTCTGGGGTGACTGGAGCCAAAGGCTTGCTCCAGTGTTCGGGGAAGTCAGCTGGACTCTGTCTGAATGCTCTGACCTGCAGTGACATGGGCTGGTTAAAACCTGACAAGGGATGCTCTGAAGTAGAAAACTTCTGCCTACATCAGACCAGGAAGGTGTTCCCAGCTCCATGCTGTGGGTCAGCATTGTGCTGTCTGTATTTCCTTAGGCGTCTGTTAACAAGCCACTGCTAAACAGTGATAATCCTCCCGCTGCCAGCCCAGGTCTGAGTGTTTGCTGCAGCAGGATAATGTCCTCAGCTAGAGAGTGTGTTTGGAGCCCGTGCAATGGCCCACTTAAATCCACGTGAGACTTGAGGGGTCTTGGCAAAGGAGCAACCTAAATCAAATTAGGAAGACAAGGGGATGCTCCCATGGGCCACCGCCTCGGAGTGAGCCCACAGGACTTGAAACAATGATGTTTCCTTTGCCATGGAACAGTAGAAATAGGTAATCCAGATTAGTTGCTAAGTGCCTCCAGGAGGTAGGATTAGTAAAAGGAAGAGTCTGCAGCACTCAGCTGGCAGAATCTCACCAGCACAAAGGTATGGCTGTAACGGTGCCTTTGCAAGTGTCTGCCTGGACTTAGGGGGCAAATCATGGGAATGACCATGAGAAACTCTCCAAGGGCCACAGAAGCAATGCTTATGTGTATAGGAGATGTCTGTGAGTCTGCAGCACCTTGGCTCTCACTCCAAACACCATGATTAAAGCAGTGAGCTTACTAATTTTGGTGTTGTTTTGGCATAAAGCATTTGCTGCATCAGTAGATGTTTGAATTCACACAGACAACATGAGCAATAAAATGATATTTCGTACGTCAGGTTTGTTTTCGCTTTAGAGAACTGGTCAGAAATGGAAATTTCTGTTTGAAGACGTTTGAATTCCCAGTTATCTGGGTCCTACATAAGTCAGGAATTCTGATGAGCTTTCAGAGGCAAAGCATCTGCCCTTCATGGAAGTAGATTGGTTCTGCACAACAACAGTGCTCAGCAGTTAAGGGTACCTGTTTTGACTCCATCCTCGGTTCAGCTTGGTGTCTGACCATACCTTGTTCTGCTTCTCTCCCTGGGGCTTCTTTCCTGTCTGCTCATCTGGAGAGCTCATCGAGACTGGGTGATGCCAGATCCAAAGGAAATGAACCTGTGCACCACCTAACCCCTGGTCCCAGGGTGAACATGGCATCCCACTGTGGAAGACACCCCCCAGACACCAGGAGCAGTGTTAGAGACGAGATCTGTGCTGTTCTCTCCAAAAACACAAAGCTCTGGAACATTGATCTGCTTGTACTGAAATCATTGTTGCTTTTGAAGTAGCTCTACTGGAGGCAATGTTTGTGCCTCCAGGGCCCTCCAAAAACTAGAGGAGGCAGCAAAAAAATCAATGGGGGTTAGGTGGGGGAGTTTTCTGAGCTGCCTTTCCCAGTGCTCTTGGCTGTTGATAGGAGTCTTTGGGGTGCCACGTAGCCTGGTGAGGTGTGGGCACTTTGCCTCCATCAAAGGTGGGGAGAAACATCTGCAATACAGGGCTTGGGGGGGGGGGGGGCAGAAATAGAGGCCACAAGGTATGGGGGTCAGTCTTCCCTTACAGGAAGGAGGTGAAGAGTCTGACTCTCAATTCCTTTAGGCAGAATAACCAACAGGAGAGAGGGTCCCTGTAGGTCAGCAGTGTTTGGACGGGAGCTGTGTGTGTGTTGGGGAACTGAGCAAATGGGGGAACCTGAGAATCAGGTGTCTTTGCTTGAAGACACAGGTGTTTGAGCAATACCCCTACCCAGTGCTGCACAGAGATCACTGCCCTGGCCTAATGCCCCTCCTTGTTGGCATCAAGTGGCCAGGGACTGCAAAGTGCTAGTCCAGCCCTTCCCAGGGGGATGAGCTGCTGCAGGATCCTCTCTGATACATCCCTTCCCTGCCCCTTCCAACCAGGCACAGCAGTGGTGGAGCCCCCAGAGCCTGATGAGGAACCAGAGCATGTGCAAACCTGCTCCTTGTCCTTCCCTGCCAGTGTGATTTGGACTGGGACCTAACCCCAGCCGTCATCTCTGCCTGGGATAAAGGGAGTTTGTTTCTGCCTTAGCTCATTGCAGTATCTCCTGCTGGCAGACTTTCCAATTAGGGAGCCAAGTGGGAGTCAGGAGAGACCCCAGGGTGGATTTCACACTCACTCTTTATTTATATGTAAACCTGGATGCAGGGCTGAGCTGCTGAGAGTGGGAGCAGGAGCACCGAGGGGGAGAGGCCAGCCCGGAGAACAGAGGTCTTTGCAGCTCTCATTTGCAGTGTGTGGGGGACAGAGCTGAGAGAGAGGCAAAGTCTGGCTCATCTCTCCCACTGCTTTAGCTCACGGGCTCTTCCCAGACCTTGTTTGTGTCTCCCAGAATGGCACTTGAGCATCTTTGAATGCTGGGGATGGTAAGTTCTCCCCTGTTGACAGATTTGAGAATCCCTCTGTGCCCCAGTAGCCACGTGGAGCATGGAGGTGCCTGGCCTGGCTCAGGTGGGTTTGGGGTCTGATCCTGCATGCTTCCACTCTTGTCTTTGGCATTCCAGGGCCCCAGAGCTGAGCCCCGAGTGTCTCTGCTGTACCCCGACATCGATGGTGCTTCTGGCCCTATAGAGCAGTCAGCAGAAGCTGGCCAGCAAGGGGAACATGGGCAGAGGAAGATGGCACAGCTGGAGGGCACATGGACCACAGTCATGGGGCAGGGAGCAGTGGATGCCCCAGGCAAGGCTGGAACACCATCCCTCCAGGCCTTCCCCATTCTCTGCTCCCTTCCGTTTCCATTGGGTGGGACCCTTTCAAACTGCCAAAAAACACTGGCCTTCCTCTCTATTTAAAAAAAATATTTAATGAAGGCAAACAGATGTGAGGTTAAAACCTGGAGGGAGCAATTCTTCCCTGGCCAAAAAGGATCAAACCTTGCCGGTGTGGGCAGCCTGTGTGTGAGTACCCACCACTCGGGGGGACTGAGCCCCCCAAAAAGGCAGCTCTACATTGAACTGTTCTGGTCACCAGGGCCTCTTTGCCAGGCTCGCACAAGGGCTGTTTTCCAGGTGCTGTTGCCGTGCTTTACGGTGTGATTATGGCTGCACAAACAGTTCCACTGGCTCAGCTGCTCCCTCCCCTCCTTCCCTTTGTCTGGGAAAAGCGATGTCTCTCCAGCTAGTTTTTGCTGGCATCTGAGCCAGATGACAACTCCAGGAGATCAAAACATAGCGTTGGTGGGTTGGTCACTGTCATGACAAGATTTTGGTCGGCTGGTTGGGTGCTGAGTTAAGCCGGGTGCTTAGTTAAGCTTGGTTTAGTTTGTTTGCTAAGCAAAGCACCTCTTGGGTGGGAACAAGGACATGCAGGCTCAGCACCTGGTTTCCAACTCCTTGTCTTGCATCAGGGGAGTGTTTGCTACCTGGCCGTGCTGTTCCTCACTGGAATAGGGGTAACAGGATTTCTTAGCTTGGCAGGTGTGCCGGAAAGATAAATTCAGCAGTATTTGGAGGGTATCTCAAGACTCCAGCTTTACTGCGAGCCACAGCATTTCTCATCCACACCACTGAACTGCAGCTACCTCTCATGAGCAGGCAGAGCAGGAAGAGACACCTGCGGGGTGGCTGAGAAATCCAGGAAAAGATGAGCAGCAAAGGGAATGTGAGCAGGGATTGCTCATGCTCCCTCCCAGTTGAGAAGCAGGGGCATGAGGCAAAGGCAGTGAGTTGAAGCAGATGGATGGGAGCAATTTTTCAAGGAACGTGCTGTGGTGTTGTGGAACTCCTTAATAAAGGGCATCAAAGCATTAGTGGGGATGCAAGATCATGGAAAATAGACCCACGGCAAAGCAGGCACTCTGCAGACAGCATCTGGATCGGGAAGACCAGAGAGAGACTGGGAAAGCACTGTGGGAAGTACTGTGTGTTTGTCTTCTTCTTCTATCCCAGGGAAGGATGTATGGGAGGTGTCCTTCCCCTCCAGCTGCTGCTGGGACACAGCCTGGGCAGGACGGGCCTTCGGCCGGCAGTGCCACCGTTCTCGTGCAAGGCAAATTCCAGACCCTGAGGTGCAACACCACATAGAAAGAAGTGGAAGCTCATGTGTCACCGTCATCCTGCAGGCTGACACGCACTCCGGGAAGGGCTGTTGCTGTTCACTGAATGGGCAGGTCTGGAATGCAAAGCTGTGGGGTGCAAAATGTGCTCCCAGCCAGGTCTCTGCCTTCGTTTTGTGGTGTTGCAGGTCAACAGGTCATAAAACAGTTTGGGTTGGAAGGGATCTTAAAAACCATCCTGTTTCAACCCCCTGCCATGGGCAGGGACACATTCCACTGTCCCAGCTTGCTCCAAGCCCCGTCCAACCTGGCCTTGGACACTTCCAGGGATGGGGCAGCCACAGCTTCTCTGGGCAAGGGTGATCAAGGGAGGTCCAGGAACAGCTACTCAGATGGATCCCTGCCATGCTCAGGTGAAGTGGGTGGACAGCACCTCAACGGGATGCTGCCTGGAATTGTAAGATGAAATAAATAAATGCGATGGTCAGAATAGGATTCACATACATTTGGGTGCAGACCTGACCCTTAAATCTTTGTCTGTACCTAAAATGGCCTCAAAGCAATGAGGATCTGTGAGCCTATTGCTGATTTTCAGAGCCAGATAAAAGTCCCAGGGAGTCAGCAGGCATCCAGCAACCACGCTGAGTCAGAAAGCACCTTTGGAGACAAAACCCCAGGACCCGAAAGGAGATGTTGCCAATCTCCTGCAGCCCGAAGTGGCTCCCAGCTGAGCCATTGCGTCCCCTCCCGAGGACCAGGAGAGCCAGCAGCGGGCAGCCCCTTCAGCACTCGGCCGCTGCATTATTTAAGGGCCCGGGCGCAATTAGCGAGGCACTGGAGAGCAGCCAGCAGGGACTGCAGGTGTTGGTGCTCCCCAGGGCACGGACACCGGGAACAGCTGGGCTCCACCTTCCTGGCTTGCAGCTCTCAAGGGCACTCCCAAAAATAGGCTGCTGCAATCACCTTGGCCAGAGACCCTGCTGACACAAATCACCCTGGCAGAGCGGTGGGAGGAGGAAAACATTGTGATTTGCACAGAGAAGACAGAAATGACAACTCTCCTCTCCACAGACCCAGTCCGTCTGGAGGGGTACTTCTGGACCAGTGCACCGTGGATGTAATCATCCTAACCCCACCAGTTTGTCTTATTCCTTCCTTGTAACACCAGCTTTCGCCCACCACTCCTGGCCCTACCGGATCCTGTTTTGCTGCCCTGTCTCAGCACCAGCCAAACCTGTTTTGCCGTAGAGCCCCTGGCAGAAGCGCGGAACTGCCAGCAGCAGGTGCTGAATGTTGCTTTCCCACTGTAATTAGCAGGCTGAGCTCCTCTCCGCGGCTCTCTGATCTCTGTTTTCATTGCTCTCTGCAGCTCACAGGAAATGTGATAGGCAGTATCCAGGGTCTTGTGTCAGCAGCAGGCATTGCTAAGCTGAGCACCTTAGCAACAGGCACAGGACGGGGTGGGAATGCTGCAGGCAGAGGTATGTGAGACACCTCTGGGTGGGCACCTCACTGAAGGGACACCTCAGTTCCTAGCTGCTGCGGAGGTTTCCAAGAGCGTTAATGACTCTGAGGAAGGAAAGGAAGGGTCTTCGGGATGCTCTTGCAAAAACCAGTGGCTGTGTCTGTGGCAGGCATTTCCCAAGGACCTGCGTGGTGAGGCTGGCTCAGGTGAGCCTGCCTCCTCCACAGCCACTAAAGCTGTCCCACAAGACACTGCATCACTGTTTTTCCGCAGCAGGCACAGCCTGACTCATCTTTGGGAGGCATCCTCCAAAATGTCACTGCGAACGAACCTGCTTGGTTTCTGTCACTACCTGCCGGGGACTCAGCTGAGGGAGGAGAGAGGCAGGCTGCGGGGCAGGCTTCCAGGCTAGCTCCCATCCCCACTGCTCTCCCAGGATGTCCCTAAATGCCTCCAGGGAGCTGGTTGCCTTCCCAGTGTTGCCTTGCCTCCTGCCCTGCTGCTTCCCTGTGCGTGCCCTAAGGCTCTCTTGTGTCTGGAAGGGGAATTCTTTAGCTGTGACCAAAACTCACTTGATCTGATCACGCCTGGGGGACTGGTGAGGGTGGAAGACACCTTTCTTTGTGCTTCAGGTGGAGGATTTGAAGCTCTGGACCTTCCAAACACAGAGGCTGAAGATAAGACATATCATTGAAAAAGGCTTTGTTCTCTAAAGAGCTCAAAACTGTCGCCTTCACTGTCCCCATTCACACAGGTCCCACAGCTGCCCTTTGGGGCTGTGGCTCAGATCTTTAGTGGCCCAGAAGCCACCAGGACACTTGCCAGATGGCTGTTAGAGCGGAGTCTTTTCCCATCTTCCCTTGGAGACATCCCTACCAGAACACCCTCTCCCTGGTCCACCATCACGTCTCTCAGCTCACTGCTACTCGGTAAATACCTGCAAAACTCAGGACGCCATCCACAGGTCAAACAGTTTGGATTTGGTTCAAAAAACAGATCAGAAGAGCTCTTTTCACAGCTAGAGTCTGTGGTAAATACAATGAACATTCAGTTCTTATGTGAGCACCACAAAAGCCAGGACAGACCCCCCCCAACCCCTCTCAGGACCATTTGGAAGAGATGTGCTGGACACACTGTGCTTCCAAAGGATAACAGGTCCACGGGGTCACTGGACAGAACATTTTGGGACTGGAGGCAGTAACAATGACATCAGAGAGAGCCTCACTCTGCCTGACAAAAGGGAAGGAGAGACAGGCTGGGTCCAGATGAGGATGGGGAGGATGCTGCAGGACATGAATCCCCGGGCAGGAGGGGCAGGACCCCCAGGAGGCTCAGCAGGTCCCTGTAGGAACCAGTGGTCCACCTGGCACTCAGTGTTGGGTGGACAGAGACATTTTGTGGTGAAGGCTTTGCCTTTCTCAGCCTCCCCTTAGGACATCACTTCGATCCCCAAGCCAGGCCCCTCATGACAAAGTTGTCTCACCCAACCCAGATGGGGAGGGGGTTGGCTGTGCACACCTGTGTGACACAGGAGGAGCCCACGGGAAGGCTGGTCAGTGTGTGGTGGTCTGGGGAGCACACAGGGCATGTCCAGAGGGCTGGGTGAGCCCTCCAGCCTGCTCCGAACAATTCCCAGTAGCAAAGACCTGAGCTGTGCTTAGAGCCCAGGCTGGTGAGCACCTGGCTGGAAGCCAGTCAGGTCCACCTGAGGCAGGGGCAGGTCCCAGGCTGGGCTGGAGACCTGTGAGAGGGGAGGCAGGAATGGGCTGGGGGTTGTGGACACCCCAGCTGGAGCATCTTTCACGTGGCTATGCTTCGCTGGGTCTCAGTGCAGACTCTGCCTTCGCACACTGGGCACGTCCAGGGAGCAAAGTCCCTCAGATCCCCAGGGAGAACTGAGGAATGCTGCACACATTAGCCCAGCTGGGGACTGAGCAAGGCCAGGGAGCGAGTCCCTGCATGCCTGGGTCTTCACAGCAACCCAGAAATGGTGCCTTGTGTGCAGTGTTCCCTCACAAGCACTCAGCCCTCCTCTGCTGAGATTCACCGTGGGGGGACGGGCACCAGGAGGAGGAATTTGCTGGGTGTGAGGAAGTGACTTGAGCTGTGGCACAAAAACTCTCTGGGTGGGTGTCATGAGCACACGCTGGGGAGTATCCCGTGGGCCTGAGCTCAGAGCTACATATGCTGCTCCTCTGCCAGCACCAAACATGGCACCTGGCATCTGCTCAGCTCAGACCCCATTGGTACAAGCAGGCGGTAGGTGGAAAGTCCAAGCCCACAGCACAGCCCAGAAAGGTCGTGTTTTATTCTGGCTGATCTCCTTCGCTTGCCTCATCTCCTGGAGGAAAATGAAGTGATAAACAGCCAGCAGCACAGTTTTGTTAAAAACAAACCAGGGCAAACAAACAAGGGATCATTCTCTCTCAGGTTGGTGTGGGGAATTCTGCTGAGAGGAGAGCGATGCTCCAAAGACAGACATCACTCCAAGTCCTGCATGGCCAACAGACAGTGGCCAGCTCCTTGCTGGGACAGCATGGCTGGGCTCAGGGTCTTGATTCCCGGCCAGTGTCCTGGGGAACCTAAACGCTTATTTTACTTTTGCAGGATTCATATTCCTGCATTTTCCAGGCTCCCATTGAGTGGTCCCCAGTCCCAGCCTTTGCTGAGCCTGCTGTGCCCAGAACAAGGGGCTCTCCCCAGGTGAAGAAAGCTCAAGGACAAAAGGAAGGGATTGGGGACAGTCTGTCTGAGCCCTTGCACAGAGCAGAGCAGGCAGGGACGCAGAGGAGGGAAGCCTGGCAGAGGCAGGGATGGCTGCAGCATTCTGGGCCTTGGAGAGAAGGAAAACAGGACAGGGAGAGCACAGACAGGGATGCTGGGAGGTGAAGACGCACAGAGAGATCACACGCACTTGATAACGTGCAAAGAGGAGGGGAAAGGACAGCGTTGGGCCGGGAGGTGGTGGAGGGGTTGGGGAGCCAGGTGCTCCTCCTGTTTTAATTCTTACCTTCCTCCCCCAAGTGCCAGGATCTCTGAGTCTTTTACGGGGCTTTACGATCCCAGAACCTGGCAAAGCGAGGCACTGAGAAGTTAAGTGAGGCCACCAGAGAAGATGAGAAGGGATTGTGTTACTCTTTTTTCCCCCCTGAAACAAAGCAGAGCTGTCAGTTGACACTTCCCGCGCTGCCCCAGCTCCAGAGGGTTGCTGGGGCCACTTCCAGCAGACAAGAGACGTCACGGCAGAGACAAGAGCTGTGGGGTGAGGCGTGGGATTCCTGCAGTGCAGGATCCTGTGCAAAGCGGTGCCTGGAGTCGATGTCCTCCCACCGGAGCAGGGAGAGGCTCTTCTGCTGCCTGTGCCTCCCGCCAAGCTCAGGGCCGGGAAGCTGCGAGCCCTGGCAGCCTGGAGGCATTCTGAGAACCTGGGTTTGGAGGCTGCCTGCTAGGCAAAAGGTTAGGAAATCAGGCAGGCTGCCACCAAAAGTCTGCCTGACTTTTGGCAAAAGTCTGCCTGAACGATACAGCTCCCTGAAACATTTCAACTTTGACAAATGTGTGGTTTTTGTTGTGCGTGTTTTTTTAAATGAAAAACCCAACTCTGCTGCATTGAAAACTTGCCCGACTGGTCGGAGGATGGTTCAGCCAGTGCGTAGGGAAGCGGGGCAGCAGGCCCTTCTCCCGCACACAGGATGTCTATTGTCCTTCGGGCAGAGCAAGAGGATGGCTGGCATTAACCACAGGACCGCACAGGACCGCCTGGGTCATCACAGCTGGAACACCACCTCCATGGGCAGACCCCTACTCTGTGTCTGTTTCAGCTGGCTCTGGCAACCTCCACACCTCCAGCCTGCAGGATGGCTTCCCAGTCCCCAGAGCAGACCCAGACAGGCAGGAAAAGGCTAAATGCGCCTGCATGACCCATCAGCTGGCACTGCAGCACCGGCAGGGTTTTGCTGTCCCTTACCCATCCTTGGGGGAATGGCTGTAAACTGACAGAGGGCAGGGTTAGATGAGATCTTGGGAAGAAATTCTCCCCTGGAAGGCTGGTGATGCTCTGGCACAGGGTGCCCAGAGAAGCTGTGGCTGCCCCATCCCTGGAAGCGTGCAAGGCCAGGTTGGACAGGGCTTGGAGCAACCTGGGATAGGGGCAGGCATCCCTGCCCACAGCGGGGGGGTGGAACAACATGATCTTTAAGGTCCCTTCCTTCCCAAAGCATTCCGTGATTCTTTGATCCCTGTTTCCCTCTCTCTGTCTCGGCACTGAGGACGGTCCCTGTGATGTGACACGGAGGGACGCCTGAGCCCTCCTTACTGGAGATCACATATGGCCTTTAACGGCTCTGGGCACCAAACCGAGCGTGGCAGGAGGGGGTGAGGGGAGCTGGCAAGCTGGCCACGTCTGGGTACAAATCCCACTGCTGAGCACCGGGCCGGCCTCAGGGTCCCCACTGCTGTCACCTTGGCTGCACCAGGCTCCCCCAGCCCCTGCGCTGTCCTCCGCTGCTTCTCATCTGCTTGTTATTCATGGCAGGGGGCAAGGAGCCTCCCCCGCCCCCCATTCACTGCGTGGACCATCCCCATAGCCCCAGAAGGTTGAATTTAATGCTGGGGGATTTGCAAGTCAAGAATTCCTGCGCCCACACAATGCGCAGCTGGGCTTTGAAAAGGCGTCAGGATTAAAATGCAACCGCAAACTTGACAAACCGGCGCAAGGGCCGCAGACAATGGGCTGCAGCTCCCTGTTATCATTCACGGCGTGTGAAGGACCAGCTCGGCGGGTTACAAGTCATGCGCTGGAGATGCTGCTGGCCTGGACACCAGCGGGGAGGGCTCCTTTGTGCGGCTCTCGCAGTGGGGAGCGGCCCGAAAGGCAAGCTGAGCCGAGAGACATCTCCGCTCGCAGCCGGGGGTAAGGAGGGCAGCGTGACAGGGACCCTCTGCCACCGCCTGCGGGCTCTCAGCTCCTGCCTGGTCGGGATTCAGCTGCCCCGGGGGGCTCCAGTTTCACCGGGCTTTGCTGGATGGAAATTAAGGAGCTTTTCTTCGATTCTGTCCTGAAACTGTAACTTGGTTCATGCAGGAGTAATAAAGCACTCGGAGGCTGGGGGGACTCAGGGCAAACAGGGATGCCAGGACGGGGCAGAGGGTTTCAGATGATGACGGATTAGATACAGGTCAACCGTGTAATAGTGAGGGACAATGCCACCTGGGGCTGGAATAATTAACACTCCGGAGCAAAGCCGGCAAAACAACCGGCTGGATCTCCCCGTGGGCAGCAGCGAGACACCTTCCGCAGCCCCCCGAGCCAACCCAGCCTGCTGCTGATCCTGGGGCACTTGGGGCACGGCTCTGCCGTGGCCCCGGGGAAGCACAGGGCAAGGGAAGGTCTGGCAAAAAGAGACTTGGGCCTGGCCAGAGCGGTGGGAAGGAAGGAGCCCCCCAGGAGGTGATGTGACAAGCATGGGGTCCTCGTGCGACTCTCATGGCTAGGATCAATTATTTTAATAAGCCCACGGACAAAGGTCAGGGAGGAATGTAACGTGTAATGTCAGTCGGGTGCTCATGCTGGGTACGTACTGGCTACTGCCATGGCATTCCCATTTAGAGGCAGCAGCCATCCCTGTCTGGAGGACATGGGACTGAGTCTTCATGTGCCCAACACTCTGATGTAAAACTGGATCAGGTGATCAGCCCCTTCCCAGCTGCTTTCCCACCATCTTCCTGCACGGACAGGAGCGTGCACAGCTTCCCTCTCAGTACATTGGAACTTGGGGAGCATCAGAGGCTGAGCTCAGAAGGAAGAAGAGTTTTCATCTCTCCTTGGCCAGGATGGGTGTGGGGGTAAACCTTCCCTCCTTCTCACAGATACAAGGATGGGTGAGCAAATTCCACCCTGGAAGATGGGACTGTGCATGAGCTATACTGACCTCCCAGCACCTCTCAAGGAACACTGACCACGCGGCGGGCCAGCTCAGGAGAGACCAAAAAAGCCCAGAGCAGTCCTCAACACCAAAGGGCACCATGCCATTTAGGCCCTGCGGGAGGGTTTGGTTTGGTTTTTCTTCTTTACACAAAAAGCTTGGTCCTTCACTCAAAAAGGGACCTTTCAAAAATGGTGCAAAACTGACACTGTTGGAATTTAAGGGAGTTTGTTGAGCAGCAAAAAGCTGTAAAAATATTATTGGATGGAGGATTGACATTTTTCCTATACTGAAGGGGAGTTTTGTAGCCATTTTGAGGCTAGTTTAGATAGCTGTGCTGAAGAGTGGAACACATCTGGTTTTTGAGCTAGCACAGCTACTTCAGAGTCTCAGGGAGACCGAGGCTTTTATCTGATTTTGCCCAAATCTTACACGTCAGGACATGAGCTTTAGCAAAGTGGCCTTGGCCTGACAGGGAAATCAGAGCTGTGGCGTGGGATCTGTCTTAGCACAGTTCTCTGTGTCACACAGACGGAGCTTTTTAACCACCTAGAGAAAAAGCTCATAAGCAAATTCATCTTGTACCTACCCCCTGGGCCAGCACCAGCAGCTTTTCCCTGGTGGTGACTGCGCCCAGGTCTGAACTGCAATTTGAAAAATGACGTTAATGACCAAATACCTTTGCTGCCCTGCAAAAGGGTTTCTTGCCGATCTTGCAGTCTCCTCTCTGTCCCATGGAAGTGCCAGTGTCCAACGTGGGGTCCACCCTACAGGCCAGGAGTGCTGGTGTCCACTGCTGACGGCCACGACAGAGCCAGGCTCACTCCAGCATCATGGGCAAAGGCTGCCCTGGAATGAGAGAATGCTGAAGTAAAAGGGCAGCAGCTCATGGGGCTGAAAGAGGAAATGATGCTGGGGTGCTGGGGAGCTGCTGGGGCACACTGGACCTGCCTGCAGAGTCCCCACAGCCCACAGCAGCCTGGGCACCCACCCAGGCTCTCTCTGGGGCTGCATTTTAAGTTAAAACAACAACAGAGCCGCAAGAACGACAACTAAAGAAGACCCCTGGCCCTTGTAATGGTGGGCAGTGCCTGCCCCCCCAGCACTCAGGTCCTAAGGTGCTGCTTCTATGTGAAAACCGCTGCATCTGCTCCATCCCCCACCTGACATGGCCAAGTGGCACCCACACAGCCCTTCCCGAGGGACAAATGCCACAGGGCCACCTTCCTCCTGCCCGGCCCCAGCGTGTCTGTGCACTGCAAATCTGCCAGCTTGCCTTCCCTCGGGGTGGGCGGTGTGCCCTGCAGGGAATTTGGGTGGGTGCCCCAGGGTACTGACCCTGGGGCAGGAGCCCTGCTGCTTGGCCCCCTGGGGAAGGTCACAGGGGAGGGGGTCAACCTGTATTAAGGCAAGCCTGCTGGGGAAGAGGTGTTTGGGATCCCCGCGGTGCCCAGCGGGCAGATGCGTGGCAGGAGTTATATTTGGAAGGTGCCATTTGGTTCCCTCCCCGGATGCTGCAGCAAGCTGTCCCCAGAGCTGGCCCTGACGCTGCGTGTGCAGCTCCCGAGCACCAGCATCCCCCTCCCCGGCCCCACACCACACTCTGCTCCTTTTTTCCCCCCTGCTTTTCTTTCCTGCGGGCTGTGAAAAGGTGCAGTCTGCCTGTGACCGTTTCTCCTCCCTCCCTCCCCCCTTCCTGCTGGTCAAAACCGCCATCCTGGAACAGCCCGGCGGATTAGTGAAGGGATACCTTTGAAACCGATGCCAGGAAAGCTCCGTGGATCAGTTAACAGGAGAGTATAAAAAGCCGTGCCTGTGTCCCCCCACGCTCCCCCCATCTCTCTTCCTCCATGTCACCGGCCCTGGCTGCCGGCTCGCCCCTGGCTGGGGGCCTGCGATCCCAAACGTGCTCTCCAGGCTGGCTTGCCTCATTAATTAAAGAAGACAGATTTTTAGCTTCTCTTTCCCTCCCTCCCTCTCTCTCTTCCTTTTTTTTCCTTGGGCTCCTGCTGGGGAAAGTGGAGCCAGTCTTGTGGGGGCAGGAGGAGGACGAGGATGGGCGCCAGGGATTAGAGGTGGCTGATGTGCTCTGCTCCCGGGGCCTGGGACGCCCGGAGCGTGCTTGGTGCCAGCCCAGGGGACATGAGGAGAGGGCACTCAGCTCCCACACCCACAGTCCTGGGATTTGCAGCAGCATTTGCATCCCCTCCAGGAACATTCCCTCATGGCTGGCTTCCATGAGCATCCTGCTGTCCTCAGCACCCCCTCACCGACCCCGGCCCTGCTGGTCCTGCAGGACTGTGGCACAGCAGGGACTGCGGGTGCAGCCATGCATGGGGCCGGGCACACAGTGCAGAGAGCAGCATGCAGGTGTGCAGGGAGCGTGGTACAGCCACGCAGGGTGTGTGGTACAGCTGTGCAGTCAGTGCAGCACAGCTGTGCAGTGAGCGTGACAGAGCTGTGCAGGGTGTGTGTACAGCCATGCAGGGTGTGCAGTACACCTCTGCAGTGGGTGATGGGTGTGTACAGCCATGCAGGGTGTGCAGTACACCTCTGCAGTGGGTGACGGGTGTGTGTACAGCCGTGCAGGGTGTGCAGTACACCTCTGCAGTGGGTGACGGGTGTGTACAGCCATGCAGGGTGTGCAGTACACCTCTGCAGTGGGTGACGGGTGTGTACAGCCATGCAGGGTGTGCAGTACACCTCTGCAGTGGGTGACGGGTGTGTGTACAGCCGTGCAGGGTGTGAGGTACACCTCTGCAGTGGGTGATGGGTGTGTACAGCCATGCAGGGTGTGCGGTACACCTCTGCAGTGGGTGATGGGTGTGTACAGCCATGCAGGGTGTGCAGTACACCTCTGCAGTGGGTGATGGGTGTGTACAGCCATGCAGGGTGTGCAGTACACCTCTGCAGTGGGTGATGGGTGTGTACAGCCATGCAGGGTGTGCAGTACACCTCTGCAGTGGGTGATGGGTGTGTACAGCTGTGCAGGGTGTGCAGTACACCTCTGCAGTGGGTGATGGGTGTGTACAGCCATGCAGGGTGTGCAGTACACCTCTGCAGTGGGTGACGGGTGTGTACACCCGTGCAGGGTGTGCAGTACACCTCTGCAGTGGGTGACGGGTGTGTACAGCTGTGCAGGGTGTGCAGTACACCTCTGCAGTGGGTGACGTGTGTGTACACCCGTGCAGGGTGAGCAGTACACCTCTGCAGTGGGTGATGGGTGTGTACAGCCGTGCAGGGTGTGCAGTACACCTCTGCAGTGGGTGATGGGTGTGTACAGCCATGCAGGGTGTGCAGTACACCTCTGCAGTGAGTGACGTGTGTGTACACCCGTGCAGGGTGAGCAGTACACCTCTGCAGTGGGTGATGGGTGTGTACAGCCGTGCAGGGTGTGCAGTACACCTCTGCAGTGGGTGACGTGTGTGTACACCCGTGCAGGGTGAGCAGTACACCTCTGCAGTGGGTGATGGGTGTGTACAGCCATGCAGGGTGTGCAGTACACCTCTGCAGTGGGTGATGGGTGTGTACAGCCATGCAGGGTGTGCAGTACACCTCTGCAGTGAGTGACGTGTGTGTACACCCGTGCAGGGTGAGCAGTACACCTCTGCAGTGGGTGATGGGTGTGTACAGCCATGCAGGGTGAGCAGTACACCTCTGCAGTGAGTGACGTGTGTGTACAGCCATGCAGGGTGTGCAGTACACCTCTGCAGTGGGTGATGGGTGTGTACAGCTGTGCAGGGTGAGCAGTACACCTCTGCAGTGGGTGATGGGTGTGTACAGCCATGCAGGGTGTGCAGTACACCTCTGCAGTGGGTGATGGGTGTGTACAGCCATGCAGGGTGTGCAGTACACCTCTGCAGTGGGTGATGGGTGTGTACAGCCATGCAGGGTGTGCAGTACACCTCTGCAGTGAGTGACGTGTGTGTACACCCGTGCAGGGTGTGCAGTACACCTCTGCAGTGAGTGACGGGTGTGTGTACAGCCGTGCAGGGTGTGCAGTACACCTCTGCAGTGAGTGACGTGTGTGTACAGCCGTGCAGGGTGAGCAGTACACCTCTGCAGTGGGTGATGGGTGTGTACAGCCATGCAGGGTGTGCAGTACACCTCTGCAGTGAGTGACGTGTGTGTACACCCGTGCAGGGTGAGCAGTACACCTCTGCAGTGAGTGACGTGTGTGTACACCCGTGCAGGGTGAGCAGTACACCTCTGCAGTGGGTGATGGGTGTGTGTACAGCCATGCAGGGTGTGCAGTACACCTCTGCAGTGGGTGACGGGTGTGTACAGCCATGCAGGGTGTGCAGTACACCTCTGCAGTGAGTGACGTGTGTGTACACCCGTGCAGGGTGAGCAGTACACCTCTGCAGTGGGTGATGGGTGTGTACAGCCGTGCAGGGTGTGCAGTACACCTCTGCAGTGGGTGATGGGTGTGTACAGCCATGCAGGGTGAGCAGTACACCTCTGCAGTGGGTGATGGGTGTGTGTACAGCCGTGCAGGGTGAGCAGTACACCTCTGCAGTGGGTGATGGGTGTGTACAGCTGTGCAGGGTGTGCAGTACACCTCTGCAGTGGGTGACGGGTGTGTGTACAGCCGTGCAGGGTGTGCAGTACACCTCTGCAGTGGGTGATGGGTGTGTACAGCCGTGCAGGGTGTGCAGTACACCTCTGCAGTGGGTGATGGGTGTGTACAGCCGTGCAGGGTGAGCAGTACACCTCTGCAGTGGGTGATGGGTGTGTACACCCGTGCAGGGTGAGCAGTACACCTCTGCAGTGGGTGATGGGTGTGTACAGCCGTGCAGGGTGTGCAGTACACCTCTGCAGTGGGTGATGGGTGTGTACAGCCGTGCAGGGTGTGCAGTACACCTCTGCAGTGGGTGATGGGTGTGTACAGCCATGCAGGGTGTGCAGTACACCTCTGCAGTGAGTGACGTGTGTGTACACCCGTGCAGGGTGAGCAGTACACCTCTGCAGTGGGTGATGGGTGTGTGTACAGCCGTGCAGGGTGAGCAGTACACCTCTGCAGTGGGTGATGGGTGTGTGTACAGCCGTGCAGGGTGAGCAGTACACCTCTGCAGTGGGTGATGGGTGTGTACAGCCATGCAGGGTGTGCAGTACACCTCTGCAGTGGGTGATGGGTGTGTACAGCTGTGCAGGGTGTGCAGTACACCTCTGCAGTGGATGACGGGTGTGTACAGCTGTGCAGGGTGTGCAGTACACCTCTGCAGTGGATGACGGGTGTGTGTACAGCCATGCAGGGTGTGAGGTACACCTCCACAGTGAGTGATGTGTGTGTACAGCAATGCAGGGTGAATCCACACCTGGTGTAGTGTGTGCTCCTGCTCCAGGGACGGCTCACGCCACCAGAGCACTGCTACAATTCACTCCACCTGTGTCTATGTTGGGGTAGCACAGCTCGGAGCCTGTCCCCAGCACAGGCACATCCCTCCATGTGAGCTCAGGCTGGGAGGCAGCTGCCCTGGCACAAGGTGCACAAGGACAGCAGAGCAAAGGAGGGACAACAGGAGCTGCAGGAGGGACCTGAGGGCTGTGCTGTGCTCGTAGCTGGCCCCTGACTCCTCCTGGCTGTGTTGTTCCTCCCTGAGGAGAAGGCCTGGCTGGTTCTTCTGGCTGAGTCATCCCCAGGTCTATCAGCCTGGCCACAAAATTAAATTCAAAGCTCGTCTTTTTAACACAGAGATCACTTACATCCAGCTGCACGAGCCACGGCCCCTTTAGGATTTAATAATAAAATGAATGCCCATGACCTGACTGTTTGCTCACGCCTGGATCTTCCTTGATGGATGAACAGAAATTGCTCCCTGGCTCGGGTCATCCGCAGTAAAAATCGCCAGTCGATTGCTGGGCCCTCCCTCGGCTCCTCTGCGTTCAGGGCTCGCTGGCTTCGTTTGGGACCTGGCTTGGAACGGATAATCAATAATAATCAGGCTCGACGCTGTGACGGCACCTTTGATCCGAGGATCTCGGAGCACTTTGCAGCGGATAATGAATGGAGCCCCTCTGTGAGGCAGGCAGGAGTGTCTGTATTTTATGGGAGGGAGTGCAGCCCAAGGATGGGCTGACCCTGCTGCTCTCCAGCCCCGTCCTGCTCCGCATCCCGCATGCGGGTGGCTCAACTGCTTTAGCATGAGAGAGTTGCTTGAAAAGAGGATGGTGCCAAACCTCTGTGTGGATCGTTCCCTGGTAGCTTGTGGGTCTGCTTTCTTCATGAGACAGCCTGGATCGCCCTGCTGACAAAGATATTTTTGGAAAAGTGGTGCTGGTTTAAGGCTCAGTATGGCAGGGAACAGAGCAGCCCCAGGTGAGGTGTGTTCTCCCAGGGACAAGTGATCTCAGGGCTCCTCCACCCCCAAATTGGGGCTCCCCATGATGGGCTGCAGGACCTTTGGGGCAGCTTGCAGGGCCCAGAGCTGGGGCTGAGGCTGGGGAGTGTCACTCCCAAGCTAAAACCATTCCCAGGCCTGGGAAAAGAGGCTGGCAGCAAGGAGCAGAGCTGCGAGGTCCTGTCTCCAGCCATCCTGGAGAGTGCAGCCACAGCCTGGGCTCTGTTTGCTTTCAGGGGTGGCTCGCACAGTCTGAGCCCGGTGATGCCAGCCCTGCTGCTACACACCAGCCACCCCAGTGCCATGGCTGGGGCCTCCGTGGGACCCACATTTCCCCCATGATGGCAGCCTGGGGGCTGGCAGCAGGGACCACCCGCACAGTGAGGAGTGCAGGGCTGGTGGCACAGATCTTGGCTGGGGCCGTGAGCTCTGCCTGAGGGAGGGCTGTGTCCCCCACAGGTGGGCAGTGGGGGACAAGGGGCCCAGCTCTGGGGATGCCACCTCCATGTCCCCAGCCAGGGTGACATGCTGCTGTTGCAAGGGCCGTGTCCCCAGCAGCTGGGTAGCGGGGACAGAGCGTTCAACTCTGGGGATGCCACGCTTGTGTCCCCAGCCTGCACCCCGTCGCCAAGATCGCATCCTGCCCTAAGAAAAGCGTGTCCCCCCGTTGCCAGCCAGCGGAGGGCGGGAAGGGGCAGCTTTGGGGTTGTCACCCCAGTGTCCCCAGCCCGCACCCCACCAGGACAGGCTGCTCTGCTGGTGTCGCAGCGCCACCCCTTGCCTCCCGGGGAAAGTGCCCGCTGGCTTCATCTGCACTCTCCAGCAATTAAGCGACTAATATATTAATTGTTTCTAATCTGCTCATCTCCAAGGTCACCTGTAAGACCGGGAAAGGGAAACAAACCTCCCCGGGCGATCCCTGTCACACACCCAAGGGACGAGGCTGCAGCGCAGGGACTGCCCTGAGGACCCCCAACCCCAAATCCTCCCTGGGAGCGCGGCCGTGGGGAGCAGCCCCCGCGGGGGTGGAGGCGGGATGCTGGGTGGGGGCTGCTGGTGCTGGCCTCCAGCGGGAAGCACACCCCGTGCTGGCGGCGGGCTGAAAATCGAGTCACCGCTTGTCCGTGGGTCCATCCAGCCGGTGCTCCCACCGCCCGCCTCCGCCTCTGCCTTTGTCTCCGGCGCTCAGCCGCGCTTCCAGTCTTCAAAGTGTTAAAACTTTTCAGTGTGTGCTGCAGATCCCTTGCCTGCAGCCTCCTGCCCTGAGTCAAATTAATCATGTACTGGGAAACACAGCAGGCATGTACTAGCCCTGGGCATGGTGTATCACGTACTTTCTGGAATCTGTCACATGGGGAGCTTTCTGTTTTAGGCTCAATTGATCCTTTCTCGGTTTGATACTGTGTTTAATTGTGAGATGGGGCTGTGTGTTTTTGCTTCAGCCGAACTTAAAGGGCCGCTCTTCCCAGCCTTGTTTTCAGATGTCCGCAAGAACAGACTGCCGCTGTCTCCTCACCCAAACAAAAAGCCTTTCTCTCCCCACACACAATATCCCCTCTGTATTGTCCACAACAAAGAGCAGGGCTAAATTAATTTTAGGTCCGGCTCTTTTAATGTAGGGCTGGGAAGGGGAGGTGCTTTTATTGCTGCAGCTGACAGCTCAAACAGGAGAGGCGAGAGGTGGCCTGGGCCACCGGGCACTCCCCGGGCGGAGGGGATGGGGAGGGGGGATGTCCCTTGCCCCCAGGACCCCCCCCCCCGAGCCCCCTCAGCTGCAGTCCCCGGTGCAAGGTGAGGTGAGGTGGAGCAGAGCCCAACCATGCTCCTCACTGCAACATCGCCCCAGGCGGGTGAGAGCATTCCTGGGCTCTCCCTCCACCCCCAAGGAGGGCTTTCCACCTGCCCTACACTGGGAAGAGTGGTCCAAGGATGCTGGGTGGGAGAGAAGGACCCTGGATTCCAAAAGCAATGTCCCCTGGAGGCTGGCATCTCCCTCTGGCTGGCCAGATAGCCATAGCAGGGCGATTTCTCATTCTGTCTCCACACAAAAGATTCCAAGAGACAAACAAAAAACCAGAGCATCCCTTTGAAACTGGGTAAAAAGGGGAAAAAATACGTTTTTTCCATGTGCTTTTCCTTCTGAAAAAGGCTTATCTGGAGCAGTCACTGCAGGCTGCCGTGCGCAGCAGTGTGGAACAGAGCCGTAGGGCCTGGGACAGGGTCTCCTCAGGGTCTGCTCCCTGCCCTGGTGGGCACAGTCCTCTGGTGTGACGTGCCACCCGCCTGCACCAGTGGTTTGTGTGGCTCGGCTGCCACAGGGACATGGCGGGAGGAGGGAAGGGCCAGGCAGCCACCAGGTCCCAGTGGCATTTCTAGGGTGTGGAATGTG